>NC_071988.2:15050000-15380000 GCF_028885655.2 Pongo abelii
GAATAATAAACAGCAGCCCCAGGACACAGCATAGAATAATCCCTGCTTCATAGTAGAAAATCTGCAATTCAAACAAAAGAAACAGCACATATTGTAACACAAAATAATAAGTAGAACATTCCATGGTGTACAAAGTTCTTTTTTTTTGTTTTGTTTTGTTTTTTTGAGACAGGGTCTCGCTCTGTTGCCCAGGCTGGAGTGCAGTGGCACGATCTCGGCTCACTGCAACCTCCACCTCCTGGGTTCAAGCGATGCTTGGGCCTCAGCCTCCCGAGTACTGTATTTTTAGTAGAGACAGGGTTTCACCAAGTTGTCCAGGCTGGTCTTGAACTTCTGGCCTCAAGCAATCTACCTGCCTCAGCCTCCCAAAGTGCTGGGATTACAGGTGTAAGCCACCACATCTGGCCATGTTTCATTTATTTAACCAATCTGCCATCATTAGTGGAATCTGAATGTGCATATATATATGTATTTTTTTCCATTTTGAAGCTCCTTTTTGAAACAGAGGAAGCAGAGAATTGAGTTATTAAATATATGGCCAAGTGGTTACTGAAAGATGTCTTTCAACCCCTAGGAAGATGTCTAAATGCTAGTTCGAGCTGCAAATGGTTTAATTTTAACCCCAAAGGTATTCTGTTTGTTTTTAAATGGATCAATAAATCTTGGCAGGAGTACTTGCATAACAAATAATCTACATATAAGGTGCTTTACACCAGGAAAACTGCACAAATAGAAGTTAAAGATTCAAAGCACTTTGGATTGGCTGGCAAACAATTACTCAAGAATCTGGAATGTATCTTAATTTAGAAAAAAGGCTCAGACTCTAAGTCAGGCACGTTAAACACAGGCCAGTCACAGGGTTCCTCCACTGATACACTGGAAATAATAATACGTACCTTGTCAAGTCATTGTGAAAATTAGCGATAATGCATGATTAGAAATAATGTGACAAAGGACCAAGCACTGAGTAGACACTTAATAAAGGTGCCTCTCATGCCATGCCCAGGAGCCAGATCCACAGTGAAGGACCGACCTTGGCAGTCCGTGTCTCAGACAGTTCCTGAGTTCCTAGGAACAGCACAATTTCTAGATACAATCATGTGACCTAAACATATTTTCATAATCACTGCTGACTTTATTCCGGGATAAACGAAAATTAATGCAACTAGATGATGAAACTTGATGTCATTCCAATTCATGCATGTAGCTGCTTATATTTCTAAAGAATGGCAGAAAATTGCAAGTTGGCAGTTTGCAACTAAATGGACAATCTAGACAGCTGCGAATTCTGAAGCCAAGCTGAGCAAAGGAAAATAAAACACAAGTCTTGTTCCTGGGAGCAAATGTGATGTCTTGGAGGAGAGACCTGCTTTACATCCCAGCAGGGGGCTTCCGGGTCCCTAAAGTGGATGGTGTCACATTAGCATTAACTTCATAAACATATTGTGAGGGACAAATAACTAAATGACTGAATGTGAAAACAACTAGCCAAGTGCCCAGCACACAGTAGATATTCAATAAATGGTAGTTAACTCTATGAGCAAATGCTCAAGACTAGTAAATCTGGTGCATCTGGCACTTAAATATTATCTACTTCCATATTAAGATTAAATTGCTAAAAAAAAAAAAAGTGGCTGAATCTTGCTGCGTTCATCAAGTATGTGCTCATGCTTAAGCTAACCCCCATCCCCTGTCCACGAAGATGCATTATTAGGGGACTTAACCCTTCCTTGAGGACCAATATCACTTGTCAGTTAAGAAACCAGCCCAGACATTCCAAACTCTTACTTAAGTATTTTTCCATCATTTCTCAGCAAATATTCTAAATTGTTAACTATTTTAAAGAAATGTAAATTCTATCTGAATTCCAGGAGACACTGAACCAAAACCCAGGAGAGAAGATATATTGAAATGTTTTAAATGCACTAATTTTAGCTTTAAATACAAATTGTACATTTGATAACACAGCCTTTCTAATGTTACTGACTAAATATCAGGCAGTATCAGGAACAAGACAGGGCATTTCAAGAGTTCACTTCTAGGCTGACTAGACGAAGGCCTGTCACTACTTAAACTGTTTTTTGATACACCAAGATCTTCCAGTGCTTTGTTGATTGTGTTGAAGATCAACATCTAAATATTACAGAGATATCTTTCTTAAAAGAGAAGGTTAAAAGTGATGGTAAAAACAGAAATGAAACGGATCATTTAAAAATCTTCACAGTGAGGATGACAGTGAAGAACAGAAAGGTTTTCAAAGAGCAACTTGAAACAGCAGACAAGGACTTTACCTTTAGACCTAAGATTACAGTTTCTGGCTGTAGAAGTCAATGCAGGTGAGGAATTTTGGCAGAGGCAGCATGCATCAAGAAAACAGACAGAAAAAGTTATGAGTGATCAACCATAACCAAGAACATTCATATCGCACAAGGAGAAAATCGGGTGATAGAAGGATAAACACGAGAAAGGAATATAAAACTTGAGTGTGAATTCAAGAAACAGTGTTTTCAGTTGCTTCGAGTTCTGAAATTTACATCTACATTTACATTTGGATTTCCCAAAAGGTTCTTAATCCGTATGCTAATCGGTTACACAAAGGAGAATTAGAGAGGAAGTTACAAACGCTTAACGCACTAACCATGTGATCTTCATAAAATAGAGAATCAGATCTGAGAACTCCAGAACCAATGGCAGCATCTTCCCAAGTGCCCTTTTCTAAAATAAAAATCTGATGGTGTTATTCCCATGCTTAAAGCGATCAACGGATTCCCACCATTTTTATTCCAAACATCTCAATGTTTGATTTTAAATGTCCTTTCATGGCAAAATAAAATTAGCTGGCTCTATGTCATTTTCTAGATCACTTTTTTGAAATATTCTGGTCCGGGAAATCTAAAAGTTTAGAAACTATTGCCTCAGCTGGCAGATCTTCACAGATCTGAGGGAACACCGTTTGTGATGGGAATCACTTTTAAATGAGGCATCCAAAATACTGGGACTGCGGGGCAGTTCAGATATACCTGCCTCTGGGGTCACACAGGGCATTTTAAATGATCCCAGTCTCTCTTTCTTGGGGAAGGGGCACGCAGGCTTGTTACCAACCAGGGCACAAGCTCCCAAGCTCACCAGACATAAAGAAGCACCTCACAGTGTGTGTTAAAGAAAAACGTTGACTCCCGGGCTTCTCTGCTAGAGCACATGAGTCAGAAGATATGAGTAAGACCAGGAATCTGTGTTCCCTGAGCCTCCCAGACAAACGACTTGCCCTGGAGTCATTGGTGTAGGGTCTGCTTCAGGGGGAACCAACCCAACACACCCAGCCCTTATCAGACTAAACCTAGTCAGAAAGCCCTCCTCTAGATGTGGCCTGGCTCCTTTGGTGCTTTTGTTTAATTAACCTCTTTCTTTGGATAATGGTAGAAAGCATGGTCCAGTTCCACATCTAGAGTAAGATTCAGCTCATTCATGTGGGCTTAGTTCTGCATCTTCTCTCCACTGCACCCCCACCCAGAGTTTTTATTCATTTGCAAAGGCAAGGAAAGAGAACAGGAGCTAGGGTATAAACCAAGGTTATGGGAGCGCCAAATCTAATACCAAGTCAAGCACAAAGACCCTGCCAGGGACAGTGGCAGCCCAGCTCCAGCTCAGACTCGCAGGTTCCTCAAGGCACCTAAGGGTCTCAGGACCTCGTTCTCCAAGTCCCGGATCCCACTGAAGCAGTGCCCCTACTCCCGTTCCTTGGTTGGCATTCGGGCTGGCTAAGCATGTTATGCTAATTTTGAATATAAATATAAAAGCAACAGTCATTTTCTTCCCCCTAGAGATGCAGGCCAATGTGGCAACCTCGTTTGGGAGATACAAATGAAGCCTGTGGCACTGAGGAATGAAATGCTTTCCACGGTGCTGGGGAAGGCTGTGAGCCCTGGGAACAGCTCAGTTCATCTTCCACACAGTCTTCCCTTGCTGAATGTAAACGGCCTCTAGATAAGGCTTTCCTCTTCAGCTTCTGCATTTACTTTTCTCTTGAGTATAATTTTCTTGCAAATTAAGAATATGATGAGGCCATTTGTAACTACCGTATCTGAGGTAACGATTCACTGGGCAAAAGGGAACTGCCCTCTCCCGTGCCGGAAACACTAGCATTCAGATTTGTTGTGCAGGCCAGTAAAAAACGTCCACTTATACACATCTGCTTACTGGTAGCCTGATAACCACCTTCAAACCAGGAAAGGAAGGAACAAAGTGCTTTACTTACCGAGAAGGACTGAGAACCTGGCAAACATATTTAACTAATTTTTATTATCTTACATTCAGCGCTACACACTTTTGTCTGTTTGCTTCATGGGCAACCTACACTCATAACACACCAAAATCAAAAGACCATTCTTCTGTTTAGGTAGGCAGTCGCAGAGGAGTGCATTGGCAGCACCTTGGGTAATAAGCAGAAAAATGCAAGGAGCCTTGATACTTTCTGAAAATACTATGGACTCACTCGAGGGAGGCGTTCAAGGCCCTCCCAGGATCAGGCCCCAACTTACCTTTTTTTCTCTCCCTCTGGCCAGGGGCCTGCTTCTTTCATACCTTGACCTCTTTGCTCACGTGGTTCTGAAGCCTGGAATGTGAGCAGAGCGCCCACCCATCCCACCAGCTCTGCCCTTGTATGATCCTTGTTACATTAACTAGATAAGGTCCCTGCTATCTGTCTTCTAGCCTCTTGAGACCAAAGGCTATCATCCTTATCTCCACCTTCCTTCAATTCTAGCCGTGCACTCACACAGCAGGAGCTTCATAAACCTTATACAAATGCAAAGCTACTTTTTAAC
Organism: Pongo abelii; assembly: GCF_028885655.2. Classification (NCBI taxonomy): domain Eukaryota; kingdom Metazoa; phylum Chordata; class Mammalia; order Primates; family Hominidae; genus Pongo; species Pongo abelii. Next base: position 15,054,824 of record NC_071988.2, read on the forward strand.
AAACGATGTTTTATAACAGAGTACACAGTCACCATCTCTAGGAATTTTCAAACAATTCTACTTAATGAGGGAGTTATCCCTCAGCTAAAAGAAAGGGAGCGTAATATTTCTTTTTGAAGAAATTTTAGTTTTTATTTAATTAATTAATTAATTAATTTATTTATTTATTTATTTTGAGACGGAGTCTCACTCTGTCACCCAGGCTGGAGTACGATGGCACCATCTTGGCTCACTGCAACCTCTGCCTCCTGGGTTCAAGCAATTCTCCTGCCTCAGCCTCCCGAGTACCTGGGACTACAGGTGAGTGCCACTACGCCCGGCTAATTTTTGTATTTTTAGTAGAGACAGAGTTTCACCATATTGGCCAGGCTGGTCTCGAGCTCCTGACCTCGTGATCTGCCCACCTCGGTCTACCAAAGTGCTGGGATTACAGGCGTGAGCCACCGCACCCGGCCTTAGTTTTTAATTTTTACATAACATACAACTTGAAAGGTTTTCTTCAAATGCTACTTTTGAAATTTCCGCTGTGGTTCAAATGGGATTTATAAGGTGGTTCAATATTCCATGAAAGTTCTTAGTCAAAAAAGGTTACTAAAATTGCAGATTAAATAACTGGTTGTTTATAAAGATTTACTTTCAAGTCAGCCAAAATTTTTCTCATACTTCATATTTTTAATAATAAATACACCAATGAAAAATTTACCTTCTCATAATCAATTTTGGACTCACGTGCCTTCTGTATGACTTTTCTCAAAGTATCTGGAAAAAAAGCCACAAAATAGCAAAATTATTTTTTCAGTAAAAATATAAAATGCACATTTAGAAAAAGATCTTTATATGCTTACAAATTATTATACCTAAATTTCTATTATTCTTATAATTTTACTCCTATTTCTTAATGTAGGTAAATAATTAATGACCTCTAGCCAGAAGCCAAGAATAGAAGACAAATACTTCTGATTTACTATTTTATCAGTGACAGAATTAGAGAGTTGTCACTTTTAAGTTAGTAATTTATCATAGTACACCTTAATATTTACCAGCAAACCACATACAGCTTATTAATAATCATTTATAAAAATGATGCTGAAATTGCTAATTCTTAATTATCTGGAAACACAAATGAAATTTATTTTTCAATAATTCCACATTTGCCTGATATTAATATTTTACAAAGAAATGGATGAAAGGAATCTTAAAATTAACCCAGCTCGGCAGGGCGCCGCGATTCACGCCTGTAATCCCAGCACTTTGGGACACAGAGGCAGGCGGATCACCTGAGGCCAGGAGTTCGAGACCAGCCTGGTCAACATGGTGAAACTCCGTCTCTACTAAAAATACAAAAATTAGCCAGGTGTGGTAGCGCATGCCTGTAATCCCAGCTACTTGGGAGGCTGAGGCGGGAGGATCACTTGAACCTGGGAAGTGGAGGTTGCAGTGAGCCAAAATCGCGCCACTGCACTCCAGACTCCGTCAAAAAAAAAAAAAAAAAATTAACCCAACTCGAGTCCTTAACATGGGAAATCCTTCTCTTCCTGTCTCCAAGCAGTGCACAAAAACCTATGCAATGCGAACTTTAACTTTTCCATAAATATTCATTTAGAGTATTTTCAAATTCTCACATAGGCCTGGGACCAAAAAAAGTTAAGAGCCACCTCTTAACCCTGAGCTGCCATCTAAGAATGATATGAGACAACTGAGGCATGGACAGAAAGGGTGACATAGTGATTCGTGAGGAGGCCAGACGAAGGCCCAGGTCTTCCTTCTCCTGTGCGGGTGCCTTCCCACCACCCTGTACACTGTCTCTCACCCCAGGAAGGAGCTTCTGCAGTGCTATCGCTATATCCATCACACCTGAAATGTACTAATGGGGGGGCAAACGAAACCCTACATCAACTCCTTTTTTGATGCCAAAAAGTTCAGATTAACATACAGGAAAACAAAGCAAGCCACTTTCCCACAAGGCTTTCTGCAAAACAACTTTTCTCCTCTACAACTCAGAGATATGGGCTGATGTTTAAAGATTATGCTGCAGGAACAGAGATTTTCAAACTGATATGTACCCAGGGAACCCCAATAGTTTCTTCACAGCACCTCGGGGGCTGCACAAGGACCAGAGGGACACTGAGGCTGTCTAATCCCCTTCAGACAACACAGGCTATCTCCCCCTTCAACCAGTCAGCATTGCTTTGGTCTGTTTTACAGGTCAGGCTTCTGTTTAAAATTTCATTGAATGAAAGAGTCTACTGTTGATTTAAAAACTGAGAAATCATCTATTTATTAAAATATATTTAGCTGCACAGCATAATATGTCGCAATTTGGGATCTTGATCTAGTAACGAGTTAGAAGGGAATCCAAGCTCCACCACTTAACTGGATGTCTAATCTTAGGTGAACAACTGCTACAAACATCCTCATCTGCAAAATAAGATGTCCCTAGTCTCAAAGGACCACTTAGGGTGAAGTGAGTAAACATTTATAAATAAAACAGCACCAGGCCTGGCACACAGTGGGCACATGGTATATACCTGCTATTATTATATGAAGGAATTTACAGAATGCAGATTACAGAACAGTATCCACGGTAAGTGCAGCGTGGAAGATTGTTATTTTGGCCATTCAATATCCATTCACTTTTTTTTTCCCTTACAAAACAAAGCAAACAAAAACAAAATGAAAAACTTTGGATTTCTTTTGGGGAACTGCTCCTTCCATCCTCTCAGGCCACGTGGACCGGGGAAGCCGTGAGCCCAGCACCACAAAGGTAGATCCTCACGGGTCTAAACCAGCAGGTCTCCAAGCGTGGGCTGTGGGAATCCGCAAGATATGTTCAGGGTCTCCATGAGGTCAAAACACAAGATGTTAATTGCTTCTTTGTTGTGTTGACATTTGCACTGGGGTGCAAAGGCAGTGGTAGATAAGAATGCAGGTGATTTGGCACAAATCAAGATTGCAGCTGATACTCATTATATTCTTGGCCATCAGGCATTCATGTTCAATAGTCAGTTACACTTAAGAAGGCTCTTGATAAAGCATTAAAAATTATTTTTATTAAATTTCAACCTGCGAGTACAGCTCTTTTTATTATCCTGTGTAAAAAAATGGTAACTACGCATAAAGCTCTTTCATATACATCAAAGTATAATGTGCAAAAAGCATTTGTGCAAGTGTTTTAAGTTGTGAGCTCAACTAGCCACAGTTTTCATGGAACACCATCTTTACTTGGAAGAAAAGTTGATGGCCAGGCACGGTGGCTCACACCTGTCATCCTAGCACTGTGGGAGGCCAAGGACAGAGGATTGCTTGAGCCCAGGAGTTTGAGACCAGCCTGGGCAACTGGGTAACATAGTGAGACCCCACATTAGTCAAGTGTGGGGGCATGCACCTGTAGTGGGAGGCTGAAGTAGGAGATCATTTGAGCCCAGGAGTTCAACTAAGCCACAGTTATGCCACTGCACTCCAGCTCGGGTGACAGATCGAGACCCTGCCTCAAATAAATAAATAAATAAATAAATAAATCTAAATAAGAAAGGCTGAGAGACAAATTGTGACTATTCAGACTTAGATATACCCAATCTCAGCCCTTAATCGTGGTTCACTGCAGTCTCAAACTCCTGGGCTCAAGTTATCCTCCCCTCTCCCCTCAGCCTCCTGCATAGCTAGGACTACAAGTGCATGCCACCATGCACAGATAACTTTTTAATTTGCTTTTTTGTAGAGATGGTGTCTCACTATGTTGCCCAGGCTAGTCTTAAACCCCTGGCTTCAAACGATCCTCTCACCTTGGCCTCCCAAAGCACTGGGGTTACAGGCGTGAGCCACCATGCCTGGCCAGCATTTTCTCTGAAATGAAAGAAGTGGAGCTTGTAAGTTTATGAAGCCACTGACAGGATTTGTTGCCAATGATAAAATTAGAGCTTTCAAGCAAAAATTAGAATTTTGCAAAATGCGTATCCACCACCATGAGCTTGACAGCATTCCAGTACTTATGCCTTTCTAACGTGATCAGAAAGGATATTAAAGAATTTTTGATACTATAAAATGAAATATGTCCACATTTGGGAGATGTGCAAAACTCAGTGAACGAATATTTTCCAAAAGATTCATGCGTCATGTCACAAAAACCTGCATGGAAAAAGATCCATTCAAAGTGGAAGACAAGGAGGTGGGAGCAGGGTAGATGATGAAAAATTACTTAATGGATACGGTGTACGTTATTCAGGTGATGGATACTCTAAAAGCCCTGACTTCACGACTATGTGCTCTATCCATGTCACAAAATTACACTTGTACCCCATAGATTTACACAAATTTAAATTTTTTTAATAAATAAATACAGTGGAAGACAGACCAGTGGCTGTTAATAGATCAAAATATTAAAAACTAATTCATATGGCTCCAGATTCCACATTGCAAATAACCTTTAAAAACTAGCACTTGTACAGTTTTAGTGTAGTATTAAAGAAAAATATCCACAATTATCTGAAGAGACTACTAAAGTACTGCTCTCTTTTACAACTACCTATCTCAGTGAGAGCAGACGTTCACCCTATACATCAACCGAGCTAACACCCAGTACCTCAAAAGGACCAACCCAGATACAGATATGAAAATCCAGCTGACTTGCACTAAGCCAGATGTTCAAGAGATTTGCAAAAATGCAAAAACCAATGCCACTCTTCTCATGATTTTTGCTTTTGGAAACTAGTTATTTTTAACAAAATTAAGTTATTTATGGAAAGGGTTTATTATCGTTCTTTTAAAATGAATTGACAAATATATGTTAAGGTGTTCTCCATTTTATCTTCAAATATGATAAATATTGATAAACAAAATCTCTCTGGGGCCCTGAATAATTTTTAAGAGTTAAAGCGGATCTGAGACCCACAGTGTGTGAGTGAGACCTTCTGGTCTGAGCCAAGTAACATACCCACCCAACCCCTATAACTTGGTTTAAGGAGTCAACAGATAATCCAGCATCAGCCAGCGAGAGATGGACTCAACAGACTCAAGTCTTGGCTTTTCTTGTTTTTTGTTTGTTTTGTTTGTTTCATAGAGATGGGATCTCATTCTGTCACCCAGGCTGGAGTGCAGTGGTGCCATCATAGCTCACTGCAGCCTCAAACTCCTGGCCTCAGCCTCCAGAGTAGCTGGGACCACAGGCATGCACACCACACCCAGCTAAGCCTTGGCTTTTTCGGGGGAGAAATGCTCACTAACACCGCCCTTCACCAGGCCCCTGCTGGAAAGGACGTTGGTCTGGAGTCACTGCCACAGTCCTCCAAGTGCAAGGCAAGAGACTGAGAATTGAAGCCCCACATGAGACCAGCCCTGGCAGCATCACGGGAGCCCCACTCCGAATGGATATTTTTCTGGACTGCACGTGCTGAGAAGGTGGCAGGGATGCGTACTGTAGCCCGAAAGAACAGAAAACAAGGGGAGCCTGCTCTTGAGGGCACACGGGTTGCCCCATGACGCTGTCTGGGATGTGGTTCTGCGCCTCTCCATACATTGCTCTGTCCATAGCTCTGACTGCCAGCCTCTCCAGGGTGTGTGGCCTGGGAGTGAGCAGCCCTGTGAGCTTCAGGATGGACCTTCTGTGGCCAGCAGCCAAGTCTGCAGAAACGAGTTCTGGAACTCAGGGCCTCTCTGTCTGTCTCCCTCTCACACACCCCCCAGGTCAGGGGACAGCGCTGGCAGGATGTCTTAGCTTCGTGGGATTCTCTTGCACCTTCTCACTACACTTCAACAGGACATGCAGCAGGAGCTTCTCCAACAGGCTGCGTGTGTATGTGTGCAATTTATGAGTTTTGTGATGTCTGAGCCACGGAAGTAAGCTAAAATAAGAAACGTGCCTTGTGCAGGACCCATATATTAGAACAGATCCGTCTTCTTTATGTGAGTCAAAACTCATCTTTGACTAAGATATTTCTGTTCCCAAACTGGCTTCTCTGAATACATATGTAGATTCTGGCCCAAGCTGGGCCTAGTGAAATTCCATCCCCGTAATGTTCTCTTGTAAAATGAACAGAGAACTTAAAATCCCCTGTTGTTTGCAGTAGATTTATCAGACTTGTGCCAAGCTTAAGTGCTCTTGGAAAAATTTTGCTGATAGTATCTGTAAGTCAGCTTGCTTGGGCACTTGTGTTTACTTAGAAATGTGATTAATTAAGAGCATAAATAGTGTTAAGTGCCTCTCTGCAGAGAGACCACACGGTCCCTCTTTTGCCTTTGGTGGCCCCATCTTAAACACACATAGTTCAGGGGGTCTCGCACGTGGCTCTGTGCTAAGAAGGATTTAACATGTTAACCCATACATTAAAACAACACTGTTCAAGTGAAAGAGATTATTCATATTTTCCAAAAAGACACAGAATAAAATAATACTCAAGTTCAATTTAGAGACTTGCAGAAACTAGGTTTGTACATGCATAATTTTTGTAAATTAAATACTAATTAAAATGCAACTATAATTGTTTCTTTCCAGGCACATAAGACTTTCTGCAGGCACTTCCAAATAAATTTCACAACTTGCCCCCATCTAGACAAAATTCCTGAGGGGACAGGGGGAAGCAGGCAAACCAAGTAGAACTGACAAGCCCAGGAAAAACACAAATCTACACAGTTCAGAAAGTGGTAAGTCTCTGGCTGTGCTGGCATTACACAGGCTGTGGAAGATCGAGAGGCATCTTGCCCCAAGAAAAGTGTCCAGCGCAGAGCCTGGTATATAATAATATACGGAGCACTACAGATGCTAAGAGACATGTTAGCCTCTCCCACCTCTACTCTGGGATCCCACGGCCTTCAACACTCCACTCTTCCCTGCTGGCCCTCAGCAAGAGGCACAGAATGAAAGTACCCCATGCCATCTGTGTATCGCCTCTTCCTCCTTGACGCACAGCCTGACTCTATTCCCCAGCTCTTTTGCAGCTAAGAGGGACCAGGGGACTTGAGTTCTGGCCAGCAGAACACAGATGGACATACACAAACACCACTTCCAGGCCTGGCCTCTGAAACCTCCCAAAAGACCCTGCATGTTTGCCCTCTTTACTCTCTCAGCCAAATACAGAGGATCCAGTGGAGAATTCCGAAGCCCAAGCGGCTGGCAGAACCATTAGGTAGAGCGAGCCGGAGTCCCCAGACCACACCACCCAACTCACGACAGCCTCTATGTTGAACTGAGCAGTGAACCACAAACATTTTGTACTGAGATTTGGGCTTGTTTCTCTTAGCAAAGGGTGTTACTTACCCTAATGAAACACACCTTACCGAATTAAGACCCCCAACATTTTCTAGCTACGTGCCTCCTCTAACAGTAGCCTATCCTGTCAGCTTTGACTAAACAAAGAATGAGAAAAAACAAAACAAAACTTTTTTTCAGCAGAAAGTAAACATACACATGACACATGCAGAGACTTACTGAAGCTTATAGACCAGCACCCACATACACTGAGATTTTTAAGACATCTTCACTGAAATATATGAATTCCTGTATTCATAAAACAGAATGCATGAAAAGGTACTTGCACTCACAAAAATCATGACCAAATACAGTGGAGTATAGCTCAGATGAATCACTCTTCCCACCTGCTTCTCATTCATGGTCTACAAAGCTTGGAGAGTCATCCCAGGCCTGAGACACATCCAATAAGCCTACCAACTGAATTGTCCTGATCTACAAAACACATGTTCATAACCAGTTTAAGCCACCAATTCAAACAAGTCTCTACTGCCAAAATACTTAAGGAAAATGTTCTCAGGTAACAGTGTTATCCTGGGAATAGTGCATCAGATAGGGGTCAAGGCTAAGTTGGCTTAAGATCTCGGTAGAATCTCCAAGAGTTATGAGTACAAATGGCTGGTAAAATGAGCTGGGAGCACCAGCTTCTGGGTCCAGGCTGCCCTTTCTGGAGGGGAACGCAGATTTAACTCAAGAGGCAGAGCCGGTTGGTGAAAATATAAACATTTACATGGTTTATATGTGGCCACCAGCACTTTATCCAGGGCTCCCATATGGAAGGGATCTTAAATTACAAACAGAGGTAACACTGCCTCTGAGTCTTGTCTTCCCTCATTGGGCTAGGCCTCCTGGGTTTTGTTTTTATGCTTTAGAACTTCCTGATTCCATTTTCTAAAATGAAAAATTTGTCTCCTTTTGGTAGGAAAATACCTTATGACTTTAAACAAATTCAGAAATGTCTAGTTATTTGCATAGCTTGACTCAATTTACCTTTCATCAAGGAAAACAATGTTTAAGGAGCCAATTCATTGCCTGAAAATGTTTAAATCTACATTGAATCAACGTAGGAGATATAATCACTTCTGTTATGTTGATTGGAAAAGAAAAAGAAGGAAAACAACCCTTAGATATTTTATTTTAACTTATTTAAGACATACAAATACACATGCGTTTGCCTCTCATCTGGTGCAAAGCCAGTCACTTCAGCTCCAAATCACAAGCTCGAGGGAGACGAGAATGACCCCATTGACTCACGGAGTCACACTGTCTACACAGAGTGGGTACTTCAGAAACAGCACTCAGTCATCACAGACTCTGCCTCAAGATACAGGTGACCTTGCTCATTTGATTCTTCAGTGACTAGAATAGGCAGAGGGCTAGGCCTTCCTCCAACCACGCACTCCTTCCCACCCTCATTCCCAAACACTGGGAATAACTGCCTGTGTCTGTCATGGTTCCCTAGAGAGACAGAGCCGATAAGAGACAGCAATATAGATATTCAGAGACTTATTCTAAGGAATTGTGGGAACTAGCAAGTCTGAGATCTGCAGAACAGGCTGGCAGGCTGTAAACTCAGGTAGGAGCGGACACTACAGTCTTGAGGCAGGATTTCTTCTTCCTCAGGAAACCTGTTTTTCCTCTTAAGGCCTTTCAACTGATTGGATGAGGCCCACACACTTTATCAAGGGTACTGCCTTTCTTTTTTTGAGAGAGAGAGTCTCTGTCGCCCAGGCTGGAGTACAGTGGTGCAATCGCAGCTCACTGCAACCTCTGCCTCCTGGATTCAAGTGATTCTCCTGCCTCAGCCTCCCAAGTAACTGGGATTACAGGTGCATGCCACCACATCTGGCTAATTTTTGTATTTTCAGTAGGGATGGGATTTCACCATGTTAGCCAGGCTAGTCTAGAACTCCTGACTTCAAGTGATCTGCCTGCCTCGGCCTCCCAAAGTGCTGGGATTACAGGTATGAGCCACCACGCCCGGCAGGTACTTACAGTGTCCGGCTGGTACTGCCTTCCATTTAAAGGTTGCAATTAGTTTCATCACAATTAGTTTTGTCACAATTAGTTTCGTTAAACTAGTTGTAGATGGTAACAACATCTATAAAATACTTTTAGCAGCAACAGTAGATTAATGTTTGTTTATGTCATCATCTACTATAGCCTGGCCTAACTCTACCCCAGCCAGCTATTGCTCCTGCTGGATGGTTATACCTCATAGGTGCTGGAGCAGAACGTCTCTGAGCAGCTGTGTTTCAGAGCAGGTAGAGGAGCCATCATTAATGACAACTGCCAACAACCTGAGCCCCCTACCAAGCAAAGGGCAGCAATCGGGGCCCAGTGAGCACAAGGGCAAGAGGCCACACATAGTCTCTGAGGACAAGGATCTTGAATGCGGATCCTTAACCATCCCCCCTAAAGAGCTGATTTATATTTGGTGTGCACTCAATTCAAAGGCCTGAGTTCAAATAAATGCCTTTTGAAAAGATTTCCATGGAAAATACTAGAGCTAAAGAAGTTTGTCACTTGAAGGGTTACATGTGGCTTCTCTGAAAAATATACTTATCAACTCCACCTTCCAGCATTCCCATTTGGTTAAATGTGTTCATTATTTACAATGAAGTGAACACAATCTGTCCACTCCTGGGCTCACATTTTCCTGTGGCTGGTATGGGTGAAACTGAGACCAAAGAAGTGATTCTGGGGGAACCCAAACAGCACGACGGCCTCGGGTCCTGGAGTTCACCAAATTTCCTGACTGAGCCTATTTCCTTATGCTGTGGCTGAGCTGCGCCTGTCTGAATTTAGTACCTGAGTGATATGCATTGAAAAACCATTTTCTGCTACAACAGGGCTGTACTTTTCAGTTTCTCAGAGCATTTTCATTAAACCCTTCAAATCCTCACATCCACATGACTAAACTGTTCAGTTTGGTTTTTGATAAAAGGATTGAAGCTTCAGACTTTTAGAAGCCAAGCCGTATTTATTAGACGTATCAAATGTATCCCTGCTGCCTCCACAAATATAACAAAGTACTCTGGAGAGGGAGGTCTCTCTTTTGTTTATTTAAAATGCAAGTTGAACACCTTTAGGGTGCTTTTTTCCTACATCAATTCCTCTCCTTTAGCTGACTGGAGTGGGTTCTCCCTGCAGGACTGACACATTGGCTTTTACTAGAATTAATGGTGGCACGAACTCACTCTGCAAGTAAGGAGCTCAGAAAACATGCTGCCCGGGAAGCTATTCCTGTGAAAACATCTGGACCAGTCGGGCCTGTTTAGCTCCCTGGCAGCCATGTGCTCACAGCCATGTATGGACTGTGATTTTACTTCACCTGGATGTAGCATGTGGTACAGCCCAGCCTGTAACTGGGATGATTATCATTTCCAGTTCCTTTAGAGGAAGCGAGTACTCAGGTTGCAAAGGGTGAAGAGACGCTCCAGAGATCTCCTGGAGCCTGATATCCTGACCATTGCGGTGCAGCCACCCTGATGATGGGGCGGCTGGGCTGGGGCTCCCCTACCGTGCGATGGGCCATGGGCCGGGGTCCTGTGCTGCCACCCCTGGCGAATCCAGAGAGTGGGGGTTAAGGACCACTGCCAATATATTTGTAGATTCCGACGGCATTTCTTTCCCTAAGACATTCCTGGAAAGCATAATTCCATTTACAGCCTTTGTCCCCACTGTTCCTGGGGGAAGGATTACTGGGAGGACCTTTGAAAGGAATGTTATTTGAATCACATTTTCTGGTCTGTGTGGAGGTCCATGTGAGATCACAAACACTGCTGTGAGAATGTGAATCAGCCAAACCCTATTTGGCTCTACATGGAAAAAGGCTCAGCTGTCAACAATGGCTTCCCCAGGACAGGCAGTATGATTAGAAGCAGTTGTGAAGGGGAAATTATTTTCCTTATATATAGTTTGAGCTCACGTAAATTTGTTTTAATTAAATTAAATGTTTAAAATAAAATAATTTTATTAATCTGGTACTCTATCTCCCTCTTCCCCCACCCACAAATAAGAAATACACACTTCTTGACAAAACAAAGTTAAAAATGCTGGTTCCTGTAAATCAGATCTCACCATATTCTTATGTAGGATACATGACCTAGAACCATTTTTACAGTACTTCAGCATGTAGTGTTTGTCATAAGAAACTTACCAACTACCAGTCATAATTGTACTGAATTAAGAGGGCTCTGATCTCCTTAAATTTATATATATATATGTATATATAGTTTATTATTATATTCAATAGGATATGAACAAGATGATGAATTTTTTCTTGTAAATTGATGTGGATGGTCTGCCACTGCAGGCTTCAGATTCAGCATTGTCTCATTCCTTCTTAAAATGAGTTACCCATTTGCAAACTGTGATTTCTTTGAGGCATTGTCCCCACACGATATGTGTAAAGCATCCATTATTTCACTATTCTTCCACCCAAGCTTCACCATAAATTTGATGTTTGGGCAGGGCGCGGTGGCTCACACTTGTAATCCCAGCACTTTGAGAGGCCAAGGTGGGCAGATCACTAGGTCAGGAGTTTGAGACCAGCCTGGCCAACATGGTTAAACCCGTCTCTACTAAAAATACAAAAATTAGCCGGGTGCGGTGGCGGGCACCTATAATCCCAGCTACTCGGGAGGCTGAGGCAGGACAATCCCTTGAACCCGGGAGTCAGAGGTTACAGTGAGCCGAGATCATGCCACTGAACTCCAGCCTGGGTGAGAGAGCAAGACTCCGTCTAAAAAAAAAAAAAAACCACACACACACACACACACAAAAACTGATGTTTGTTCTTCCTTCGGTTTTAGAAGTCATGTTGCACTGATACAGGGTGTTTGTTTGGTTTTTGTTTTCTTTCAGACAGGGTCTCAGTCTGTTGCCCGTGCTGGAGTGCAGTGGCACGATCATGGCTCACTGCAGCCTCGATCTCCTGGGCTCAGGTGATTCTCCCGCTTCAACCTCCTGAGTAGCTGGGACTACAGTCATGTGCCACCACATCCAGCTAATTTTTGTATTTTCTGAAGAGATGAGATTTCGTCATGTTGCCCAGGGTGGTCTCGAACCTCAGGGCTCAAGTGATCTCCCCACCTCGGCCTCCCAAAGTGCTGAGATTATAGGTGTAAGCCACCACGCCCAGCCTAATCCAGGCTATTTTAAAACTGATGTCTTATCCTTCTTAGTGAATCAAACTAGTACCTATTCAGATATCTTAGAAGAAGTTAATATAAGTTTATTTTGATGCAAAAAAATTTTGAAATCCATGCATATTTTTTTCCATATACACATTTTCCATGAACGTTTTGAAATCCCTTCATATATTTAATGGCATGGTCAGACTATATTCCCAAAAATGCTTAATAGGCACAAATACATTTCAGAGTCTGTACTGCATTCTAAGGATACAAGGATGAAAAGATGCAATCCATGCTGTTAATAGGCTCACTGCCTACTGGGAAGACAGATCAGTAAACAAAATAAAGTAGGTGTGCTGTGTGGGGAGATGCAGGCATATAAGGCTCAGCATCAGCTGGCTAGGTTGGGAGAGTTATGAGGAGTAAAGACTTACTAGAGCAGATAATATTTGAGCTGTGTCTTAAAAGAAGAGTAGAAATATCCAACTACTAAGTGAAGGGAAAAAACTCCAGGGACAGGGAACGGTATGTTCAAAGTTATTCAGACATGAGACAACATGAAAGGCTGAAGGAACTGCAAGTAACTGGCACTCCTTAAATAAAAATGCCAGGATGGGAGATGAGGAAAGACAGGCAATTACCATAGCAGTTAGGAGCAGACAACTCCAGCCCTGGTATTTAATGGCTGTGTGGCCTTGGTCAGGTGGCTTAGCCACTCTGTGCCTTCGTTTCCGCTTCTATAAATGTTATGCCATTATTATCACTAACAACCTTTTGAGTGCTGGGAAACATCAACAAATGATCAGCTGTGAACTCTCTAACCACTCTAAATATCCATCATCCTGTGAGGTGAAGAAGGCACCTATTGTGTGCCAAGCCCTCTCTGAGCACGGAATGAGTTGATTTTACGCTACAAGATGCTGAATGTGGGGTTTTGGCCACAGGTTGAGTGGGACACGTAAGGCCTCATCAGGATGTGCTTTGTGAGTTCAGACTGTAAAGTCTCTTCCCCTTTGTGCCCAACAGCAGAGCCACTGTGGCTGCCTGGTCAGGTAGTCAAGACCCAGACTGTCTTTGGACACGGAATGGTTTTTCTCCCAGCTGAGCAAACTGGGACCAGGTTTCTGACCCTGGTTTAACAAGCCCGGCATTTTAACAGTCTTCCAATTATTCATCGCAGCTGAGAGCAGAGTCAGACACTCCAAATGAGACTGGGATTTGTAAGAACTCAATAGCCCTCCAAGAAACTTCCTAGAATCCAATACAAACATGACACCTTCTAATTTGCTTTGAATCTCTCCTACATAAAGTTCTATATAATGTCTGAAAACAAAACCCCAAATGAAAAGGGAGGGAATGAAATGCCCAAAGGCTACCTTCTTTCAATCTAAACACAAAACAAACCAGCTTCTCTGTTGCATCTATATCTATGCCTGTTGATGAGCTATGGGATTGGAAACCTGCAGCCAGCGTGGAGATGAAAAGGAATGCTTTGTGAGAGCTGAGCCTGAACGCTTGTGAACCCCCACTGAGAATGCCAGGCTAAATCAAGCCTCCTTGGCAACTGAAGAAGCACCCAGCCTTTCCGACTGTTTCTACACCTCCACGTCTCCAGCTTTACTCACTGCACTCCCACAGAATCCACAGCCCTGAGCTCTGTTCTGGCCACTCACAAAATCGCCATCAAGTCCTTGGGAAATACTGAAACAAGCAGATTTCCCCATTTCTATAACATGGTATCAGAATGCTCCCGATACAGCAGAATGCCCCCTAATAAATGGAAAAGAAGCGACAGAACACCACCACTTTACAGCACTATAGTAAACGGTTTATTTTTTTTTATTTTTTGAGACAGAGTCTTACTTGGTCACTCAGGCTGGAGTGCAGTGGTGTGATCTCGGCTCACTGCAGCCTCAACCTCCCTGGGCTCAGGTGATCCTCCCACCTCAGTCTCCCAAGTAGCTGGGACTACAGGTGCACAACACCAACATGCCTGCCTCGTTTCTAGAAACGAGGTTTTATCATGTTGCCTAGGTTGGTGTCGAACTCTGGGGCTCAAGTGATCCGCCCACTTCAGCCTCCCAAAGTGCTGGGATTGCAGGTGTGAGCCACTGGGCCTGGCGGTAAATGATTTATTAAGGCAGGAATAACCTATGAATGCTAAAAGCCCTAGGCAAATGATTGTTGGGGAACAGGATAGTATATGGAAAAATCTGGAAGACACTCTCTTAACCACATTGTTAATTTCACCAACAATGGGACAAATTGACATCATGAGCCTCCTGCTCTGATAACAGTGAGAGGACATGTCATTTATGTAGTACCACAGATGAAATATTTAATTTGAATAAAAACTATAAAAAATTAATGTAAATATTTGAGAAATGTAAATATGAACTGTTTAGGAGACAAAAGTGTCATAATAATGCGAAATGTCCTGCATGTCATATTTGCATGTGGTTATGTAGGAAAATGACCTGAGGTGCATGCTGAAGTATTTCACTGTGTGGCAAAATATTAACAACTGATGAATCCAGGTAGAGAATAAACAGGTGTTCATCTCTACTACTCTTGCAATGTTTTTAAGGTTTGAGGTTATTCAAAATAAAAGTCTGAAATGAAAAAAGTTGTTGGACCTCTTTCTGTTTTTCTCTGCAATCACTTTCCCTTTTCCAAACTCCACTTGCCAGTTAACCAGCTAACTGATTTTCCTCGTTTATCAAGCTCAAAACTTTTTGACTCAGTTTTGGAGAAAAACCACAATGTTTAAGAGTTTCTTTCTCCCTTGTTGTGATTCCGATTCAAGGGAAGGAAAGAAACAGTAAAAAAGATAACCGAGAAAATATGGGCACTAAACTTAATGATGATATTTAAGAGTAAAATAATTAGAATTCTTATTAACTTTGGTAATTTGGTAATGACACTATGGATAGTCAATATTCTTTAGAAATGCACGCTGTGGTGGGAGGGAAAATGACGTTATGTTTGGGTTTGCTTTAAATGCTTCAGCAAAGAAAAATGGAAAGAAAAGACAAGAAAAAGATAAATAAAGCAAACATGATAAAACCAAATAATTTTTTATCTGGGCCACTGGCATATAGGGATTCACTGTATTCTTTCTGGTTTTGAGCAGGTGTGGAATTTTTCATTATAGACAATTTATAAGGCCGGGCACAGTGGCTCACACCTGTAATCCCAGCACTCTGGGAGGCCAACGCTGGTAGATCACTTGAGGTCAGGAGATCGAGACCAGTGTGGCCAACATGATGACTCTACTAAAAATACAAAGTTAGCCAGGTGTGGTGGCGAGCACTTGTCATCCCAGTTACTTGGGAGGCCAAGGCAGGAGAATCGCTTGAACCTGGGAGGTGGAGGTTGCAGTGAGCCAAGATTGTGCCACTGCACTCCAGCCTAGGTGACAGTGCAAGACTCTGTCTCGAACAAAACAAAACAAAATAGTTTATAAGACGTCTTACCTCCCTTGCATTCCATCATCCAGTTCAGATCTCCATCACATCTACCCTACTTTTAATAAAATCACCCACTAATTATTCTTTTGGCCTCTCATCTCTCTTCTACTCCATTCCATTCTATACAGTGCTATCAAGTTAATCAGTCTATCTAACCCCTTTTACGTGGCCTCCATCAATTGTCTTTAAAGCTACCCACAATGTAACCCTACCCTTCCAATTCAAATCAAAGTGAAATCAGGCTTTGGAGTCAGAGTGACCAAACATATATCTTGATTTGCCCAGACAGCCCTGGTTTACATCTGCTGTTCTAGCGTAATCATTACCAGCGCTCTCTTTTATTCTCAAAACGTGCCAGTTTAGATGACAAATATATGGTCACCATAAATCAAGTGATCCTGAGTTCAAATTCCAGGTCAGAAACTTAATGCTGTGTAACTTTAGCAAATTATTTAAATTCCCTGGGCCTCAATTTTCTCACCTGTAAAATGAAGGTAATAATACTCATCATTAAAAAATATGTGTGAAAATCTTAGCAAGATGCCCAATACATATTGAGCAATTAATAGAGTTGCTATAATTATGTCTCCCTTCAAATGAGACCCCTTCAATCCAGCCAGATTCCTGACCTCCCAAAGCATGCCTTGTTCATGCCCCATCTGAGGTCTGCTGATGCTATTTCCCCACCTATCAAAAGCCTCCCTATCATGGTCAGTACTCAAGTTCCAGGGGGAAAAAAAATCCTCCCTATCTTCAAAGTCAAAATGTGAGGTCCTCAGCTGATTTCCCTCATCACTAAATCCCTGCAACTCATAACTCACTTGTGACATTTAATGATCCACCGGCTTACATGTTCCCTGGACTATTTATTCTATGTAAATACATTTGTCTCCTCCGCTAGAGAGACTGTTCATTCCTTAAAGTAGAAAATGTTCTCTCTGCCACACAAATCCTGTAACCCCTAACCCAGTGCTGTCCACCTGCAGCAATTGCTCAGTAAAACTTGCATGCCCCAAATAAGACATCTAAATGAGACCTAAGAACCTAGGCTTCTCCTAGGCAAGACTATTTTCCTTGGAGAAACAAAATGTGGATTCATAATCACAGTGCCATTCTTGATCAATTATGCTGCTCACGGTGGCTTACATCTACAGTTCCAGCTACTCAGGAGGCTGAGGCAGGAGGATCACTTGTGTGCTGAGACAACCTCCCAGGCAAAAATTCCCCTTGTCCTCTTTCTGGCTTAGTTATCCTACCAGCTCTCATTTGGTGCAGGGTCTTCAATGAGCAGGCTTCTTCCGTCTGGGCCTTCGTGTTCTCATCCACAAAACGGAAGTAGGGAATTGAATAATTATTTCTGATCGGAAGATCTCCCCTAACTCACAGATTCCCTAAAACCAAATAGCCTAATACCAATTCACGGTAAACAGCCTAGGGAAAGGGTTTTCGTCGGAAGAGAGGCTGTCATGGAATCAATAATAAAAAGACTAAGACTCTGCTACATAGCTAGGCAGAGGCATTTCACAGACAAACCCCTTAGAAAGGAAACAGATGTGAAAACGGTCAATCTCGATGGTAATGAGAAATATATATTTTAAAAAATGCAATGTCATAGCCTTTACAATTCCATTTTCTAAATACCCAACACATTACTAGTGGTGGCATAAACATCACAGACCTTCTGGTGGATTGATAATTCTTTCAAAAACTTGGAAATTAATCATATCTTTTGGCTAAGAATGTTCTGAGAAAAGAATCCTAAACGCAAACAAACAAAAACATTTCCTGCATATCTAACCCTAGTAAAAACCTGGAAGTCAAAACAGGGAGGGGTGAGTGAGTCTGCAAGTGACTCCATCCATATTCTCCATTAAGAGTAAGGTGTCTAGCTGGCAGGAGAGTCCAGAGATCTGAGAAGAGAAGAGGACGTGTGCAAGCAGGGGGTTAGGAAAGAGGATTGACTGAGAAACAAGTCAGAGCTGTCAGGAATACGAGCACCCTCGTGGGGGCTGTGGATATTCATTTAAGCGAGTCCAGCTGGCACGGTCGCAATTGTTTCTAGGAGCAGTCGGCCGCTTGGGTGTAGGCCTGAGAAAGTGGAGCAACCAGAAAACGCTGCAACCAGATTTAGGATTCCACAAACAACAACCATCGTGGGAGAGAAGGGCAAGAGGATCTTTATAACACAGGACTGTGGGTGCTCACAAAGGGAAGAGCAGGGGGCCCTGAGAGGGTACACAAGAGTGTATCCGCTCATGCACACAACAATTATGGGGTACTTGCTGCGTTGTGGGCACCGCTCCAGATTCTGGGGCTACTGTATAGAGGAGTGAACAAAATCAATAGTGTTCCCCTCTTCAAGATGTTTAGAGTCTATCAAGTGAGATAAACAAATATTTACTGTAATACCAGAATAAATGCTATAAAGAAAAATGAAGCAAGGTGAGGGGTGTTGGGGTGGAAGATGATCTGTCCCTCTGAGATGACATTTGAGCAAAGGCTGGAAAGAAACAAGCCATGCAAAAAAAAAGAAAGAAAGAAGAAAAAAAAGAAACGAGCCATTCAGAAGAGTCGTCCAGGCAAAGGGAATAGGCAGAGAAGCAAAGGGTCTGAGGCTGAGGAGCGTTTGGCATGTTCCAGGGAGTCGGGTGGCCTAGCTGTTACAGGGGTTTGGGGCTACTACTGCAAGCTGCTGCCCATTCTCTCTGCCCATTAGGAGGCCCTGGCCATGGTCCAGGTGACTGGCAGCCTCAGCTGGGAGAGGGCAGTCCTGGTGGTCAGAAGGGGACGGATTTGAAACACACTCTCACACAAGAGCATGTGATTTCCATGCGAGCAAATTAGTCTTCAGGAAGACTGGCCTGCTCCTGTTTTTGCAATACAACACTTAGGAAGCTGTTATTTCTGAAGTCAGGGAGCTATTTACTTGAATTTCAGAAGGAGATACTCATTTCTTCTCAGTTTTATTTCTATGCACAAGTTATATTTGGAATGGCTCTTTAAAGAAACACAATTCCTCGCCAGGCAGGCATCCGGGTAGTCAGTCATTTATACACATATCTGGCACATAAAACGCAGCATGTCACAATCAATCACCCTTCTGGAAGCCTGCTGTCCAAATCTCATTAGGCTGAGCTTCTGGGTCAGCCAGTTTCCAAGAGGATATAAAAACGTATACAACCTCCTCTTTCCCAGGATGCAGTCAGGTTCGAAGAGAGCCTTCATCTCAATTAGTAAACATGTCCTAATTTCATCAGTGACAGCATCAGATTGAAACATTTCAAATCATAATTCGGGAACTTAGAGATTCCTACATGAAGTAATCAACGCTAAGGAAAAACCATATGTGAATAGTCACATCACCACCTTCTGGCTCCCAGGGTGGACTAAGAAGCTTCTTCTCCACAGGCTTCTTAAACAGAATCTTTCTCTCTCCAGCCATTTTCTGTAAACTAATCACCACTCTCCTTACAAGGCTAAAGAAACTTCTTTCATCCAGGCTGATGGGAAAACAGATCTTCTCTATTTCCCTTCTCTAGTTTTAAATTATCGACTCTTCTTATTTTAATCCCACTCAGAAAGATTAGGATTTTTACTTTTATTTATATCTACCTAGGTTTACAGAGATACATATAGAATTATGATAACATAAATAAGAAGAAAGAAAAAGAAAGAAAAGCAAGCCCGGAGACCTAAGAGGAAACAGGAGCTTCATAGAGTCAGATGCTCTCTGACTGATGGTTCCATCCCCCACAGCATTCATGTCTTACCTGTTTGCTGAACAAGGAACATACGAAGCAAAAGGTACAGCAGAGTCCTATACCTGTGGCGAAGAGTGATTCACTGTTTCAAAACTTCCCAGTAGCAGCCACCTGAAACTGTCCAGGCCAATTGTTCAGGAAAAAAAAGACTAGAAAGAAGGTTTTTTTCCAAGGGCTCTCACAAAGAGGAAACTGGGACATAATCAACAAATGCCTCAACAACTGTAATGGAAGGAACAGGTTTCATCGTGCAGTTCCAGAAAACAATGAGGAGACAGTGAAGGGGCCTTATGAATCGCTCTAGGCACGCGGCTCACAGCTCAGGACAAAGCCCAGTGGACTTCAGAACACAACCACTGAAAGCTTTAACATTTTTTACTGAACTAACTATAACAACTCATACTTTTTAAAAAAATCACTGCTTTTCAAAAAGATAAAATTCATTCAATATTATTAGCCAAATGAGTAAAGAGGGGAATCAAAACTCAAATGATAAACTATTAGAAATAAAAAATGATGCCAACGCAGGTGGATCACCTGAGGTCAGGAGTTCAAGACCAGCCTGGACAACATGGTAAAACCCCATCTCTACAAAAATACAAAAATCAGCCAGGCGTGGTGGTGCATGCCTGTAATCCCAGCTACTGAGGAGGCTGAGGCAGGAGAATTGCTTGAACCCGGGAGGCAGAGGTTGCAGCGAGCCAAGATCGCGCCACTGCAGTCTAGCCTAGGCGACAGAATGAGACTCCATCTCAGGGAAAAAAAAAAAAATGAGAACACCGCATTTAAAAACTTACAGGAGGAAGCCAAAACTGTCCTCAGGAGTAATTTTACAGACTTAAATGCATTTATTAGAAAATAAGCATAAAAATAAAATAATTTACCTCAAAAGGCTAAAAAAAAAGTAAATAAGCTTCCAAAAATAGAAGAATTACTAAAAATAAACTAAACAAAACAAAGATAATTTTTCAGTTAAAAGGCACATTAGAAGGCAATAAAGCCCAGCTCTTAACTCTGGAGCCTAGTCATGTTGCAGCAGGGAAGACACACCTGGAAAACAAGCAGTACAATATCCAAAAAGGTACCTTGGGAACGGGCTAAAATCCACTGAGTAATACCTGGACAGAACCTTTATATCAAATGTTCAAAATCACTCCACTTGTTTTTCCTTTCTAGACATCTAGGAAGTACTGGAACTTACACAGCATTTTCCATGGAATGCATTGTTCAACCCCCCAAATGTATTATGTAATAGCCTAGTCTAAGAAGATAATGAAAAAAACAAGATTCTGAAATCAGTCAGATATGAGTTCAAATTCCTGCTCTGCCCACTCACAAGCTATGTGACCCTTGGCTAAGTGAGTTACCCTCTCTGAGCCTCCATTTCCATGTACATAAAATAGAAACGATGTCCACCCCACAAGACAGTAGACAAAATTCAGTGAGCTGTTTCTGCATTTTTCTGATATATAAGTAAACTGGTTCAACACTTATGGAGTGCCATTAGGTGATATCTATCAAAAGTGCAAACTGGCCAGGCTCAGAAGCTCACATCTATAATCCCAGCACTTTGGGAGGCCAAGGCAGAAGGATGGCTTGAGCCCAGGAGTTCAAGACCAGCCTGGGCAACATGAGGAGATCCCATCTCTATAAAAAATAAAAAAATTAGTCGGGTGGGGTGGTGCATGCCTGTGTTCCAGCTACTGGGGAGGCCAAGGTGGGAGGATCGCTTAAGCCCAGGAGGTGGAGGCTGCAGTGAGCTACGACTGTGTCACTGCAGTCCAGCCTCAGTGAAAAGTCACTCAGTACAAATTCATGAAATTGTAAACTGACCTGGCAATTCTATTTCTAGGAATTTACCCCATATATATACTTGCATATTTGTGAAATAACTAAAATAATTTATAACAATGTATATAACAGCAAAATGGTTGAAATTAATTGACAAATAACAAACTACCTCACAGCAATTAAAAAAATGGTAGTAAGACTGTTAGGGGTAGATCTAAAAAA
This sequence comes from Pongo abelii, assembly GCF_028885655.2. Taxonomy (NCBI): domain Eukaryota; kingdom Metazoa; phylum Chordata; class Mammalia; order Primates; family Hominidae; genus Pongo; species Pongo abelii. The sequence goes on from NC_071988.2 coordinate 15,076,449, forward strand.
ATAAGGATGAGTGGGCTGTTTATGTGCTAATATAAAATAATAATCAAGCTGTATGTTTAAAAAGAAAGCAAGGTGCCAAGTAATATATACAGTATCTTTTCACCGATGGAGACAAGACCATATACACATGTTGGCTTCTACATGCATAAAACAGGTCTGAAGAGACAGACACACACAAACACTGATAACAACGGTTGCCTCTAAAGGGAGGCGGGTGGCTGAGAATCAGGAATAGGACCGAAGCTTCACACTGCATATCCTTTTGTACTTTTGAATTTTCAATCATATAAATAGGTTATCCCTGCATTTTTTTTCCAAATTAAAGAGAAACACATGACTAGAATTATCTACCAGATATATTAAGTTTGAAAAGCAAGGGGCAGAAGAGCATGTCAAATAATTCCTTTCTTTCTTTTTTTTTTTTTTCCTTTGGGATAGGGTCTCACTCTGTTGCCCAGGCCAAAGTGCAGTGGTGCAATCTCAGCTCGCCGCAACCTCCACCTACCTCCTGGGCTCAAGCAGTCCTCCCACTTCAGCCTCCCAAGTAGCTGAGACTACAGGCGTGTGCTACCATATCCGGCTAACTTTTGCATTTTTTTGTAGAGATGGGGTTTCGCCATGTTGCCCAGCTGGTCTCAAACTTCTGGGCTCTCAAACAATTCCTTTTGAAAAAAAAATGTGTGTGTGTGTGCCTGTGTGTCTAAAACATTTTGTGGATGTTTATTTCCCAGAGACTAAAACAGGGCCTGGCACTCAATAAGCATCTACCAAATGAATGAATGAATGAATGGTTGCATACAAAACTTGGTGATCATTAATTACCTCTGGAGAGTGAAGTGGGGTTATTTTACTTTTCCTTTTTCATCCTTTAAGTGATATTTGCATTTTTCCCAACATATATATACACATTGTTTTAAAATTTAGAATAAACTTAGTTTGAAATTATTTTAGCAAATATTGAACACGAAAGCAACATATATAATTGAGTCCATTCGATGATTCGAATTTAATTCAACACTATGTCTTCTCATTTCGGGTATCCCCAGGAGTCCTTGTCACCTTTGGTCTGCAACACACAAAGTGCTCCTCACATCACAGTTGTCCCTTGCCCCTGAGCTCTTCGCAGATATTTAATTACTATTAAATAGTTACTATTAAGCTGGGGACTCCTGTTGGCTTAAGTGTTATAAACTTGAATTTTCCCACGGAAGTAACAAGCAGTTATCTTGGAAATAAATTGTTAAGTCCCTGAAATAGAAATAGCCATCACAAAACCCAGGCACTTTGAATTCTACAGGAAAAATGGAGCCACCCACTGGAACTCACCCAGAGACTTAAATGAATCATTAGAATTTTAAGAAAGGAGAGATGCATTATCAGCTGACTACAGAGAAACAACAATAACAGAATGTCAACCCTGAGAGTAAGGACTTCTTCAGCTGAATACTATGTGATCTAGCTGTAGAACAATAGGAAGAATCATGTGTACTATTTAAGCTATTTCATTTTTTCCTTTTCAGCACATAGAGTTGAATCTTCATGATTAAATAGATAATGTGATTCAAATGTATGCATAGAGAATAGAATATGTAGAATAGAGACCCCAGGAGCTATAAAGCCCACTTTCTCAGCTGACCAGATGACATGGACATCAGTTCCATCCCTCAGAACACATGGCTGTGCTCTGTCCCTCCCTGTGAGGTGACCACTCTGTCGGGTGCTCTTGGCCCTCTGCGAATACCAGCTCATTTATCCACTTACAGGGTGAATTAGTTTTCTGGTGCTGTTGTAACAAAGTACCACAACGGAGTGGCTAATGTATTGTCTCCATAGTTCTGGAGGCTAGAAATCCAAGATCGAGGTGTCAACAGGGCCATGGTCCCTCTGAAGCCTCTAAAGAAGGATCTGTTAGAGATCTCTCCTGGCTTCTGGTGGTTCCTTGAGTTGTAGCAGTGTGATCATCCCTTGGCATTCTCCCTGTGGGTGTGTGTTTACAAATTTCCCTTTTAAAAAGACACCAGTCATATTGGATTAAGGACCCAGCCTACCCCAGTATGACCTAAAAGTAACTAATTTCATCTGCAACAACCCTGTTTCCAAATAAGGTCACATCCTGAGGTACTTTGGGTTAGGATTTCCACATAATTTTCGGGGCACACAATTCAACCCATAACATTGGGTTTGCTCCCAGCCCCTTTCTGTGTAATAAGCACAATTGTTAATGAACAATAAATAAACACTACACAAACTAAAGAAGCATGAACATAAAGAGAAAGAGCATTAAAAATCTAAGTCAAATGTTCTATAAAGACTTATCAACCTAAGTCATTTGAATGAAAATACATGTGAGTAAATTTTAAAAGTCTGAGGAGAAAAACAACAAACTAAAAATCTAGAACTCTGAACTCTTAAGTGTTTTAGTTTTTGCTATACTTCAAAGAAACCAAAACAAAGAAACCACAAATTACAAAGGATGCATTTTGAGTATGATTTATATGAGAAACATTAAATTTGAAACTTCTAACAATTAATGCCTAACAAAAACAAATTTTAAGCCTTGGCTCTACATCAAAAGATTGGTGAATGTTTTAAGTTCTTTGCTTAAAAAACTTTCTTAATTTAGGCAACACCCTATTAGGAACAGACATGGAAAGATGCCCGTGATATAATGTTAAGTAAAAAGTTTAAGTTACAAAATACGCAAAGTATCCCCTCTTTTCCCCTAAAAGTTGCAATATATTTGAAAGCATGTTTGTGAATGATTTTGAAAGAATTGGGCCCATTATGAACGAATAAATCTAGACAGTGATCATCATCGCTGCCAACGTCACAAAAGATACAACCAGAAATTATCCATCTCCTGATGTAAATGTACGACACTATCTATAAAGGTGTTTTTCCCCCAAAATGAACTTGAATCTGATCTCTGTAAGTACTAGTTTACAGGAAATGCAGAAGACAGAGGAACATGATAAAGAACACCATAAAGGTGCAACTGGCAAAATGCAGCCTAAGGGAAATACTGTAGGAAAAGTAACTTGGTTCTTCAACAAATAAATTGCAAGAGGGAAAAAGACATAAAGGTGCACCTTATAAATCAAAAATAGATGTAAGGAGGCTGGGTGCATTGGCTCATGACTATAATCCCCCACTCTGGGAGGCCGAGGCAGGGGATCACTTGAGGTCAGGAGTTCGAGACCAGCCTGGCCAACATAGTGAAACCCTGCTTCTACCAAAAATACAAAAATTAGCCAGGCCTGGTGGCACATGCCTGTAGTCCCAGCTACTCGGGAGGCTGAAGCAGAATTGCTTGAACCTGGGAGGCAGAGGTTGCACTGAGTCCACATCTCGCCACTGCATCCCAGCCTGGGTGACAGAGTGGGACTCCATTTCAAAAAAAATAATAATAATAAATAGATGTAAGGAGATATATCAACCAATTGCAATGTATGGACATTATTTATATCCTGATTCAAACAAAAAAACTTTTAAAAATGCATCTATGAGAAAACCAATAAACCTGAACATTTCCTGAATGTTTGATTATAATGAAGATATACTGTTAACTTCCACAGCATGATAATAGTATTGTTCTTATTTTTGGAGACGCATACTGAAATACTTACAGATGAAATGACAGAACAACTGGGATTTCCTTAGAAGTAAAAGAAGGGGGTAGGAGGAGTGAATAGAGGTAGAACCAGAGTAACACTGGTAATGAGCTGAAAGTTGTTGGAGCTGAGTGATGGATAAATAAGGACTCATTAGACTTTCCTCCTACTTTTATACATATTTGAAATTCTCCATAATAATGTTTTTTAAAAATTTGCTTGGCATATGCACTTGGGAAAACTTTTTGGCAGTATTACTAGAGATGAAAAAAATGCATACCCCATCGTGCAGCAATTCATTCCTAGATATATGCCCAGCAGAAATGTGTACATATAGTCACTAAAACACATAGGAAAAATCTTCATAGCAGGACTAAGCATAATGGCCCCAACCAAAAACCTCTCAAATGCCAATGCAGTAGGGGGATCAACAAACAATGGTATATTCACATAATAGAATAGTATACAACAATGAGAATGAAGATTTACGACTACACATAACAATATGGATAAATTTCACAAAATGTTCAGCAAAAGAAGCCGGAAACCAAAGAGTATATATTGTGTGATCCCACTAGGAATAATTAATCTATACTACGGAAAGTCAGGTGGGCGTTACCGTTGGGAGAAAGCAGGAGACAGTGCCCAGGTAACAGGAGGCAGTTCTTCCGTGGGATGGTTCTTTTTCACGATCTGAGTACTAATTACACGGATGTGATTTGTGAAAAGTCATCAAGTTGTAAGCTTACGTGTACTTTTTCTGTATGCATATTATACTTTAACACTAATATTTTAAATATTTTTTAAATTAAAAAAACAGAAAATTAGCACTTTGGGAGGCCAAGGGGGGCAGATCACCTGAGGTCAGGAGTTCGAGACCAGCCTGGCCAACATGGTGAAACCCTGTCTCTACTAAAAATACAAAAATTATCCGGGCGTGGTGGCGGGTGCCTGTAATCCCTGCTGTTCTGGAGGCAGAGGCAAGAGAATCACTTGAACCTGGGAGGCAGAGGTTGCAGTGAGCTGAGACTATGCCACTGCACTCCAGCCTGGGCGACAAGAGAGAAACTCCATCTCAAAAAAAAAAAAAAAAAAAGAAAGGAAAAGAAAATTCTGATTTAGTTAAGTGTGGGATGGGTCCCAAGAACCTGCATTTATAAAAAGCTCCCTGGTGATGCTGATGCTGTTGGCACCAAAGGCCACACTTTGAATAAGACTGAGCTAAGCCACTAGTGTCCAAATACACACAAGAATTTCCAGAAACAAACTCAGTGGCCAATCCATGCTCCCCATGGCCTCCTTCATGTTGCTTTGGCAGCGTTAGAGGTTTTCTTCTGAATGATGCTCAGTCTCCACTGCCTGCAGCACCCTGACGGCATGACATTCCAGAGCCTGCATGCCATATGCCTCCAAGCTACTCCCCAGCCCATGTCCTCACAACCTTCCAGATACGCAGGGAACCAGCCTCACTGCTCCCCAGGCCATGTCCTATGAGCCCGTCTCAACTTGCATCATTCAGGCCTCAGTTCCCTCCACCTGGAATGTTCTCTATGTCTTGAACTCTTCCACACACTCATAGCTTAGTTTGAATGCTACTTCCTCCGGGAAGCCTTCTCTGATTGCCCCCACCATGACCAATCCCTCCTCTAGACAGCTGTGAACACTATTCATACCTCATAGTAAGCACGGACCAGCCTGCCCTGTGCCACAGCTGACTGTGGAGGTGGAGGTCTCCTCAGCTGAATGTCAGCTTTTTGAGAGCAAGGGAACGCAGTCAACACCATCTGCCAAACAGCGTCAGGCTTGGTGCCCAGTAGATACTTGCTACACATCTGCAGAAGTGAAATAAGCACTTGGAATCAGACAGTCAGGTTTCAATCTGATTCTGTCTTTCTCAAGAAATATGACCGTGGGTGCATTGCTTAGTATCTCTGAGCAGCACAAAGTTACTTGGAAAACGAAATAAGAATATAGCAGGAGTAGCAGGCTGAATGGTGTTCCCCAAAATGACAGATCCAAGTCCTAACCCCAAGACCTGTGAACATGACTTTACCTGGAAAAAACTTATTTGCAGACATAATTAAGTATTTTGAGATGAGATCATCCTGGACTTGGGGTATGTCCTAAATCCAGTGCCAGGTGTCCTTAGAAAGGAAGAGACTCAGAGATGGTCCTGTGAAGACAGGCAGAGATGAGAGTGATCCTGGCCAGGCCAAGGAAACACCTGGAGCCATCAGAAGCTAGAAGAGGCAAGGAAGATTGTCCTCCAGGGCCTTCAGATGGAGCGTGGCCCTGCCCACACCTAGATTTTAGACTTCCTGCCTACAGAACCACAAAAGAATACACTTCTGTCATTTTAAGCTACCTGGTTCGTGATAATGTGTTATAGTTGCCCTAGGAAACCAATAAAGCGAAGGTCAAATAAATACTTCTTTTTTTGTCCATGTCATCACCAAGACCTGAGATTAATTTCAAAGCTTTTAATAAATATGGATTTTATACATTCATATTTTGACAAACACATATATAACACTTAGTATCTACCAAGCGCTATTCTAAATGCTTTATAAATATAATTTACCTAAACAAATATTAAGATGACCTGAAAAGCAGGTACTATTATTATCATTTCCACTTTAGAGAGGGAAAACTAATGAATAGAGATTATTAAGTAACTTGTGCAATGCAGAGCTAGTGGATGTCAGAGTTGGGATTCAAATCCAGGCAGTGACTCCAGGGCCACTGAGTATGGGCTCCTTTCAGAATCTTGATCCCAGGCACAGGCCATCTGTGCCATCTCTCCTGGAAAAGTCATCCTGCTCTAGGATCTGACCTGGCACCACCCTGCAGACCACACTTTCCCGCCACTTCTCTAAGGGTAAATCTCAAGACTTCATTTCTGCTCAAGCCCAGTGGACAAATGCTATTTAATACCATGGTGGTTTCATGCAGCAGCTGCTGGGCGGCCTCTCTGTATTTACATTCACGCTTCATCTCCCCTTTCCTGCACGTATTGAAGGCCTCCTGAAAGGATGTCATCGCTGAAGATCAGCAGAGCAGGAAGCTTTTCTTCTGGTGTCTTTTGCCGGACATTTCCCAGCTGTGCATAGCCTGCCTCGATTATTTATGTAGGGCAAGATAGGACCCTATTTCAGAGGGACTTTGTAGGCTAGATAATAGGCTAAAAGTCTACAGGACGAGTTTTTCAGTTTGGTTACAAAAGGCTATCCTATGAAAGTGAAGACACACAAGGAAGATTAGGAGTATCTATTATAATCTGCAGACACGTCACCTCCCACTCAAACCCACCCACTCACAGGTCACTGGGGACGTCAAATGAAATCTGTACAACAGATCTCCTCCTCCATGGAGGCAACAGGGTGCAGCACCGAGGGAAGAGCCTACGCTTGGAGGGCACAGGGTCCCAGGTCTAACCCTGGCTGGGCCTCTTAGTCATCAGGATGTGTGGTCCCTAAACACTCCTTAGCCTCTGAGTCTCACTTTCCTCATCAGCGAAAGCAAAGTGGCAATTATGACTTGCCTCTGAAGCCTGCCTGGATTCAAACCCTGCCTCTGCCACTGACCAGCTGTAGCACCCGGGGCAAGTTATTTGATCTCTGAGCCTCGACTTCCTCTTATGTAAAATGAGATAACAGCACTTAGCTCCTGGTGCTGTTGACTCGCCTAAATCCCTGAAAGCGGGCACACGGGGGTGCTTGCCATTCTGACTGTTAGGATGGCAGCTGTAGGTTGCCCAGCAGAGTGACTGACATGGAGGAGGAAGGATCAATAGATATCAGTTCTCTCCTCTGTGTGTGACCTAATTTGTGGCTAGGTCCATTGCCAGCATGAGTCACATGTTCTAAAGGCGACAATGCTGGCTTTGTCTGAATTAAGTAAGGACACGCAGATGTTGGAGCCTGATTCTACATGGACATGGGCATAGACACGTCGATTTGGCTATTTGCTCAGCCGCGCCTTTCCTGGGTACTGCTTCTCTCTGCCTCAGAGGCCATGGTGACAGTGAGGGCCCACAGCAGCCAGGCTCACACAGACGACCCCGGCCACGTGACTCAGTGGCTCCACGGTTTATGATTGGTTCGGGTGAGCCAGAAGCCCTCCATGGGAATTGAGAATTGGGATAGAAAAAGAAAGAACTCCCAGCCACTCTCCAAGAAGCTGGCCTGAAACCTATGATGCTGACAAGCTGGTTCTCCACCATGAGGACTGCAGGGGTGCAGGAAGCCAGAGGGAGAGGGTAGGGGAGGAGGCACAGAGTAGATGTGCAGAGAAGCCAAGATGGGAGGCAGAGAGAATCCAAGTGAGGTCTGGTCCCTGGTGGCTCATATGTCACTGAGTGCCCTGAGACAACCCGGAGTCCTGATGAGAAACTCCATGTTTTTGGTTACCTTGGCTATGTTAAATAAAAATGATAGGAGGCCACTGTTCAGGACTAAGCTCCTGTACTAGGCCCCAACAGAGCAGAATAAAAATCAAAATGGAGTCACCCATGCTAAAGTTCCACGTCACCAAATGGAAACTGAGTTGTTATCTGGCTTTCCAAGAAATCAGGAGAGACAGATAGCAGCCTATTTCCCAAACAAGCCAGTTGCTATTGGCATGATAATGAAGCTCCCTCCATTTCAATCCTTAACCTGAAGTCACTTGATGTAACCAGTTATTTCTCTATTGCTCTGTCTCCATGTCCCTGTCTTACAAGGAAAGTAACTTTGAAGTGACCAATTCACTTTGTGTTCTTTGTTTCTGCTTTCTTCAGCCCTCTTTCTGAATATTAAGCTAGGCTCTGGGGACTCACTGCAACATTTATTCAATTTTATGGAATAAAGTGTTGCTCGATTCTAGAATTGCAAATATAGCCAGTTGAGATCTTTCAACTAAATTTGTTATAATTTTGTCCTTACAGCTAATAGGATTCTGTTACCTGTAATGGAGGGAGCTCTTATACTCACTATAACATCCTAATGGCCTCTCAAATTCCACGGAAACAAGGCTTAACTCTCCAACTTCCCCACTTCTACCAACTCACCCAACTCTACTCCCACACACACCAAATCCCATAAGCAAAGCAGAATCACCTAAAAGGTTTTTACAAATAGGCCAACCATCCTAAAATCTAAATTTAAAAACATACCAATGCTGGGCATGGTGGCTCACGCCTGTAATCCTAGCACTTTGGGAGGCCAAGGCATGCAGATCACCTGAGGTTAGGAGTTCGAGACCAGCCTAGCCAACATGGCAAAACTCCATCTCAACTAAAAATACAAAAATTAGCTAAGTGTGGTGGCGCATGCCTGTAATCCCAGCTACTCGGGAGGCTGAGGCAGGAGAATCACTTGAACCCGGGAGGAAGAGGTTGCAGTGAGCCGAGATCGTGCCACTGCACTCCAGTATGAGCAACAAAGCAAGACTCTGCCTCGAAAAAAACAAAAAACAAAAACCAAAACAAAACAGGGCAGAGAATAATTTTAGAGAATTTATAGGAAACTAACAACAGAGGAGATGTATTTCCTTGTTTGTTCCATTAGAATAGCTCAGATCTGGGTCAGAACTTATGCCAAGTTCATCATGGCCACATAAAATTGGAAGTGGCACTACTCATCATCCACATCAGACAATCTTTTACAATGCACACTTTTAACGTGCAAAAATTACTATTTTCCATACTAACCCATGGTCATTTTAAAAGCATCATAGTAAAATAAAAGAAAAATACACACAAGGCAGCTGTGTTTTATAGGAGATAAAACTAGTCCTAGAGATGGGAGTTTCTCAATATGCCACAAGCTAGTGTGTGCCTTGAACATGTAATCTCTTTCTGACTTAGTTTTCCAATCTGTCGAGGAGAATGTAAGAAATAATATCACCACCTACCACCATCATCTACCTTCCAAAGTTATTGGAAGTATTCAGGGAAAAACTTTAGACAAATTAGATTTAATAGCATTTAACTGAGCAAAGAATGATTCATGAATCAGGCAGCCCTCGGAATCAGAATACATTCAGAACAACTCTGGGTCATTTAACATTTATGGACAGAAAAAGGAAAGTGATATGCAGAAAACAGAACTGAGGTACAGGAACAGCTAGATGGGATACAGCTGGGTGTTTGCTTTATTTGAACAGGATTTGAACTAGTGGCCACCTGCAACTGGCTGAAACTCAGCTAATGTGATTGGGTGAGACTCAGCTACTTGTTAAAAGAGTAGGTCGCAAGTCTGTTCACACATGCATTTAGGTCACAGTTTACTATGTATGGAGAAACATTTAGGCCAAACTTAAAATATGTAAGGAGGCAGCTTTAGGCTACACTTAATTTTTTAACAATTTCTCCCCTTTAGATCAATCTCTCAAGATTGAGAGGTTGGTAAATCTGGCAATTTTGAGAGGCTGACCAAAACTTTAGGCATTGAAGTCACTCTGTCTCCATCGTTAACAGACCCATTTCATCTCAAATCCCACTGGAAAACAGCAGAACGGTGGGTTTTGTAAGGTGGAAACAAGGACGCAGAAATAGAAAAAAAAAACCTGACTGATTATTTCAGGTTACTTGTTTTTCAGTGGAATTTAGAGCAGAGGAGACTTCATTATTATGATGCAATCTCCTGTTTTCAAGAGTTTAAAAAAAAATTTGGTCTGTTTTGGGATCTCTCTGCTTCCTTAAAGTTTCAGTTTGATTACATCGCAGTTAGCATGATTGCGTCCATTTTGGTTTGGACTGGTCTGTTGGGGCCAGTCTAGAACAAAGACCTCCCATAATTTTGTTTAACAAAAGAATCAAATGAGCAAACACTTAGCAAAGTAAGTCTTACAGCAGATACTGAGAACTGCAGAAAAGAACAAAGAAACCGAGAAAAACAAGAGCCTGTCACGTCCTGAATGTCTGTGTCCCCCGACATTTCTGTGTTGAAGCCCTAACCGCTGACATGATGGTGTTTGGAGGTGGGGATTCCGGAAGAGGTAATTAGGTTTAAATTAGGTCATAAGGGTGAGACCCTCATGATGGAATTAGTGCCTGATGGGATTAGAGAAAGAGAAGATCTCTTTTCACCCTCTCTCCAGGAGCCTGCACCCAGGAAAGAGCATGTGAGCACACAGCGAGAAGGTGGCTGTTTACAAGCCAGAAAGTGAGCCCTCCCTGGACAGCAAATCTGCCAGCACCTTGATCTTAGACATCCCAGCCTCCAGCACTCTGAGAAATAAATGCCTGTCGTTTAAGTCACCTAGTCTATGGTATTATTCCAAGAAACTGAATGGAGTAGGACACTCATATTGGAACCATGGTCTCCTACATGACCTAGACATGCCCTACTCTCTACCTGGAACACCCTGTCCCTAACTTCCTCTGATCACCCTGCCACCAGTATCCTTTCAGGTTTGAATGAATGAACAAGAGACTCTTCTCAAAGGTAAGGCACAGCTCTCTTCTTAATGAGCCTAAGCCCCCTGTGTAGAGTATTCCTTTTGCAGCTTCAGGCCAGGGCAAGCATTTATGAAATACCCACAGCAGGTTCTAGAATACGTTCTGCCATGTCAACACAGGGGTGGTTACCCGTGTTCCTTGTCTAATTTAAACTAATCTCTTCTGCCCAGGAAGTAAGGCTTTGTCTCAAGTCCCAGCTGAATAAGACCTTTCCATTTTATGTTTATTAAGCTGGGACTTGAGACAAAGCCTTACTTCCTGGGGATACAAGAAGGGTTTCTCTTAGAGTTTCAAATGCAAAATTTGGCAAACCAATTGATCGGACACAGAATATAAAAGTGAAAAACTTTCCAGTCAGATGGTAAGAAAAGAGGAAGCCCAGGCTCCAGGGCTGTCCCCATCTCTTCTATTCCTTGACCTGTACTGGAACTTTGCATTCAAAGCACCACTACTCTTGAAATCACCTTTGCAAAAATTATAACTGAGAAAATTATTACAGTGAAAGAGATCTGACCTAACCAACTCCATCTTGCTTCTAACCTCCAACCTATCCTTATTCATTCCTGGGCATAGGCCCAACTAACTTTGGGAAGAACTTAGTTTATAGTTTAACTTTGAAACAAAGACAGTAACAGACCTTTCCCAAGACAAACCCCTTCTTGCTGGGTGACTACCCTGCTCTTGCAGGACTAAAAAATTAGCCACAAGATTAGAAATTAAGGTTTAGGAGTTATACAGCTAGAGGTCACAAAGTTCTAAACCTCTCAGTTGCTCCTAGGGATAACATCACTGTTGTAAAGGCTAAAATCAGTGCTCGAGATACTTTGCAGATACTTTGCGGAGTACTTTGCAGACCCTGTGTTTTGAGGCATCAGCTGATGCCACCCAGATAGATAAACTGGCTCATCTGGTCTTGTGGCCCCCACCCAGGAACTGACAGTGCAAGAGGACAGCTTCTATTCCCTATGATTTTATCTTCTACCTGACCAATCAGCACTCCCCACTTTCTAATCCCCAACCCACCAAATTATACTTAAAAACCCCAATCCCTGAATTTTGGGGGAGACTGCTTTGAGTAATAAAACTCCAGCCTCCCATTCAGCTGGCTCTGCTTGAATTAAACTCTTTCTCCCCTGCAATTCCTCTAAATTGATATATCGGCTGTATCTGGCCAGCAGGCACGAAGAGCCCACTGGGCAGTCACACGCTTTCAAAAGAAAGGATATATCTATGGGAGAATAGCTTCTATGAAGATATTACTCCAAGAGGATCTGCCCTGAAGTCTTGTGTTTGGTTAATGTACTAAGGTATTAAACTAATAAACAATATATAGGAATCAATCATGCACATGGCTCTCACTCTCTGTTTTGTTTTTTGCATCTTCAATTATGAGGGCATCTATTTATGATTTGGTGCTTTTGAAATGCACTGGCCCCAAATGGAAAAATCATGATTATCTTATGTGTGTCCTCTACATTGCAAAGCACCCAGTGGGCACTTTAAGACCACTAGGAAATGTAGTAACTAGGTGAAAGAATACAAACAAATGGGATGATGGAAGAAAACCAACACCCCAAGATTCATCTGTTAAACTCAATATTATATTATTTAAGCAACCTAATGATTTTTCCTCCCAAAGAGGTAATGCTGGTCTGCCCTGGTCTACTGTTGACAGTTGAGAATTTCCTTCTCCAAGGTAATAAGTATTGATGAAGGTCAAGAGACAAACTAGGCTAATACCCTCAGATTACATCAGGATTACAATTCTTCAGTTCCTCCTTCGGTCTAACAATGTTGTTGCAGTTCAAAACCTTGTAATGCATTGGAAGTTGTGTAAGCTAAAAGACATCTTCTAACTTGATCACCAGAATGAAGACCTTAAAATATATTGCTTTTCCTTATTAAAAAAAAAGTATGAGGAAACCTTCCAATCAAATCTAAAGGGACCAAAATAGAGCAACATATGGAAAGAGATTATGGGATTAACTAATTACATGATATGCCTTAGAATGAGATACGGGAAGCTTTCCAGTCTTTTTGAGGAAATGATTGTAAATTCATATTCGACAACTGAATTCTATGCCTTTTATATTAAAACAAAACCAAGAAGCAAAGACTAAAAACATTAGTAGGAAACTAGTTTAAAAGAATGAATAAGACCTAGTATCTGATAGCACAACAGGATGACTATAGTCAATAATAATGTAATTGTACATTTTGAAATAACTAAAAGAGTAATTGGATTGTTTGTAACACAAAGAATAAATGTTTGAGGAGACAGATACGCCATTTTATATGATGCGATTATTACACATTGCATGTCTGTATCAAAATATCTCTTGTAACCCATGAATATATACCCCTACTATGTACCAACAAAAATTAAAAATTTTTTTAAATAAAAATGTTAGTAGGTTATTTTATTCAGTAACACATATTAAGTCTCCAAATAAGCCAAGAGATGTCTTTTCAGAAGAGTGAATTTGCATCCAATGTTAATAAATAAACTCAGCTAATTTTCTACTTCTGTCTTTGGGATTTCCAAAGCTAGTATTTTAACAGCAACATAAACAGTAAGTAGCATTCGTTCAGGATTCCTTTCAATGACAATAACCATTCAAAGAGATTCGTTTTGACGAACTGAAATTTAAATTAGCAAAAATTGACAACTATACTTCAAGCTGTTTTAATTGCCCAAACTAAGACAAATAAGTCTTAAAAAATCAATACAAATGTATTTTAATGAAAATACATAAACTCCCCATAATATAAACAAGCGATGAGATTCACTAAATACATCCTCTCTCTCTTCCTCCCTCTCTCTCACACACAGGCACGTACACACACCAGTAGGACTCTTACAAACAGTAGCTGAACAGCTAAGGAAAATGATAAGAAAGATTACAGCGAATTCTATAATCAATGATTGTAATCAAATCTTTGTAACTAAAAGAACAGGCTTAGGATGGACTTACTATTAAGCCAATCAAAAATTTAGGTGCCAAACCCTAGTAGCAGATATTTCCCACAGGCTATTTTTACTTTCATAATCCCTTTTCTATGAACACATACCCTGAATTCAGAGGAGTATGGAAAACAACAAACATTAAGAAGGCGAAAATGACAAACAGCACTGTGTGTGATGAATAACAGCACTATGGCATGACAGTTCTGGCAAGTGCCAATCCTCTTCCTCACACCCAAGCTCTTAGAAATGAAGAAAACAGCTGATCAGGTAAACATGTTTGTCCTTACCCTAAGCAATGTCAAAATTTGCATATTGTGGTGGGCAGAAGAGAGTTAAATTTTTAAGCGCTGAGGTGGCCATCAGATGCTAGATAGTTATTCGTTTCTCCTTTGATGATACACAATTTGCATTTTTACCCTAACTTTACTCTAACTTTTACCTTTGGTAAGTGCCTTAGAATAATTCATTGCTCTAACCCAAACGAAGCAAAACCAAGCAAAACAAAAGGTAAAGAAGTGGAAAACCAACAGAGCAACATCGTTTGCTTCCATTTCTTATAATAACATTCCTCGCAACCTATATAACCTGGTACAAGTCTTCTTAACTTCTGTCTAAATGCTTTCTGCTTCTGTGCAAAGCAATCACTAAAATACTGAATATATTATATATTGATTGCATTGACATTAAAAAACAATACTGTGGATGTGTTTGGAGATAAATCCTATCTTTCCCTGCCATCGGCACTTACCTTCTGGGAAATCACGCGGCTGTACCACATAGAGAAAGATATGCACTAGTTCAAAGAGAATGCCAATGGGTCCAGCTTTATGGGAGTCTTGGGTCTCATAATTTGTTGCAGGCAATTCATAATTCCAAGCCTTAGGAGCATCTGTGGATGAAGGCTGCCCTCCTGAAAAGGAGTTCCTGCACAGTCCCAGCAGCAACAGGGAGCCGAGTACGAGGGCCATAGCTAGCAAGATCCTCCAAACATGAGGTAGAACTGGGTGCCTCCTGCCTCAGAGCTTCTAGAAGCCTTGGGGAAGGCAAGCGTGTTCCTGAGTAGAAGAGGAGCAGGAAGCACTGGATCTGCTGAATCTTCAGTTTTCTGTCTGAGGCTGGCTTGAGGCGAGGGATGCAGAAGAATGTTCTCCAAGGGGGAGAACTTGGGGTCATTCACTCAAGGCACCATCCCTGGCAGGGAGAGAAACAGCAGCAGAGTCATCAATGCATGTAACCTGCCTGCACCTGGAGCTGCCCGGAGAGGAGGCTGCAAAGCTTTAGAGCAAGGCCTCCAGCCTAATCCGGATGGGTGGGTGGAAACCAAGCACACAACCTGCTCCAGAGCCACAGGGCAGGCTCTGGTATCAAAGCCATGACTCAGAGGAGGTCCCTCCTCAGGAGGGCCAGACTCAGAACACAGACCCTTTATGGGTTCGGGAAATACTAGGTATTGTACAGAAAGCTTGGGATCTTGGAAACTAACATTTATTGAGCACTTACTATTTTCCAGGCACTGTTCGCCATGCTTCATAGATAGAAACAAGGTCCTCCTTGTTTAAGGCATTATTCCATTTTGCAGATGAGGAAACTGACACAGAGAGGATTCTGGTGACTTGCCCAAGGTCACAGGTGATTAACCATGCGGCCAAGAGTCAAACCCACTAGTTTGCCTTCAAAGTCCAAGATCTAACTATGACATCAAGACACTGTCCCTACAGTGCCCTCCCTCTCAGGCTCTAGTATGAGCCACTGGGGTCCCAGCAATCCAGTATATGCTTATATGCTTATTTCTTCTCCAAGTGTGTGTTGTTCTCTTTGCCGCTGGAGATATATCTTACTCTGCCTTATATTCTACTTATTTACTCACTAATCTCATTTCAAGCATCCCCTTCTCCACCTCACCGCGAATCCAAAGTAGCAGGGCATGTCCTCAAGTCTAGGGACCACACTGTTTGAGGCTGGACACATTTGCGACACTGGAACTTGTCTTTCTAATAAGCTTACCAAGTAATCCTGGTGGAAATCTTCACCCTAAGTCACCACCTCGACAACTAGGGGTCTCAGAGATGAAAGCCAGGGCAGAGGGAGACTCTTACCTACCCCTTGGGAGAAGGAGAAAAACACAAGAATCCTAAAAGTAGCTGTGGCTCCAGCATCTGGGAAGGGAATGGGACAGAAAGTGCCTCCAAGATGGACCCTGTCCTACTCTTCTTTCAATCCCCAGACCTTAACACTGGGCATGGCATGTAGTTGGTGTTTAGTAAGTGCCTGCTGAGCAGCTTGTTTCACTCATGGCACCATCCCTAGCAGGGAAAGAAATAGCAGCAGAGTCACCAATGCATGTAACCTGCCTGCAGCAAGAACTGCCCTGGAAAGGAGGCTGCAAAGCTTTAGAGCAGGGCCTTCAGCCTAATCCAGGTAGGTGGGTGGAAACCAAACACAGCCTGCTCCAGAGCTACAGGGCAGGTGCTGGCGTAGAAGCCAAAATATGTTATTTCCTTGTGTGGTTTCAGGAGACTAGGCAAATCAGCACATCACCTGGAAGGATCCCCGACGTACCACTCTTCTTCTCTGTATTAAGTGTTCTGGAGCAAGAGCAAGCTGCTGTCATTTTGTGAGCTAGATACATACTTACTAACTTTCAAGATAAGTACAGGGTGCTTCTGAAACACATACTGTAAGAAAGGGAAGGCTCCTGAAACACATACTGTAAGAAAAGGAAGCCTCCTGAAACACATACTGTAACAAAGGGAAGGGGGATGATGAAGAAGGTGACATACTTTGCAAGAGGCCAGAGTACCCACTACCAATATTCCAAGTCAAAGAAAGCTTTGGACAAGAGATGGAATTTCTTGAGCTATTTGAACAAAGATGTTAATTCATATCTAATCCCTCCATTGCCTCATCTTCTAAGTCCTGTCCCACTCCAATTACTCCTGCACAAAGCTACCAATACAAGGGCCCCACATTCTTCCTTTGTCAAATCATGGGCTGCTCAGATCCCAAGTGGCTGCCAGTACTAACCTCGGGCCCACGCTTCAGGTTACGTCCTCCGTCACATCCACAATAGACACCTTGACCCTGGTGTTTCCAAAGGGCTCCCTTCGAACATCTACTGCAAACACAATGCACCACATGTACACTTTATCTTGGTTTTTTTTGCTAAAGGACAGGCAGAGAGCTAAGCCTTCAGCACAGCAGCTGGAAGGATTAAAGGCTCAGATGCTGAGAAGGGCCACTTTCTGGTAATTCCACCAAGCCTCAGCCCAGGACAGAGAGAAACTGCCCAGGGAAGAACTATGAACAAACAGGCTCTCCAACTCCCTCAGTGACAAAGCCGGGGAAGGGAAATTCCCAGTGAAGTGAAACACAACTGCTCATTGCAGCAAAGATGGGAAACAATGGTTTGAGATAGACAGCAACTGGAGTTGCACTTCCAGATTTCTTTAC
Organism: Pongo abelii; assembly: GCF_028885655.2. Lineage (NCBI taxonomy): Eukaryota > Metazoa > Chordata > Mammalia > Primates > Hominidae > Pongo > Pongo abelii. The sequence continues at coordinate 15,093,919 of NC_071988.2, forward strand.
ATCTTGCTCCAAAATGTAGGTCCCTCTGAAGTTTTAAAGTACATTTTAAGAAAGTATTAAAATCTCACTAACTATGAAATACTAGAAACTGATTAAAGTCAAGTCAAAGAGGAAGAGTTTTTCATCTCGGGTTTAATAGGTTGTGCCAAAAAGAGAAGCTCTGAGTATTTACCAGCTAAACCCCACTAGGTCCGAGAGCCACTGAGAGCAGCATCTGTCTCAGGATAAAATGGGGTGTTTAGTTGAAATGCAGACTATTAATGGACCTAATTTATGGGATGAAGCCCATTAATCTGTATTTTTAACAAACTTTCCTGGGGACTGATCCTTCAAACAAAGTTTGAGAACAGTTCTGTTCCTGGAGTACTCTGATCCTGGAGTACCCGCCTAGTCAATTCATGTCACTTTCCAAGGACACTTCAGGCTTCCCAAACACTTTGGAAAATAACAGATGTAAGGTGAAAGCTCCCCAAATGCCCTTTTCATATTGCTTTGAACTGATCTATCCCAGCTGCTGTGCAGGTCCCTGGCTTATTTCTGTATCCCCAGAGCCTGGAACACAGTTGGTACTCAATGAAGAATTGCTACCAGCCTGGGCAACATAGAGAGGCCCTGTCTCTACAAAAAAAAAAAAAAAAAAAATTTAAATTAGCAAACATAGTGGTGCACAACTGTAGTCCCAGCTACTCGGAAGTCTGAAGCAGGAGGATTACTTGAGTCCAGGAAGCTGAGCCTGTAGTGAGCCATAATCATACCACTGCACTCCAGCCTGGGCGACCTTACATGATTTTGAGCCTAGAGTCCAGAGAACTGCATTTCAATACTGGTTTAAAAGCAAATATGGCCTGGGCGTGGTGGCTCAAGCCTGTAATCCCAGCATTTTGGGAGGCTGAGGCGGGCGGATCACGAGGTCAGGAGATCGAGACCACCCTGGCTAACATGGTGAAACCCCGTCTTTACTAAAAATACAAAAAAAATTAGCCAGGTGTGGTGGTGCACACCTGTAGTCCCAGCTACTCGGGAGGCTGAGGCAGGAGAATCACTTGAACCCCAGAGGCAGAGGTTGCAGTGACCTGAGATCACGCCACTGCACTCCAGCCTGGGTGACAGAGACTCCATCTCAAAAAAAAAATAAAAAATGAAAAAGCAAATGTGGTGATCAATCACCTTCATTTCTTCTTTTCTTCTTTTGATGGAACTTCTCAGAATCTTTCTTTTTAAAAAAGAGCTTTGTGGTGGATTTTTGTCATCTGGAGTGCTTTTGGCGGGGGCATGGGGGATACCCAACTTCTGAGACCACGTTTGTGAGCTGGGTGGGAGGCAGCCCTGCCTTGCATTGTGAGGTCAGCTGAGGTGCCCAAACTGTGTCCTGGTGGAGTTGAGCCATGCTGGGCCAATCAGAAGCTTTCTTCTGGGCCTGGGCCTGTGCACTCTGAAGCAGGACAGTGTCTAATTCATTCCAGCAATGATGGCAGCAATGCCAGCAGCCACATCCAGGGTCTTGTTCTGGCAGCCACAGCCACCCACCCATCAGGGGTCCTGTGGCATGTCCTGGATTCCTAAGCCTGGCTAGCCAGCCTTGCTGCCACTTACCTAAGCCACCCAGGGTCCATCCTTCCAAGAAGTCCTTTTATATATATATATATGTATATATATATATATATACACACATACACATATGTGTATATATATATGTGTGTATACATATTTTTTATTATACTTTAAGTTCTAGGGTACATGTGCACAATGTGCATGTTTGTTACATATGTATACATGTGCCATGTTGGTATGCTGCACCTATTAACTTGTCATTTACATTAGGTATATCTCCTAATGCTATCCCTCCCCCCTCCAGCCACCCCACAACAGTCCCCGGAGTGTGATGTTCCCCTTCCTGTGTCCAAGTGTTTTCATTGTTCAATTCTCAACAAATGGTGCTGGGAAAACTGGCTAGCCATATGTAGAAAGCTGAAACTGGATCCCTTCCTTACACCTTATACAAAAATTAATTCAAGATGGATTAAAAACTTAAATGTTAGACCTAAAACCATAAAAACCCTAGAAGAAAACCTAGGCAATACCATTCAGGACATAGGCATGGGCAAGGACTTCACGTCCAAAACACCAAAAGCAATGGCAACAAAAGCCAAAATTGACAAATGGGATCTAATCAAACTAAAGAGCTTCTGCAGAGCAAAAGAAACTACCATCAGAGTGAACAGGCAACTTACAGAATCCAAGAAGTCCTTTATCTGATAAAAATTACCCCCGACTCAGCTTCCACTGTTTTAACAAAGTATCCTGACCCTTAACGAATCTCAGAAATAGCTCTTTGCTCCCTGAAAAACCTATTTCCTTTATATTTTAAGCAGTACCAACTTGGTTTAAAGTTTTCAGCTTGTCCTCTGATGCATTTGTTTACTTCATTGTACTAAAACACAAAGAAACTGTCTCGTATAAAAATCAGAAGGAAGTTTAGAAATCAGAAAGAAGTTTAGAAAAGTTTAGAAATCAGAAGTTTAGAAATCAGAAGGAAGTTTACAAAAAAATTATGGGACACATAAAAAAACAAGAATAAACTAAAGGGCACTGCTGAATAGACAGACAACAGCAACAGTAAGGGGGCTCTGGTCCCCCTTACTAACTCTGCCAAGATGACAGTTGTTTGCATGCTCCAACCCTTCTTCTGCTCCCCTGTCAAAGGAGGATTTCGCACAGGGTTGGCAGGCTAGCGATCTAATAGGTAAAGCACCTGGCACGCAGCTGGAAGGCTATCTGGGGTCTGTCTGCTTCTGCTAGCATCAATACTCTGAGCTCAACTCCACCCGGGCTCCTAGGATAACCGGGACAGAGAGGACGGTGAGAAAAGAAAAATGAGTAACATCACACAACTTGAATCATATGAGGTTGACGATATTCACATCTTCCATCCAAAAAAACGACAATTTCTTATGATTCAACCCAACATATCGCAGCGGTTGTTCGTGTCGCGTGAGTCTCGGGGGGCACTCAAGAACTACGATCGTGCACTTGCTTTCTTAACAAAGAACAGCTGCCGCCCTCAGGAACTCCAGCAAACCTCTCTCCAGAAAGGTCAGTCGCCTTAGCGGGCTCCAGGAGCAACCTGTTGCAGAATGAAGCCTGGGGCGCCGGCTTCCCCGCCCTTTACCTCCAAACCACCTCCAGGCCAAGCCCCCTCCTGGCGTAGCTTCCTTCTGGGCGGAAGCCTCTCGCGAGCTGCGGCACACAAAAGAATGAGCGGCGGGGCGGGCGCGGGAAGCCAGGAGACTCCAGGAATTCGCAGCCGCGCAGGGGAGGGGGGTGCCGGAGTAACTTGGCTGCTCCAAGCGCGTCGGCGCCAGTTCCCCGCCGCGGCCCCTGTTGGGCACCGATCGGGGGCGATCTTGCCAGAGAGAAGGGGTTCCGGAGCTAGTTCCTCCCTCCGATCCGACTCCCTGCCCCTCCAGACGCGGACTCTCGGGGAAACTGATCCCGAGCCTCTGACTTTTTACAGCCGTGAAGCTCCTGGTCTGTCCACGCTCCTCTTTGTTGTCCGGTCGGCGCTTTCTGGCAGGGTGCGCCTTGAGCACCCCAGTTCTCCATCTAGCGATAGCCGCGGGTCCCCTCGCATGCAAGCAGAAGGGCCGTGGAGCGGGAGGCTGGGAGGGTGCTTCAAGTCAGGGGTGCAAGCGTTCTCCCACGGACGCGGGGAGATGGCCCCCATATCCCTCCTCCGGCTGTGGTCGGCTGCACAGTGTTGGCCCATTTCCGCACTCAGCCAGGGAAGCTCAGCGCCTCATGTCCCCGGGGCCATCCCTAGAGCTTCCTTTACCGCAGACTCGTTCCCAAGACCCTGGCGAGTCTCACCTCGGTCACCGTTCTCCCCGAGAACGACTCCGAAGTCTCTGGGGCCCCGGTCCGGTTCGCACACTCACCTCCGACTCCCGCTCAGGAACCACAGCCGCCGGCTACCCCCACCCCCGCCCCCATCCCCAGTGGATGGAAAGAAGACCCAAGCGGGGCGTCGCGGGCCACCACTCAGCCGAAAAAGTTTGGGTTGGCCGGGCACCGGGACCACCACGCTCTCCCCGCAGTCCCTCTGGCCCCCAGCCGCTGTCCGGGCCCGCACCACCTGCTGAGGGGCCAGGGAGGCGGCGCAGATGGCTAGGGTAAGGGGGGCGCAGAGCGAACTCGTCCACTCCTCACTGTACACCCCCAGTACAGTGGAAGGAGTGCGCTCAGCCCCGCGCCTGGTCAGCAGATGCCTCTCTCGCTCCGGGATAAGGACCCAGCTACTCACCGTGCACCCGGCTCCCGCTCCTGCTCCCTCCCTAGTCACCGCTGCCGCCGCCCTTCCCTTAGCTCGCCAGGCCCTGGCTCGTGAATTATTTATGACCCGGCTTCGGGGACCACCGCGACGGCTTTCGGAGAGCCCGCCCCCCACCGCCGGCCGGGGAGGGGCTCAGGCGGCGCTGCGGCCGGACCCTCGGACGTGGCGGGAGGCAGGAGAAAGGCCCGGGTGCCCGGGGGTACCTGTTGCGGCTTCCTCTGTCCCGGACGGGGACCTAGGTATGGAGCCGCCGTAATGGTAAGGATTCCTTAAACATACTCACCGCGGCGGGAGAGCTGAGCTCATGGCCAGGTGCCGCGTGGGGATCTGCCTCAGTCACTTAAAGATCGCGAAACCCGAGCCCTGGACGCACTCTGATTGGACCGGCTGAGCTGCTTCGCCACGTAGCCCCGGGGCGCCCACCAGCACCTGGACAGCATCCATTTCCTGTAGAGGTGCCTGCTCAACCCCCGCACTCCCTTCTTGCAACGCTCGCGCCTTTTTTACCCCAGCAGAGTCCCTTACTTAGAATGCAGCTACCCTCCTAAAAACTCTCCTCTCTCATCCCGGCCGCATTAGACCCTTCTGTTGCCTAATCCCAATGCAATTAAAAAAAAAAAAAAACGAAAAACAAAAAAACAAAATCATTTGGATCCTTAGTGTGCAGCAGTACCAATGCTAGTGGCTGAAGCAGTTGAAAAACAGCATAAAGCCATATTCGCTCCCATGTGTACACACAGGCATCTGCTATAACGTGAAGCCACTGCAACTTCTTTTCTCACTGCCTATTGGTCTTCCCGCTCTGTGAGTTACAGCTCACCCTCGGAGTCTTCACCTTGCTACTTAGCTGAGTGGTGGAAACCTGTCAGAAGTAATCACTCGGTGTCTAAGTGTCCTCACCAATTTGCACTTCACTCTTATTCACCACTTCTTATCTTGAATTGAGAATACTGTACTCTCCGGCAGGCAAAAAAAGACTTAGGGAAGAAAAGCACCTTCACGATGGTGTCTAGCATACATACAGTAGGTGTTTAATACATGTTTGTGATATGGATAGACAGATGAAAGGATGGATGCACAAGCTACAAATGAATGATAGACGGGAGCATTAAGTCAGTACCTTTTTCATTTACCCCAGAATCTAACATAAAACAGGTACTGGAAAATAAGCATTTTTTGTTTTTAATAGTTAGATTGATCTTGCGTGTGTAGATTTCTAGACAAGAAATGTTAGTTCAGAAAACTTCCAAAAATTACACTAGGACATGGCAAGTTTAGATGGTTTGGCTCTGTGTCCCCATCCAAATCTCATATGGAATTATAATTCATTGGGAGAGGGACCTAGCGGGAGGTGATTGGATTATGAGGATGGATTTCCCCCTTGCTGTTCTCATGATAGTGAGTGAGTTCTTACGATATCTGATGGTTTAAAAGTGTGTGGCACTTCCCCTTTGCTCGCTCTGTCTCTCCTGCTGCCATGTGAAGATGTGCTTGCTTTCCCTTCTCCTTCCACAATAATTGTAAGTTTCCTGAAGCCTCTCTGGCCATGCCTACGGTACAGCCTCTGAAACCCAGTCTCAGGTAGTTCATTATAGCAATGTGAGATCAAACTAATATGGGTGGAAAACAAATCTTCTAATCAGGGCAGCTTTCCCCTCTGCAGCCCCTGCAGGTCAGAAGCCTCTGGTTGAACATCTCCTGGGGTCCCATAAACCTGTTCCTAGTTAGCACTCTTAGGGTGGAGCTAGCAAAAGAGGTGAGTTCTCAGAGGAGTGATCCTGATCTCTGTCAAACTTTGGTCCTGCCTTTTTTAATCGCTGTGACTTTGGCTGCTTAATATTTCTCTGAACCTCGGTTTCCTGGTATGTAAAATGAAGACAATTATAACTCACAGGGCTCATTTTCATTCCTAATAATATCAACAACAATAGTATCAGTAGAAAGGGATGAAGCAAGATGGTCAAATAGAAGGTTTAACCACCCACCCCCTACCCCAGCCAGGAACACAATTTAACAACTATCTACACAAACAAAAGCACCTTCATAAGAAAGAAAAATCAGGTGAGTAACCACAATACCTGGTTTTAACTTCATATTACTGAAAGAGGCACTGAAGAAGACAGGAAAGACAGTTTTGATTTGCCACTGCCACCAGTCCTCCATCCCCCAGCAGCAGCAGCCCTGTGGCTTGGGAAAGGGAGAGTACAGTGATTGTGAGACTTTAAATTGAACTCAGTGCTGCTCTGTCATAGCAGAAAGCAAAACTAGGCTGAACTCAACCAATTTCCCTCAGAGGGAATAGCCCATACCAGTGGTGAAAACTTGAGTTTCAGTAAAGTGCTCTGGGGCCCTAAATAACCTTAAAGGCAGCCTAGGCCACAAGGACAGCAACTCCTAAGCAAGCCCAAATGCTGAGCTCAGAGCCAGTAGACTTGGAGGGCATGCGACTTACTGAGACACCAGACAGGGGAGCTAAAGGAGTGCTTGTGACATCCCTACCCCAACCCCAGGCAGTGCTGTTAGTGGCTCTTCACCACTGCACTCATGCCTCTTTCACCCCAGCAGAGCTCTCTACTTGGAATGCAGCTACCCTTCTAAAAATGCTCCTCTCTCAAAAACTCTCAGCCACATTAGACCCTTCTGTTGCCTAATCCCAATGCAATTAAAAAAACAAAACAAAAATAATCATTTGGATCCTTAGTGTCTGTATCAGTCCCAATGCTAGTGGCTGGAGTGATTAAAAACAGCACGAAGAGACCCATTCCTTCTGCTTGAAGAGGGGGAAGAGTAAAGAGGGCTTTGTTATCTTGAATATCAGTTTAGCCACAGTAGGACAGGGCATCAGTCAGAGTCATCAGACCCCCATCCCAGGTCCTAACTTGTGGATAACATTTCTAGACACATCCTGGGCCAGAAGGGAAACTGCTGCCTTGAAGGGAAAGAAACAGTCTGGGCAGGACCCATCACCTGTTGGCTAAAAAGCCCTTGGGTTCTCAATAGCCAGAAGCAATACCCAGGTAGTACACTGTGGTTCTTGGGTGTGACTCTGAGATCTGCTGGTTTCAGGTGAGACCCAGTATATTCCCAACTGTGGTGGCTAATGTGAGAGACTCCTTCTGCTTGAGAAAAGCAGAAGGAAAAGTAAAGAGGATGTTTTCCTTTCCCTTAGGTACCAGCTCAGCCACAGGGAGGGAGAGTACTAAGCAGGCTCTTGGGGTAGTCTGCAATGCCCAAACACCAATGAATATCCAAAAGCTTCCAGACCACCCAGGAAAACATGACCTCACCAAACAAACTAAATAAGTCCCCAGGAAACAACCCTGGAGAAATAGAGATATGTGATCTTTCAGACAGAGAATTCAAAATCAGTATCTTGAAGAAACTCAGAGACGATTAAGATAACACAGAGAAAGAATTCAGAATTCTATCAGATAAATTTAATAAAGATATTGAAATAATTTTAAAGAATCAAGCAGAAATTCTCAAGTTAAAAAATACAACTGACATACTGAAGAATGCATCAGAGTCTTTCAATAGCAGAATTGATTAAGGAGAAGAAATAGTGCACTTAAAGACAGGCTATTCGAAAATACACAGTCAGAGAAGACAAAGAAAAAAGAATAAAAAATAATGAAGCATGCCTACAAGATCTAGAAAATTACCTAAAAAAGCAAATCTAAGAGTTACTGGCCTTAAAGACAAGGTCGAGAAAGAGATGGGGTAGAAAGATTATTCAAAGGGATAATATCAGAGAACCACTCAAACCTATAGAAAAGTATGAATACCCAAATACAAGAATTGTATAGAACACCTAGCAGATAAACCCAAAGACGACTACTCCAAGGCATGCAATAATCAAATTCCCAGAGGTCTAGGATAAAGGATCCTAACAGCAGCAAAAGAAAAGAAAGAATTAACAAACAGTGGAGCTACAATACATCTGGCAGCAGACTATTCAGTGGAAACCTGACAGCCCAGGAGAGAGTGGCGTGACATATTTAAGTTGCTGGAGGAAAAAAACTTTTACCCTAGAATAATACATATAGCAAAAATATTCTTCAAACATGAAGGAGAAATAAAGACTCTCAGACAAACAAAAGCAGAGGGATTTCATCAACACCAGACCTGTCCTACAATAAATGCTATAAGGAGTTATTCAATCTGAAAGAAAAGGATGTTAATAAGCAATAAGAAATTATCTGAAGATATAAAACTCCCTGGTAATCGTAAGTACACAGAAAAACACAGAATGTTATAACACTGTAACTGTGGTGTGTAAACTACTCTTAAGTAGAAAGACTAAATGATGAACCAATCAAAAATAATAACTACGACAACTTGTCAAGACATAGACGGCACAATAAAATATAAGGAGAAACAACAAAGAGTTTAGAAGCAAGGGGAGGAAGTTAAGGTGTAGAGCTCTTATTAGTTTTCTTTGTTTATGTAATCAGTGTTAAGTAATTACTAACATAAAATAGTGGGTTATAAGAAGATAGTATTTGCAAGGCTCACAAGAACTTCAAGTCAAAGAAACACAATGAATACACAAAAATAAAAAGCAAGTGTTAAATCATACCACCAGAGAAAATTACCTTTGCTAAAAGGAAGACAGGAAGAAATGAAAGAAGGAAGAGAAGACCCCAAAACAACCAAAAAGCAAATAATTAAAGAGCAGGAGTAAGTCCTTACTTCTCAATAATAATATTGAATGTAAATGGACTAAACTCTGCAATCAAAAGACATAGAGTGGGCGAATGGATTAAAAAATAAGACCCATTGGTCTATTGCCTACAATAAACATATGTGACCTGTAATGACACAAATAGACTGAAAATAAGGAACATAAAAAGATATTCCAAGCCAATACAAACCAAAAAAAGAGCAGGAGTAGCTATATTTATATCAGACAAAACAGACTTCAAAACAAAAACTATAAGAAGAGACAAAGGTCATTATATAATGAGAAAAGGCTCAATTCAGTAAGAGGATCTAACAATTGTAAATGTATATGCACCAAATCCTTGAGCATCTAGATATATAAGGCAAATATTATTAGAGCTAAAGAGACTGATAGACCTCAATACAATAACAGCTGGAGACTTCAACATCCCACTTTCAGCTTTGGACAGATCTTCTAGACAGAAAATCAACAAAGAAACATCAGACTTAATCTGCACTGTAGAATGAGCCTCATAGATATTTACAGAACATTTCATCCGATGCCTGCAGAATAGACATTCTTTTCTGCAACACATGGATCATTCTCAAGGATAAACCATATGTTAGGTCAAATCAAGTCTTAAGACATTTTTTAAAAACCTGAAATAGCATCAAGCATCTTCCCTGACTACAATGGAATAAAACTAGAAATCAATAACAAGAATGATTTTGGGGACAGATACCCCATTTACCCTTATGCCTTATTACACATTGCATGCCTGTACCAAAATATCTCACATAACCCATAAATATATGCACCTATTCCATATTCACAAAAATTTTAAATTAAAAAAAAAAAAAACAGAAGTAGTGAGAGTAACACCCACACTTAACGAGCACTTACTATGAATGAGGCGCTGGGCCCAGTGCTTTAAATGAATTATTTTATGTAACCTTAGCAACAACAGCAGTTTGAGATCATATTATTTCTATCATAAAGATAAGGCTAAAATAGGTTCAGTAACCTGAGCTCACCCAGGTAGTAAGTCAAGCACTAAATTTGAACTCAGATCTGGCCCATGATCACCAATGCACCTGAAGATAACATAAAACCTTTTCAGGCCACTGCCACATTGGATTGAAATGGGTGGCTATCTGCCTTATGGTAGGGCACTGAACGCTTCAACTGTTTTCACCCATTTCCATACCATATCCCAACATCTCCACCTGGACCATTGTGGTTGTTCAATAAGTGAGTGAATTAATAATAAACACAGACCACAATATTATGGCCTAGTCTGGGCAGCCTTTTGCAGGCAGTGACAAGACCTAATGATTTGTTCCATTCAATTCCACTTGGAACTCTCATTCCACAATCCAGCAATTTAGCTCAACTGAATGCCCATGTCATTTGTTACATGCAAGGCTAGAGGGTGAGATGTTTATTCCAATACACACACTCAGAGTCATTAGATGCAAAAGCTTAGATGTCCCTTTCTGAAATTACTGCACACTTTTCCTGCCCAGTGAAATCTAATCATGAAATAGCATGATGTTCTAGAAAGAGAACTGGACTGAGAGCCAGGAGATTCATTCAGGCTCCATCAGCTGCCAACATGGGCCCTGGTCAGTCAGTAACCTTCCTGAGCCTTACACTCCTCGTCAGCACAATAGCCATGCTCAGTGACCACATGGGCTAGTGGCTGAGGAAGGGTTTTAGTTATTTTTCTCTGAGTCACTAAGACTAAAACAAAATACGTTTGTGCTCAAATTATTCCAATTAACCTAATAATTTCTACCATGAACAACCATGCTTTAAAAAAAAATTATGTGTTTGTATAACCAACAAACATGGCAGCATATGACCCTGAAAGAAAGAGAGCTGTGTCATCTCATCACATGCTGCTCTGTTCTCTTAAGACTGAAATTTGTGTACGAGATAGTCAAGGAGAGAGGGAGAAGGAAGGAGAAGAGGAAGGAGAAAGAGAGAGAGGGGGATTGAATAGCTTCATGCAAGCCACAGTTGTCCTGTAAATATTTAACTTCATGAGTTCCTGTTCCTCTGGTCTTTTTGGTTTTTTTTTCCTCCCTTGCTCTGCACTTGGATACCAAAATAGCATTGCTGGTGTTTAATAACCAGAAGCCAGGAAAACATTCTTCTTGTACTTCGAGCACCTTCAGGTATGATTTGTAACTTGTCATCAAGCCCATTCCACACTAACTCAAAGGCAGAGGAAGAAAACTTCAATCCAGCTTGAACAAAGGGGAGGAAAGGGCAAGATGGAGATGGGCAAGGGCAGTGCCTCAGAGCTTGGATTCGGAATGTGAAAGCTGGGGAGCAGTTGGAAAACTCAGTCACATGTTGATGGGGGCTGTGAGGAGTAGTTTTATCTTTCACGAGTCAAAATCTGGTTTTCAATGATCATTTCAAATAAAGTTCTCATCTCTAGAGCCAGCTTGCATCTGTGCGTTTCCCTCTGACATCATTTTTAATATGCGCCAACTCCAATGGGGCTTTGTAACTTACCTTTAGTAACCATGTGGAAAAAAGGAGAGCAGCACAAAAAGCATCCGGGTACTTTCTCTCACTTGCTCCAGGAAGGGGAGGTTCCATCCACCGAAGTGCTATGGAGAGATTGCTGAAGGGGGCAGCCAAGAGAATTCCATAATTTCTGATTCTATAGTTGTCAGTTTTTATCATAATCCATAAAAGGTTCACCCAACAACTTACAATTTATAGAAGAGCGAAACATATGTCAATGATAAGCAGTGTTTTACCTTTCTGGGAATAATTACTATGACTAGCTTTCTCTAAAGACTTACTAATTTGCCCTTATTCCCGTCATCATCTGAAAGCACTTATTAAGCATCTGTTAGTCAGTCATTCCATCAGTAATATTCACTCTGCACCTACTATAGGTCAGAGTTAGGGACTCTAGTTACTGAAATGACCTCTGGCCCAGAACATATATACGAAAATAAACTTTTTGTCAAATGTTGTCCTTTTTTCATTCTGACCCCTTGCATATTTACCCCATGTGAAACATTTTTCTTAAAAGCAGTCTCTGCAAAATTCTCTTCTGCTTCATATGTTATCTGCTACCTAAGCTACAATCAGATAATTATTTTAAACACAGAAAACTTCATGCTAATTCAAGCACTCTTCCTTTTTGCCAGAGCAATCAAAGTGTTAAATTATAGTGCCAGCCAGCCACTTACATAGAGAAGGGAAAAAGAATAGCAATTTTTATATAGTGGGAAAACCATGGGATGTGAAGGTCAAACAGACCTGGGAATGGGTCCTAGCTCTGCTATTTCATTCATTCTCTCATTCATTCACTTACTCATGCATTCAACAGATGTTGATTGTGTCGTTTCTGCAGGACAGACTGAGCAAAGAGATATGGCAGAGAAGAAAACAAAGCCCCCATCTCCCAGAGATTATCGTCTTACAGAGGAGAACACTAAACCAGCCACCAAATCTATAGGCATGTCACTGTGTAGCCTTAAATAAGTTCACCTTAAATACTTCACCTCTCTGAATTGCAGTCTTCTCACCTATAAAATAGAGGTCTTGCAAAGATTAAATGAGGCTATATATGTGTAATACCTGGCAATAAACAGTAGCTATTATTTCTGCTCTATTTCTTTGTCAAATTCTCTCTCACTCCCACCACATCCCCTTTTTAAAAATTTTTCCAGTTTCCTAAATTAAGATTACAGGGCTATTGAGTCCACAAACTAAATCTTCATTTCACAAATATTTACATATTACATCTTGAGGATTTGGAAGGTTCCAGGCCAGAAAGATCTAAGGAGCTAGAAATATGCTGACCTGTAAGCAGGACCATCTAAGGGAATTACTCTCTATAATTACCCTCTAGGAATTACTGGAGTCTCAAAAGGTGAGTGGTGAGTGCCTTGATTGTATTTCGATTGGCTAGGCTATATTGCAATTGGCTAGGCTATATTACAATTCTGCAAGAGTAGGAGTTAAATTTTAGAAGACCGACAGCAATGCTAATAAATGTTCTCCAGGAGGTATCAATTCATCTCTACCCTGTAGAAAAGATCCCAAACATAGCATTTTATTGCCCTATAGGATATTGAAAAGTTTTACATCTATTAGAAAATATTCATTTCAGGGGACAGAGCAAGATGATCACATAGAAACCTCCACTGATCACTCCACCACAGGAACACCACATTTTAACAACTATCTGCACATAGAAAAGCACCTTCATGAGAACCAAAAATCAGGTAAGCAATCACAGTGCCTGGTTTTAACTACCTATCACTGAAAGAGGCACTGAAGAGGGTAGTAAAGACATCTTGAATCACCTGTGCCACCCCCCAACATCCCCCTGAAGCAGCCATGTAGCATGGAGAGAGAATCGGCACATGGGGGAGAGAGAGCACAGTGGCTAGGGGCTTTGCATTGAACTCAGTGCTGCAAAGAGCAAGAGCAGAGAGGAAAACCATACTGAATTCAGCCTGTACCTACCCACAGAGGGAGCATTTGGATCAGACCTAGTCAGAGGGGAAGTGCCCATCCCAGCAGTTGGAAATTGAGTTTCTAGGAGAGCATTGCTACTGCAGGCTAAAGTGCTGTGGGGTTCCACGTGAACATGAAAGGCAGTCTAGGGCACAAGGACTGCAATTTTTAGGCAAGTCCTGATGCTGTGCTGGACTTAGAGACAGTGGACTAGGGTAGAGCATGACCTAGTGAGACACCAGATCAGGTGGCAGGGGGAGTGCTTGCTCCACCCCTCTCTCAATCCCAGGCAGCGTAGCTCACAGCAACAAAAGTGACTCTCCTTCTGTTTGAGGACAGGAGAGTGAAGAGTAAAGAGGATTTTGTCTTGGATCTTGGATACCAACTCAGCCACAGTAGGACAGGGCAGTGGGCAGAGTTGTGAGGCCCCCATATCAGGCTCTAGCTCCCACAGGACATTTCTAGAAACACCCTGAGACAGGAGGGAACGTGCTGCCTTGAGGGGAGGAATCCAGTCCTGGCAGGATTCATCACCTGTTGATTAAAGAACTCATAGGCCCTTAATAACCAACAGTGATATACAGGTAGAAAACTTGCTTCTTGTGTGAGACTCTGAGATGTCCTGGCTTCAGGTATCAGCTAGGTCACAGTGGAGGAGAGCACCAAACAGGCTCTTTGGGTACCTGAGTCCAGGCCTAGGCACTTGGACAGCATTTATAGACCTGCCATGGGCCAGATGAAAGCCCACTGCCCTAATGGAAAGTATTCACCACAAGCTGAATGAAGAGCCCTGGGCCTTAAGTGAACATCACTGGTGGCCTGGCAGAGCTCCTTATGGGCCAGTGGTGGTGGCCACAAGGAGAGGTTGCTCCGCCTCTGAAAACAGGAAGGAAGAGGGAGAAGGACTTTGTCTCATGGTTTGAGTACCAGTTTAGCTATAGTAGAATAGAACACCAGATAGATTACTAAGGTTTTTGATCCAATCCCTGGCTCCAAGACAGTATCTGTGGACCCACCCAGGGCCTGAAGGAGCTCGTTGCCCTGAAGTAAAGGACACAAACAAGGCTAACTTCACCAGCTCCTGATTGTAGAGCCCTACAGCCTTGATTAAACATAGATGGTAGCCAGGTAGTGGTTACATTAGGCAGTGGACAAGACCCAGTGCAGTCTCAGTGGTAGTGGCCACAGGAGTGTTTGTGTCACACCATCCCCAATATCCAGGCAGGTCAGCACAGAGAGAGACATAGAGAGACTCCCTTTGATTGGGAAAAAGTAAGGAAAGAGAACAAGGGTCCCTGCATGGTAATCCAGAGAATTCGTCCAGATCTTATACAAGACTACCAAGGTGGTACCTCTACAAGTCTGCAAGAACCATAACATTACTGGGCATGAGACCCAAGTCACTTTGAATATCTGGAAAGCATTCCCAAGAAGGATGGGCACAAACAAGCCCAGAATATGAGGACTACAATAAACACTTAACTCTTTGATGCTCAGACACCAATGAACATCCACAAGCATCCAGACCATCTAGGAAAACACGACCTCATTAAACAAACTAAATAAGGCCCCAGGGAACAGCCCTGGAGATATAGAGATATGTGACCTTTCAGACAGAGAATTCAAAATAACTGTCTTGAGGAAACTCAAAGAAAATTAAGATAACACGGAGAAGGAGTTCAGAATTCTATCAGATAAATTTAAGAAAGATATTGAAATAATTTAAAAGAATCAAGCAGAAATTTTCAAGTTTAAAAATGCAATTGTCATAATGAAGAATGCATCAGAGTCTTTCTACAGCAGAATTATCAAGGAGAAGAAAGAAATAGTGAACTTGAAGACAGGCTATTTGAAAACACACAGTCAGAGGAGACAAAAGAATAAAGAATAAAAAACAATGTGTAACTGCCCAAATTTGTAACCACCCAAGGGGTTCACCTTGCCTGCTACCTAGACAGAACTGATTTATTAAGACAGGGGAATTGCAATAAATAGTAATTCACACAGAGCTGGCTGTGCCAGAGACTGGAGTTTTATTACTACTCAAATTAGTCTGTCCAAGCACCTGAGGATCCGAATTTTTAAGGATAATTTCATGAGTAGGGGCCAGTGAGTTGAGAGTGCTGATTGATCTGGTCAGATATGAAATCATAGACACTCAAAGCTGTCCTCTTGTGTTGAGTCAGTTCCTGGGTGGGGATCACAAGATCAGATGAGCAGCACTTCTATTGATCTGGCTGGGTGGTACCAGCTGATCCATCAAGTGCAGGGTCTGTAAAATATCTCAAACACTGATCTTCAGTTTTACAACAGTAACATTATCCCCAGAAGCAATCTGAGGAGAGTCAGAATCTTTTTTTTTTTTTTGAGACAGTCTCGCTCTCTCTCCCAGGCTGGAGTGCAGTGGTGCGATCTCAGCTCACTACAACTTCCGCCTCCTGGATTCAAGCAATTCTCCTTCCTCAGCCTCCTGAGTAGCTGGGATTACAGGTGCGTGCCACCATGCCAGGCTAATTTTTGTATTTTTAGTAGAGACGGGGTTTCACCATGTTGGTCAGGCAGGAGGCTCAGAATCTTTTAGCCTCCAGCTGCATGACTCCTAAACCATAATTTCTAAACTTTTGGCTAATTTGTTAGTCCTACAAGGTCAGTATAGTCCCCAGGCAAGAAGGGTTTGGTTTTGGGAAAGGGTTGTTATTGTCTTTGTTTCAAACTATAAGTTTCTCCGAAAGTTAGTTCGGCCTATGCCCAAGAATGGACAAAGACAACTTGGAGGTTAAAAGCAAGATGGACACACCAGCCTGGGCAACAGAGCGAGACTCTGTCTCTGAAAAAAAAAAAAAAAAAAAAAGCAAGATGGAGTTAGTTAGGTCAGATCTTTCACTGTCTCAGTTATAATTTTGCAATGGTGGTTTTAAATGAAGTATGCCTGCAAGATCTAGAAAATTACCTTAAAAAGACACTCTAAGAGTTATTGGCCTTAAAGAGGAGGTAGAGAAAGAGATAGGGGTAGAAAGATTATTCAGAGGGATAATATCAGAGAACTACCCAAACCTATAAAAAGTATCGATATCACAGTGTAAGAATATTAGAGAACACCAAGCAGAATTAACCCTGAGAAGAGTCCCTCAAGGCATAATCAAACTCCCAAAGGCCAAGGACAAAGAATCCTAAAAGCAGTAAGAGAAAAGAAACAAATAACAGACAATGAAGTTCCAATACATCTGGCAGCAAGCTTTTCAGTGGAAACCTGACAGGCCAGGAGACAGCGGCATGACATATTTAAAGTGGTGAAAGAAAAAAACTTCTACTCTAGAATAGTATACACAGCAGAAATATTCTTACAGCATAAAGGAGGAATAAAGACTTTCCCAGACAAACAAGGGCTGAGGAATTTCATCAACATCAGATCTGTCCTACAATAAATGCTAAAGAAAAAACTTCAATCTGAAAGAAAAGGACATTAATGAGCAATAAGAAAAATCATCTGAAGATACAAAACTCACTGGTAATAGTAAGTGCACAAATAACACAGAATATTATAACACTGTAACTGTGGTATATTAACTACTTTCAAGTAGAAAGACTAAATGATGAATAAATCAAAAATAATAACTACCACAACTTTTCAAGACATAGACAGACAATGAGATATAAAGAGAAACAAAACTTATAAAGCAGGAGGATGAAGTTAAGGTGTAGAGTTTTTATTAATTTTCTTTCTGCCTGTTTGTTTGTTTATACAATCAGTGTTAAATTGTCACTAGTTTAAAATAATGGGTAATAAGGCAGTATTTGCAAGCCTCATGGTAACTTCAAATCAAAAAACATACAACAGATACACAAAAAATAAAAAGAAAGGAATTAAATCACTAGAGAAAATTGTCTTCACTAAAAGGAAGACAGAAAGGAAGGAAAGAAGGAAGAACGACCGAAAAAACAAAAACAAAAACAAAAAAACAAAAAAACAGACAGCAAATAAGAAAATTGCAGGAGTAAGTCCTTACTTATCAATAATAATGTTGAATGTAAATTGAGTAAATCTCCAATAAAAAGTCATGGAATGGCTAAATGGATTTTTTTAAAAAGATCCAAGAGTCTGTTACCTATGAGAAACACACTTGACTTATAAAGATACTCATAGACTGAAAATAAAGGGATAGAAAAAGGTATTCCATGCCAATGCAAACCAAAAAAGAGCAAGAGTAGCTATACTCATATCAGACAAAATAGGTTTCAAGACAAATACTATAAGAAGAGACCAAGAAGGTCACTATATAATGATAAAGGAATCAATTCAGCAAAGGATAAGACAATTGTAAATATATCTGTATGTACCCAACACTGGAGCACTGAGATATATAAAGTGACTATTATTACAGCCAAAGAGAGAGATAGACCTCAATACTATAATAGCTGGAGACTACAACATCCCACTTTCAGCATTGGACAGATCTGCCAGACAGAAAATCAACAAAAAAACCATTGTACTTAATCTGCACTATAGAACAAATGAACTTCATAGATATTTACAGAACATTTCATGCAATGGCTGAAGAATATACATTTTTTCCTCAGCACATGGATCATTCTCAAGGATAAATCATATGTTAGATAACAAAACAAATCTTAAAACACTAAAAAAAAAAAAAAACGCTTGAAATAATGTCAAGCATCATCTCTGACCACAGTGGAATAAAACTAGAAATCAATAACAAAAAGACTTTTGGAAACTATACAAACACATGGAAATTAAACAATATGCTCTGGAATGACCAGTGGGTCCATGAAGAAATTAAGAAGGAAGTTGAAAATTTTTTTGAAACAAATGACAGTGGAAACACAACATACCAAAACCTATAGGATACAGTGAAAGCAGTACTAAGAGGGAAATTTATTGCCATAACTGTCTATATCAAAAAAAGAAGAAAAACTTAAAATAACCTAACAATGCCTCTTAACTAGAAAAGCAAGAGCAAACCAAACCCAACATTAGCAGAAGAAAATCAGTAATAAAGATTACAGCAGAAATAAATATAATTGAAATGAAGAAAACAATACAAAAGATCAACAAAAATAAAAAGTTGGTTTTTTGAAAAGATAATCAAAATGAACAAATCTTTAGCCAGACTAAGAAAAAAAAAGAGAAGACCCAAATACATAAAATCAGAGACGAAAAAGGAGACATTACAACTGATACTGCAGAAATTCTAAAGATCATTATTTGCTGCTATAAGCAACTATATGCCAATAAACTGGAAAACCTAGAGGAAATGAACAAATTCCTAGACATATAAAACTTATCAACATTAAGCCAGGAAGAAATCCAAAGCCTGAAAAGACCAATAACAAGTAACAAGACAGAAGCTGTAATAAAAACTCTCCCAGTAAAGAAAAGCCCAGGACCCAATGACTTCACTGCTAAACATTTAAAGAACTAATACTAATCCCACTCAGGCTATTCTGAAAAGTAGATGAGGAGGGAATACTTTCAAACTCATTCTATGAGGCCAGTATTATTCTGATACCAAAACCAGACAAAGACACACCAAAAAAAGAAAACTGCAGGCCAATATTATTGGCAAATATTGATGCAAAAATTCTCAACAAAATACTAACAAACCAAATTCAACAATACATTAAAAAGATCACTTATCACAACCAAGTGTGATTTATCCCAGGGTTGGAAGAATAATTCAACATACACAAATCATTCAATGTGATACATCATCATATCGACAGAATGAAAGACAAAAACCACATGATCATTTCAATTGCTGATGAAAATCATTTGATAAAATTCAACACTGTTTTGTGATTTAAAAAAAAAAAAACTTTAAAAAACTGGAAATAGAAGGAGCATACCTTAACATAATAAAAGCCATATACAACAGACCCACAACTAGTATCAGACTGAATGGGGATAAACTGAAAGCCTTTCCTCTAACATCTGGAACAAAAGAAGGATGTATATTTTCACCACTGTTATTCAACATAGTACTGGAAGTCCTAGCTAGATTAATCAGACAATAGAAAGAAATAAAGGGCATCCAAATTGGAAAGGAAGAAGTCAAGTTATCTGATTTTCAGATGATAGGATCTTTGGAAAAACCTAAAGACTCCACTAAAAAACTATTAGAACTGATAAACAAATTCAGTAAAGTTGCAAAACACAAAATCAACATACAAAAATTAGTCACATTTCTATATACTAATACTGAACAATCTGAAAAAGAAATTTAAAAAATGATTCTATTCACAACAGCCAGAAACAAAAATTAAATTCCTAGGAATTAACAAAAGAAGTAAAGGCTCCCTACAATGAAAACTATAAAACACTGATGTAAGAAGTGGAAAATAGCACACAAAAAATGGAAGATAATCCACGTTCATGGATTGAAAGAATCAATATTGTTAAAATGTTCATACTACCCAAAGCGATCTACAGATCCAATGCAATCTCATTAAAATACGAATTACATTCTTCAAAGAAATAGAAAAAAAATCCTAAAATTTATATGGAACCACAAAAGACTCAGAATAGCCAAAACTAGCCTGAGCAAAAAGAACAAAACTGGAGGCATTACATTACCTGATTTCAAATTATACTACAGAGATATAGTAACCAAAATGGCACAGTACTGGCATAAAAACGGACACGCAGACCACTGAAACAGAAGGGAGAACCTAGAAACAAGCCCATATATCTAAAGTGAACTTGTTTTTAACAAAGATTCCAAGAACAGACACTGCAGAAAGGACAGTCTCTTCAATAAATGGTGCTGAAAAAACTAGATATCCATATGCGGAAGACTGAAACTAAACCCATATCTCTGGCCATATACAAAAATCAAATAAAAATAAATTAAATACTTAAATCTAAGACCTCAAGCTATTAAATTACTATAAGAAAACATTGGAGAAACTCTCCAGGATATGGGATTAGGCAAAGATTTCCTTTTTTTTGTTTTTTTTTTTTCTGAGACAGTGTCTTGCTCTGTCACCCAGGCTGGAGTGCAGTGGCACGATCTCGGCTCACTGCAAGCTCCGCCTCCCGGGTTAGCTGGGAGGTCATTCTGCCTCAGCCTCCGGAGTAGCTGGGACTACAGGCGCCCGCCACGACACCCGGCTAATGTTTTGTATTTTTAGTAGAGACGAGGTTTCACCGTGTTAACCAGGATGGTCTCGATCTCCTGACCTCGTGATCCACCCACCTTGGCCTCCCAGAGTGCTGGGATTACAGGCGTGAGCCACCGCGCCCAGCCGTAAAGATGTCTTGAGGAATATCCCACAAACATAGACAACCAAAGCAAAAATGGACAAATGGGATCACATCAAGTTAAAAAGCTTCTGCATAGCAACGGAAGCAATCTACAAAGTGAAAAGACAACCCACAGAATGGGAGAAAATATTTGCAAAGTATCCATCTGACAAAGAATTAATAACCAGAATATATAAGGAGCTCGAACCAGTTTATAGTAAAAATATCTAATTGTCCAATTAAAAAATGGGCAAAAGATCTGAATAGTGTGGGTGTGGAGGCTCATGCCTGTAATCCCAGCACTTTGGGAGGCCGAGGCAGGTGGATCACTTGAGCTCAGGAGTTTGAGACCAGCCTCAGCAACATAGTGAAACCCTGTCTTTATTTCTAAATAATAATAAAATACAAAGATCTGAATAGACATTTTTCAAAAGAAGACATACAAATGGCAAACAGGGATATGAAAAAGTGCTCAGCATTGCTGATCATCAGAGAAACGTGAATCAAAATTACAATGAAGTATCATCTCATTCAAGTTAAAATGGCTTTTATCTGAAAGACAAACAATAACCATTGATGGTGAAGATGTGGTGAAAAGGGAACCCTCATACACTGTTGGTGGGAATGTAAATCAGTACAACCACTATGGAAAACAGTTTGGAGGTTCCTCAAAACACTAAAAATAAAGCTACCGCATGATCCAGCAATCCCACTGCTAGATATATACCGAAAAGAAAGGAAATCTGTCTATCAAAGAGATTTCTGCACTCCCACATTTGCTGCAGCACTGTTCACAATACCCAAGATTTGGAAGCAACGTTAAGTATCCATCAAGAGATGAATGGATAAAGAAAATGTGGTTCATATATACAATGGAATACTATTTAGCCATAAAATAAATGAGATCCTGTCATTTGTAGTAACATGAATGGAACTGGAGGTCATTATGTTAAATGAAATAAGCCAGGCACAGAAAGGCAAACTTCACATGTTCTCACTTATTTGTGAGTGCTAAAAATGAAAACAATTGAACTCATGGAGAAGGAGATTAGAATGACAGTTACCAGAGGCTGAACAGGGTAGTGGAGCAGGGAGAGGGTGGTAAGTAGGGATGGTTAATGGGTACAAAAATTAGAAAGAATGAATAAAATCTAGTATTTGCTAGCACAACAGGGTGCCTATCATCAAAAATAATTTAATTGTACATTTTAAAATAACTAAGAGTATAATTGGATTGTTTGTAACGCAAAAGGATAAATGCTTGAGGGGATGGATAGCCGATTTACTCTATGTGATTACCACACATTGCATGCCTATATCAAAGTATCTCATGTACCCTATCAATATAGACACCTATGACATAACCACAAAAATTAAAAATTAAAAAATTTACATATTCATTTCAGAATCCCCAATTGCTTGTATAAATGTTTGTTCTTCAAATTTCCCTTTGAACCAGTCTGGTCACAACATCTTACTGGTTCCTTCATTCATTAATGCGTTGAGTAAAATCTTTGACTTGTGTTCAGTGTATATTTGCATGAAAGTCTTGTTTGTAATTCCTTGAAAATAACAATTTAGAAGCCTTAATGGGGCTTATCATCTCTAGGGATGCAAATGGCAAATTGTAAACATTTTGCAGTTAATTTGTAGTTAAAATTTGAATAAACACTGGAAAGGTGAAATGCACAGCTACCTCTAAACCTTTCAAGAGACTCTCATGTTGATCTGGGATTATAATAGCCCTTTAGCTTGGACACAGGTGCTGCCAGCCTCACACCAAAGATTCCTGTTAAGTTTTCTTCTGATCTCCCAACAGCAATCCCATTTAGAGCAAGCTTTGACTCAAGGCTCCAAGGAACTGCTAGAGACAAAGGGAAATATTAAAAGAGCTAGATTCTAATAAATTCCTTTTGACCGCTGAGAACACAGAATGATTTGTTGCTTTTTCGTTAACAGGGACGAGGTTCTTGAAGATCAAGGAAAGTGGGAAGTAAGTTCAAATGTTGACAAAATATCCATCCTCAGAATTTAAATAGAACTCCCCTGCCCATGAAGATCAAGACCAGAGAGCATTAAGGCAGGTTTGGCTGGATGGAGGGTATTTGCAGAAGCTGTGCTTGGAGAGTGAATAAAATAGTGAGACTGCCTAATGCTTTCCAACCTGGGTTAAATTTGAGGGAGATTTTCAGAACACTTTTCATATAGAAGGAAGAAGAATCACAAGTTAAATCAGAAAATTGTTCTAGCTTGGAGTTTTTAAATCTCAGTACTCTCAACACTGGGGGCTGAATAATTCCCTGCTGTGGAGGGAGGTTGTCCTGTGCATTCTAGGATGTTTATAGCATCCCTAGATTCAACCCCACGAGTGGCAACATCTCTCACTTCTGACTGTGACAACCAAATATGTTCAAAACCTAGGGTTTGATTTTTTTTAAAGTTAACAGGTGAAATGATAGAGTTCAGGCAGAATATTATCAGATATATTAAGCAAGGGGTCCCTGGCGGCAGTTTTGGCAAATGCTAAGGACTGTGGTCATGAGCTGAAGTAGGCTTACCTGTGCATCCACCCTACTTGACCCAGTTATGGTACCTACCTGGCCCTGTGGGCAGGTGACTTTCTTCTGGTTACAGGATTTTTGCAGTTGATAGATACTTGTTTTCTTAAGTAATCTTCAAAACAAGCCAACTGGGTAGCTATTATTAGCCCATCAGGCAGATGGAAGAGTTGAGGTGAGGAGAATATGTGATTTGCCCAGAGTCACAGAAGGGGCAGACCAGTGCTCAAAGCTCTCAGAATCCTCATCAGGACCCTTCCTACTACGACACAGAAGAGAAGGTTTGTACTGCCCAAGCGTGAGAGAAAGAAAAGGCTATTGTGGGAAACTTGGACTTCACTATGGTGGGTATTTAAGCTTCTAATCACACAGACCTCTTAATTGTACACCCTGACAGCCAAGACAGCAAGAGTAAGAAGTTCATAAGGACGAAGCTGGGGAGTTCTCACATTTATGCCGTATCACCCCCAGTGACAGCTTGCCCCAGAACAATTACAAAGTGAACTGTTTCAGGGATTGTATTCACCTCCTTGTATTCCTCACTTGGACGTTTGCAGCACACGGGGCTGGATGCTTGTTACAAATGTAGCCCAGCACTTGCCAAAACTCCAAATTTTACTCATAAGTTTGATTGAGCATAGAAGCACTTAGAAAAAAGAATAGAAGAACTATTAATAAAATATGCTATGGACTGAATGAGAAATTGCTTAGCAGATGATAGCCTTCAATAAACCCCAGAGGAAAGCAGAGGCAATAAAGTGAAATTATAAGCTCTTTAAGCAGACAAATAAATGTAGCAACAGCAAAAGTTGTCTAAAAATGAAATATATCCACGGGGCAGTTTTATGTCCTTGTTGCTGCCATTTGTCGACTATCTACCATTTCTCAGGCATGGAGTGAAGTAGTTTCCATACATTCTGTTATTTAATTAAACCCTCATAGGGGGCTGTTTTTATCCCCATTTTCCAGAGAAAGAAATTGAAGTTTGCAGAGCCAGGCTCTACACTGTTATTTCTATAGTAAGAGAAGCAGTAGAGCAGTTACCCTTTGTCCAGGAAACCATTGCTCTAATCACCTTACACACATACTTCATTTAATGTTTAAGATAATCCTAGGAAGTAGGTATTATCCAGCAAACTAAATAGAAGCACACTGAGTAACTGTTATGCACCAGGATGGTGCAAGGTGGTGGGAATACACCAGTAAACAGTCCCTGCCCTCACAGAACTCACAGTTTAGAAAGAAAAGTAGGTGTTAACAAACACTTTCAGATGCGGTGAGGGTTACCTATGCGGGCATATCCATAGATATTATGAAACTATATAAAATGATGTCTGTACTCATTTCCTGGGGCTGCCATAACAAAGTACCACAGACTGGGGGGTTTAAACAACAGAAATGTATTGTCTCACAGTCTGGAGGCCAAAATCAAAGTGTTAGCAGTGCTGACTCATCCTTAAAGTGGTGAGGGAGAATCTGCTCCAGGATTCTCTCCTAGCTTTTCATAGCCCCAGATGTTCCTTGGTTTTTAGATGGAATTCTCCCTATGTCTGGCCATCGTCTCCCTTGTGTACATATCTGTCTGTGTATCCATGTTTCCCTCTTTATAAAAGGACACCAGTCAGAATAGATTAGGGTCCACCCTCATGACCTCATCTTAACTTGATCATCTGCAATGACCCTATTTCCAAATAAAGTCACATTCACAGGTACTGGCATTAGGACTCTAATATCTTTTAGGGATACATAATTCAACCAGTAACAGTGTCATTATTATAGATGGAGTAACTGATGCTCAGAGAAATTGACCTGCCTAAGGTCACCCAGCTGACAAGTGGTAGAAGTGCGATTCTGACTTGGGTCTGACCAGTCCTGGAGGCCAAACCTTTAACAACTATGCTAAACCAGCTATCAAGGAGATAAGTCTTAAAGTGCTTCAGAAATTCTTGCTCAGTGATTACCTCTGTGAGACACAAAATCATTCATTCTTTCATTCATCCAACAGTTATTGAGCATCTACAGTGTGCCCATGCCAGGCTTGGTGCTAGCATTTGGGACCTATCCATGAAAAAAACAATAATCCCTGACCTCAACATTTACACACAGTCGCTAGAAGTTGATAAGTGCTCTAAAAATAGAGAAGAAAAGAATGAAGGAGAGAGCCTTGGAAGCATTACAGCAGGGCTCACTGAGAACGGGTTTTGGGTTGAGTCCTGCACGGGGTGAGGAGTGAGCCAGGTGCTGAGGACAGAGGACAACCAAAGCCAGGCCCTAAGTCAGGAGCAGGCCTGGCTTGTTCAAAGAGCTCCCAAGAGGCCAGATGAAGTAACTGAGTGTGGATAACCGGCAGAAAAGACCTGCTTGCCCAAAGTCAAAGCCAATCAATGGCTAATGTGTTTTCAAATCCCACCTCCTGCTTCCAAGATGGAAGGCCTTACCGTGAAAATACAGATGGTGATGTTCAGACCTAGGGCTGGAAGTAAAGACGTTTTCTCGATGAGCTTTCAGTGAGCATTTGGTCTGTGACAGCCAGGCTCTCTCCTTGACACTTACGGACATAGAGGTGACTTCAACCCCAGCCCCAGAAACTTTTTGTTTGGACCTGGCTGCGTACACACTGTAGGTACTCAATTAAACTCTATTAAATGGCAAATAATGATAGTGGTCAGCAAAATGCAAAAGGAACAACAACAAAAAAAACCTGGATCTATCTGAATGTGACAAAGTGATGATCATAAGCCTAAGGAAACAAGGCGTCGGAAAACTGAGCTGAGGTTAGAGGATTTTAGAGATTAACTGAGTTACAAATTTGCAGAAGGTTAACATTTATATGCATGTCATTCTGCATGTTTCAGGAGCCATTTAATACTGTCAAGAAGTCCTAGAATGCATAGACCTAAAAAAAGGATTTGTTGCTTTCAGAGATACCTAATTTGAAGACGGGTTAAAAAAAAGAAAACAAAGTAAGTAAAATTAACATTGAATTCTAAGGAAAAAATTCCCTGGTAAGGAGAACTAGAGATGGAAGGAATGCTAATGAACATTGTTAGGGTACACTGAAGTCAAATTTAAGTCAGTAAAATTATTAAAGCTGGGTAATATGTATCAGGGGTCTGTTTGGTGCAGGTTTGAAGTTTCCCATCATAAAAAGGTAAAAAGAAAAGGGAAGAAAAAAGGTTAATGGCTGGAATGCTGGAAAATGGAGGTGGCACCAGAGCCCCTTGTATTAGTTCATTTTCATACTGCTATGAAGAAATACCTAAGACTGCGCAATTTATAAAGAAAAAGAGGTTTAGTGGACTCCCAGTTCCACATGGCTAGGGAGGCAAAGGTATGTCTTACATGGCGGCAGGCAAGAAAGCATGTTCAGAACTGGCCTGCATAAAACCATCAGATCTCATGAGACTCATTTACTATCATGAGAACAGCACAGGAAAAACCCATCCCCATGATTCAATTATCTCCCTTCGGAACCCTCTTATGACAAGAGGGAATTATGGGATCTACAATTCAAGATGATATTTGGGTGGGGACACAGCCAAACCATATCACCCCTCAACAAGCTGCAGGGAGGGTGTGCTGGAAGCAGGGTGCAAACCCAAGGGCTGGGTGAATCCAGAGTAAAGACCAGAGTCAGCAAGCAAGCAGAGTGCTGTCATTGATATGCTCAGCCATTTTCATCACATGAAGTCTTATGGAAGGAAAATGCCAAATGCTCAAAGGCTTAATAAATAAGGGACGGCCAGGCAGCAACAGGGTCTCTGGGGTAGACCAACTTGGGTTCAGATCTGATTCTGACACATCTAACTCCATATGTCATCTTGAGCTTCTTATACTTAACCTTCTATGAGCCTCCATTTCCTCACCTGTAAAGTAGAACTAATAATGGTAGCACTGCTGGGTGTCATGAGCCTCACATGAGACAAGGCATGCATGGCACCTGCACAGCAGAGGGTTCCAGTAAGAGTTGGTGCTCTCCTCCTGACCATTCAACCTCTGATTGTATTTAGGGCAGCACAAGGATCCTTCCTTAGAAGGATCCTTGCTCCCTGCCATCCTACAGGTCTATAACTGGTTAGATAAGCCAGATAATGTAATGTTAGAAAGATGCTAGAGGCACGGATTATAGCACAGCTCTGACTCCACCCCAATCCCACCCCTGAGAGAGGCAGCTCTTTGGTAAAATTGTGCAGGGAAGCACAAAAGGGCCTCAATCTCCCCACAGCTTGTCCTCACAATAAAACACAGTCCAAATGCATCCTAGATGGGGCCAAATACATTCCTAAAAGTGAAACCAATTTAGTATTTTCCTTCTGCCATTTAAAAAAAAATACAAGTTTGTTCCTTCTCCAGAGTTCTCTATTTTAATTAATAACTTCAGTCTCCCAAGAGGAAAATTCAGCCTCATCTATGTTATTCGTCATGTGGATCCAACCATGCAACCCCTTTTCTTGCTGGGGACCCCCCATTTGTGGATAGTAGCAGTGGGACACAGCTACTCACTTTTCACCACAAAAACCTAACAATCGTTGTTCCATGCACCTGTCACACACCCAAGCATGACCCTTTCAAGGCCTGGCTCGTTGGCCACTCCTGCCCAGGACTTTGTCCCTGGAGTGTGTGATGCAGGACATGAGGCCAATCAGACATCAGAGTAGCGGCAGGGGTGGTGGTGTGGGTGGTGCCAGGTGCCAGCAGTGGTGTCCTAATCAGGCTGTACCTGACCCAGAGTGCTGATTCCGAACTGCAGCCTCCTGACAGGGCCAGGAGCCATCCAATACCCTGTGGATATATTCTTCTTCTGAGTATGATTAGCCAGAGTTGGCTGCTGGTGATCCCTGATTGATTAACACACCACCTTCAACATTGTCCTCATGTTCCTTTTGTAATCCATTCCCTACTCGACAGTCTCATGGTGGCAGTGCTAACTCAGCCACTCATGTACTGTGTGGACTCATCATACTCCATGTACTGTGTAAAGTCCCCCAAAGTCCCAGCTCATTGCTCACTCATCGGGATTAAGGGGAGGCAAGTGATTTGCCATGCAAGTACAGGTTCAGATCTTGTCTGTACGTTACATTCTGAGGCATGTGTATCATGGAGTTTGGGGCATAAATATGGATTCTTAAAATATTGCATTAAGTATTATTTACTATAATTAATGAGCTGTTTGGGAATGCCCTTAAATTTTGTGCTGGCCCTTGAGTGACTATGCAATACTGACCAAGACCATAGCTCATCCACACGCTTCCCTTCCTTCACTAAACAAACTCTTCAGAGCATTGCTCTGCATCCAACTGTACTAGGCTCTAAGGATGCAGAGGTAATTAACACCAAGTCAGGCCTTCAAGAATGTCATTTGTCTAGTGGAGGGAACAAATCAATGCCACTTTGAATTCTACATGCACCAATAAAGAGAGAGTACAAGATAAGCATGCCCATAGGGCAGGAAGTCTCAGTTCAACCCCATATGAAACCTTCCAGAAAAGGTTTCCCAGGGCTGTGATGCTCCAGCTAACTCATTAGAATGAAAAGTTTGTCAGATGAAGAACAAGGCTAAGAGGAGAGGAGCCCTGGGCAGAGGAGTCAGCACACACAGGCATGTCCAGATTCAGTCAGTGGTATGGTGGGGCTGGATCATGTGGGCTGGGACATAATGTTGGTAAAAAATGAATAATGATAGAGGAATCTAGAGCAGTAAGTTGGAGGGGCTTGGGATGTGGAGGCGCTCACATGCCATGCTGAAGAATTGGGACCATCTGAAGGCAATGGGGAGACATTGAGGATTGTAGAGGAAGAAATGCTTGACATTAGCTCTAAGAAGATTACCCCAGAAGGAGGGTTGGGGAGAAGAAAAGTGTGGCAAGAGGGGAGCCTGACAGGAGTCACCCAGATGGGTACTCAGGGCTGGTTTATGGGCTTGGCATTTTGGAATAATCCATTAGGTTTAACCTCTCCTTGTGCTGCTTCTTTCTCCCTAGTTGCTGGCAAGCAAAGTGCAACTATTATATGTAGCAACTGTCCGCTGGCCTCAACACCCTGGGTCTACAAAATAAGGTCTCGTTTACACTGACATCCCAGCTAGAAAGACTCCATGTCCTGCCCCGCCTCCTCTTGCCTCAGCAGGAAATCAAGTGCCTCTTACAGCACCTATGCAGCATTTCTGGGGATCCCCCACCGCTCAGGGCCTGACATGTTCTTAGGCTCTAGCTCTGATGGTCACAGCCAAAAAAGTCACCTGATGAGGCCCTTCCACTGCCCCTGCTGACCGAGCCCATCCTGAGACACCAACCTCCCTGCCACTGCTATCTCCAGATTCTTCCAGAGCCCTCAAAACTTGGAGCTCCAGGGACTGCTGCATAGATCTTGGGAGAACGACCTTCTCCCCCAAGTGGGGCTATAATTTGGACTTCAAAATGGCTATGCACATTCCTAGAAATTCCTAAGAGTCCCAGGAAGTGTTTCATTGGCTTCAAGATCTTACCCCTCAGATGAGAAGGATGCTAATATTCTCATCTCCCACGGGAGTGGCGGGGCAAAGCCTCTGCCCTGCCTCCCCCATTGTCTTCCAGGACCCATGCCCAAGTTTTCGTCTCCGTCCAACTGACAGCTAGACTTTCCCAACAGTGTTCAGAGCATGTTTGCTTCTTGGAGCCATGGTCTCAAATGCTTCCACCTCAGAAGACCTTTAGTGTTCATTTGCATAGCTGCAGGCTCATTGGGGTGGGCAAGTTTTTCAGAAAAACAATGGGACAATCTGAATATATCCAAATGTCCACTTCTTCCAGAGACGTGCTCAGCTTTAAGTTGCTCTCCCCACTAGGTTTCCAAGAGCCAGGCCCAGCGTGGGTGAAGACTGTGTGTTTCCCCAATGCCCTGAATGTTGTCTGCCCGAGGGAAGCTTCCATGAAGCCTGAGACAGACATGCTAGGAAGCTCAGCCCAAGGTGGTGGCCCCAAAAGGTCCATCTCCTGTGTGTTTCATTTCGGGGCTGTTGCCCTTTCCCCTGATCCATATCACTGAAATTTTAGATTCCCATGAAATTTAAGTTCTGCAAGGGCAGGGGTCTTGATCTGTTTTGTTCATTAAAATCCAGGAGCCTAGAACTGTGCCTGGCACAGGGTTGGAGCACAATAAATATGCATTGAATGGGTGAGTGCTTATTCTCAGTAAGCAGGTTGTGTAGTGAAAAGAATATGGGATAAGCATCTAAACCTGGATTCAAATCCAGCTCTGCTATATGTTAGTTGAGTAGTCACTTTAAACGCATCACTTTACCTCTCTGCACCTAAGTTTCCTCGTCGGAAATGGGGACTATAGCTGTATTTTAGAAAGAAGTCAGGTATAGGCTGGGCTTGATGGCTCATACCCGTAATTCTAGCACTTTGGGAGGCTGAAGAAGGCGGGTTTCTTGAGTTCAGGAGTTCAAGGCCAGCCTGGGCAACATGCCAAAACCCTGACTCTACCAAAAACACAAAAATTAGCTGGGCATAGTGATATGCTCCTGAAGTCCCACTCACTCGAAAGCCTGAAGTGAGAGGATCACCTGAGCCCAGGAGGTCAAGGCTGCAGTGAGCCATGATGGCACCACTGCACTCCAGCCTGGGTGACAGAGCCAGACTCTGTCAAGGAAGGAAGGAAGGAAGAAGGAGGAAGGAGGAAAGAGGAAGAAGGAGGGAAGGAAGGAAGGAAGGAGGGAGGGAGGGAGGAAGGAAGGATGGAAGGAGGGAAGGAGGGAGGGAGGAAGGAAGGAAGGAAGGGAAAGGAAAGGAGGGAAATAAAAGTGAGACATATATTAACACACAAAGAAAATGAAATGTGACTGTAGTGTGCAGTATATTGTAGGCGCTAACAGATATTTCTGCCCCTCTTTCCTCCTTCTCTTTCTTCTACAAATATTATTGAACACCCTCTATGTGTGTAGGCATCACGCCAAGTGTTCAGGACACAGCAAGATCAAGATAGTGGAGGGAAAAGTTTACTGCCCAGTTTGAGAGATGGATAAAAAAATCTGGAAACAAATAAACCAAACAAATCATTTCAAAAAGTGCTCAGAACTATCTGCCTATATCCAGATTTTAATAGAAGTGGAAATCTCTTTTGTTCCTGACCCATGGGCCAATGCTAGGTGCTAACTGGGGTCAGCAGCTGGAGGTTCTAGGCCTGACTCAGCCCTTGACCAGGATACATAGACTTGGGGAACTACCTAATACTTCCAGGCCTCAGCTTCCTCATCCAAGAGCAGAATCTCTGAGATTCTTCTCATGGTCCAGTGGTCTGTGATTCATTTTTTTTCCCTAAGGTCAGCACTATATTGGAGCAAGTTTGTGATTTGTAGGGAGCTTAATATTTTAATTTAGGAAAGGACCATTAAATTCCTTGCTAATAAACACTGTCATGCTGCTCAGCAGCTTCGTTAGCCAATCTATCCTGAGTCTTAAAGCCAGGAAACCCCAGGGTGTCACTCAGTGTTAATGTCTTGATAGCATTAAGAGGTTTATAGGAGCTTATATTAAGCTTCCCAGCCACCTTTCTTCTTGGGTCGGCTTCCATTCTGCTGCAGCTTTCTAGATGCCACTCAGAGCAGCCCATGTTGGCAATGACTTTGATGGTGGTGTTTCAAAGACATTTTAAGTACCATCATGTGTTGCTAAATGATGGGGATATGTTCTGAGAAATGCATTGAAGGCTATTTTGTTGTGCAAACATCACAGAGTGCACTTACTCAAACGTAGATGGTCTAGCTTGCTACACACCTATGCGTAGGGTATAGGCTATTGCTCCTAGACTACAAACTTGGACCACATGTCACTGTACTGAATACTGTAGGCCACTGCAACACATGGGTAATATTTGTGTATCTAAACATAGAAAAGGTATGGTAAAAATATGATATTATAATCTTATGGGATGACCAAGGTGTGTATATGTGGCCTGTTGTTGACTAAAACACTGTTATGTGGCACATGACCATAACTGTGCACTGTAGAAGGCATATCTCTGCAACAGCACATCCTAGATGTTTTCGTGACACGACAAGTATGTTATCTGCAGGCTCAGCTCTAGACAAAAATGTGGAGTATGCACAGGAGGAAGAACTGGACTTTGGAGCCAAACAGACGTTAAGTTGAAGCCTGTGTCCGCAGTATCTTGTGCGATCTTGGACATGTTTTCTCATCATTTAGAATTCCAATTTCATCATTGACAAAGTGGGAATAACAGCACCTATTTTACATTGTCATTGTAAGGACTTTGTGGAAAGGACATAGTTGGTGCTCAGTAGATTGGGGGCCTCTTAGAAGCTGCACCTCCGTGTCACTCTCTGGAGTCTCTGCTCCCATCTTCTTTCCCCATTGTCCACCCTGGGTATGCAATCTCTGCCTCTTCCTCATTTTTCTGTGTCAGACATGCCTTTGAGGTATTCCTCATTTTCCTGTCAGACATGAGCCTTTGAGGGATTCAGAGATTTGGGGGAACATTTCTCTCTCCTTAGCCCCAGTCCTAGCACTGGAAATGACTTAGGCTCAAGCATCGCCCCATCCCACAAGCCACTTGCACATGAGAAAAAGGAGACTCCAGGAGGTTGTGTGCATGGAGTGTTTTATATCAGAGGAGTTAAAAGCATGTGTTCTGGAGGTAGATTGGCTGTGATTTACGGTCTATGTCCCCTTGATGAGTTATCTGACCTCTCTGTATTTCTGTTCCTCATCTGTATATTGTGGTTAGCACCTAATACAACATAACACTGTGAGGATCAAATGAGTTAATACACACAGAGCTTTGCCCAGCAACCAACATGTATTATTTCCAACAAGTATTTATTGAGTGTCTGCCCCATGATGGCTGGTGCCTTTTCTAATGTCACCGTGTCAGTCAGTGGGGAACAAGTGATTAAATCCCAGGTCTCTGACTCAAAAGTGCCCCTCTTCCCAGAATATGCACCTTTCCTTTCTTCCCTCCCCGTCTTTCAAGCAGGAAAATGGGAAGGAAGGGAGGGAGGGAGGGAGGGAGGGAGGGAGGGAGGGAGGGAGGCAGGGAGGGAGGAAAGGAAGAGGTATAAGATTTAAACCTGCCAAGCATGCTCTCCCTCCTCCTCTGGGGTCAACTGAGCCTGAGCTCACTTCCATTGAGTGGAAGACGATGGATTCTGTGGGGGTTTCTATATTTGATGTTCATGTCTACCTTTATCACATAGTGTGTGTAGACTCACACTCTCCCCTCAACCACAGATTCTTCATTCAGAAGGGTCCAGTTCCAGTTACTGCACAGCTGATAGAGACAGTGAGGCTGAGAGGAAACAGGACAGATTTCACATCCAGGGCAGAGCAAATGATTTCCTCCCTCTCATTCATTTGCCCATACTTTCATTTAACAAATACTGACTGACTCTGTGTCAGATACTGTGTAGTATCTCATCTAACCCTCACGAACCACACATTGATGGAGGCATCGTCCCATTTTCCAGATGAGAAAGCTGAGGTTCTAGAGGTAAGGAAATGGCAGAATGAGAATAAGTCTGTCTCCCTTGGTCTAGCACTGGATCATTATTGATCAAGCACTGATTATTATTATTGTTATTATTTTAAGAAACAGGGTTTTGCACTGTCACCTAGGCCGGAGTGCAGTGGTATAATCATAGCTCACTGCAGCCTCAAACCCTTGGGCTCAAGCGGTCTTCCCTCCTCAGCCTCTCAAGTAACTGGGACTACAGCAATGCACCACCACATCCAGCAAATTTTTTAAAATTTTGTTAAGATGGGGGGCTTATTTTGTTGCCCAAGCTGGTCTTGAATTCCTGGCCTTAAGTGATCTTCCCACCTTGGCCTGCCAAAGTGCTGGGAGTACAGGCATGAGCCACTGCACCCAGCTCACTGATTATTTTTTAAGTCATCAAACATATTTTCACTTGACTGGTGGGAAATTGTCTAATGTATTCCATAAATTTACCCCAACAAGGCAGAGAATGAAAAAGTCTGAAAAGTGCCCTATTCCTAGATCATAGTGATAAGAAGGTGGGGTTAGTCGATCAGTTACCCCTATCTGAGGGTGCCAACTCCCTGCCACGCACTATTCTTGGGGCGGGTCATCACTCATGTGGTGTTCTTGGAGCACCTTTGGCTCCAAAGTGTGGGCACCACAGTTTTCTATGCAGAAGCAACATTGCCCTGATGCACTCTTGTGTTTCAGAAGGAAAAATACCAGCCAGGGATGCAGAGAGCTGGATCTGGTTCCACCTCTACCACCTACCAGATGTGTGACTTCAGATAAGCTGATTAACCTCTCTGAGCTTCTGCCTCTCCTTTCAGGAGCTCTGAGAGTGTCCTCATCTCTGCTTGTGCTCCTTTCGAGTGTTCCTTAATTTGCACTTGGTCAAAGTTTGTCAGGGCAGAGCTATTTACAGTTGTCCAGGAAGCTGAACTTTCAGTGAAAGTTCTGGAGACTTCCATTCATCCCTCAAAATAATTCGCATAAATAAATATCAGGCTCAGATGCAAAGTTTCCTTTTATAATAGAGAGGAGACATTTGAGAAGGAACTGTTGCTGTGCTGAAATAGCCACTGCAATCATGTTTTTGCCTCCTCTTTGACCTTTCTGTTCTGGGAAACTCCTTTGGGAAGGAGTCCCTTAGAAATGTATTTCCAAAACTTATTTGGTGATAAGTTTCACCTGGGACACTTGAATAAACAAACAAATAAACAGAACGAGAATCCAAAGTCCATCTTCTGGAGCTGTGATTCTGCAGGTTCAGGTGAGTATTCTTACAAGTGTCCCCAGGCCTGGGTAATTCTTGTGGTCAGACAGACTGGGGGAGCACTTTCTGATCCTGGAGCCCTGGAAATGAACTCAGCATCCAACCCTGTCATTTAATAGTTGGGGAAACCAAGACCCAGAAAAACTGAATGTCTTACTCACCAGCTGTCACCAGCTGAGGCTAAACTGAGACTTCAGTTAAGGTCCTGGGGCCAGGAAGAAGTTGGAATCAGGAGTTTGATCCTTGATCTGCCCGCTTAGTAGCTGTGTGATGTTGGCAAGTATTCTGTTCACCTCACAAAGTATTCCTTGTCAAGGGTCCAAATATTCAGGACGGTCGTGGTGCCATCAGGTTTTTGGGATTGTGCACTTGGCTTAAGTGCTGACGGGTGAACAAGAGAGAAGTTGACCTGGCCTTGGTGACTGGAGCCCAAAGAAGGAGGCCAAAAGGAGCAAGTACTCCCAAAAGTGAGCAGTGTGGCCAAAGTAGAGGGGGAAACCCTAGGCTGTATGGAGCCCTACCCAGGCTGGTGTGCGAGAGGCAGGAGCAGCTTCCCTGAGAAACAGAAGGTTGAAGATAGTTAAGGTGACCAGTTCTTAGCCAGATAAAGAAGTGGAGGAGAACACCGCAGGCACCAGGGAAATGCACACAGGCCAGGTAAGCACCAGAAACATGGTCTCGGGTGGAATCACCAAGTAAGAGAGAGAGAGAGAACAGAAGGCAACTCCTTGGTAGCAAGGCAATGCAGAGGGAGGCTGGTGCAGATCATGCAGGATCTCGTGGGTGCCCGTGTATATGTTCCATTTTAAAGGCAGAGCAAAGTCACCCAAGGATCCAGGACAGGGTCACGGTGCCATCAGAATTTGGAGGCACATTTGTGAGCTGAGAATCATCATCTGAATATGGCGGGGGGTGGGGAGTTCCTGATTTGCCTCCTGCTTTCTCTCTGACCCCTCTGTGGTCTAATTCTCCACCCAGCAGCCCTAGCAATGCTTTCATAATGGAAGCCAAATCCTGTCACGTCTTTGCTCAACTGCCCTGATGGTTCCCATCTGCTATAGTTTGGATGTTTGTCCCCTCCAAATCTCATGTTGAAATGTGATTCCCAGTGTTGAAGGTGGTGCCTACTGGGAGGTGTTTGGGTCATGGGGTGGATCATTCGTGCATAGTTTGCTGCCCTCCCAGCAGTAAGGAATTCATGTGAGATCTGGTTGTTAGAAAGAGTCTGGGACCTCTCTACTTCTCTCTTGCTTCCTCTCTCACCTTGTGACATGCTTGCTCTCCCTTCTTCCACCATTATTTTAAGCTCCTGAGTCCTCACCAGAAGCAGTTACTGGTGCCATGCTTCCTGTACAGCCTGCAGAACTATGAACCAAATAAACCTCTTTTCTTTATAAGTTACCCAGTCTCAGGTATTTCTTTAGAGCAACACAATACAGATTAACACACTATCTCATTCCTCACTCAGCACAATGTGCAAAGTGCCCAGTGTGGCCTATAACTATCTGTCCTAAGCCCCAACACCCACACCTTCCCCGTTCTAACTGGGCACCAGTCGTGCTGGCCTCCCTCAACATCAGGCAGCCTGCCTCTCGAGAACTTTGCACTGACTGCTCCCCATGCCTGGGGGCAGAGGGGTAAGCCCCAGACACCCCCACAGCTCCCTCACTCCCCAGGCCTTTCTCGACTGCCTGCCACTCGCTGACCCGGCAGCTCAGCTTTCCTTTGGTGCACTCACACCTGTCATCACTTATACGCATTTGCCCAATTCTTTCCTGAATGCTTGCCCATTAGAAGGTAAACTTCACGGCAGCAGGAACTTGGGTCAGTTTGCTTCTGCTCTCCCCATGGTCTGGCACAGAGCCACCAGCCAATAATATTGTTGGGTCAATGGCTGAACAATACCTATCTTGAATGTTTATTGAAAAGCTTGAAGAATAGAATTACTATACACATAGCACTAGTTGCAGTACGTGGTCAGTGAGTAGAAGCTTCCTCATTTCTTTCTATTGCATCCTCCCTTCCAGACTTACAATCAGAAGTTATTTCCAGGACATCAGTCACCCCTGGGTCCCCAGCTGCCTGCACTAAACCTTCTTCCTTGCCTGCCAGCACCTGGCTCTGTCCTTGCCTGAGCTTGTTGTTTGCATTTCTCTGGTGTTAGCTTAGCTGTGTCCCTAGGGAAGGAGATGGCGGGGGTTGGGGGGGGGGATGGGGGAGTGGCGGGGCGGGGGGTGTGCAGTTACCATACAGTGCGTTGGGTTGGTTGGGAAGCTGGTGCCTCTCAGATCCAGTCATTGCTCTGGTTCCTCTGGACCCTGTGTGATCAGAATCTAGAGGTGGTCATCACACCCATGTGACACCAACTGCATGCCAGGGCATGTAATGAATCAGGACCATTGTGCAGGGACAGAAAAAACAAAGCCTTCCTTGAGCCTTGACTAATAGGTTCTTCTCCACTGACCCCAGCACAAATAGACTGTGCTAATCTGGATGGCAGTGTGGACTTGGGATCATGTGCAGAAGCCTACTTTCCTCCCCACTTCCTAGAGCATGGCTTGAGAGTCCCAGAGTTAGCAAGGCTGTTTGTAGTAGAAAGGCCCAGATGACCATCTGAGAGGGCTTTCTCCTCATTCTTTCTTTACTTACAACTCACATTGACTCAAATAATAAATGGAGACATTTGCAAGCTTCTTTGAGAAGGCAGCATTGCAAACTGTCAAGGAGTCTGATACCTAGTTCAGGATGTTTAACCTGAGAGGCTCCTGGATCGCTAAAGGATTTGGCTGTGGGCCCTGAACTTGTATGCAAAGCATGGGTCTATTGTGGATATTTGTGGAAAGAGGGTCCGCTGCTTTTCTCAGATTCTGAGAACCAACCTGTGAAAATGTCTGGCCTAGAGATGAGAAATGACTCACCTGACTTACAGCATCACTGGCCACCCAGCCTCCATCTCCATGTCTGCTGCTATCCACAACCTGCGTCTGCAAGGTCATTGGCACTGTTTAGAACAAATGATGAGCAAATCAATAACAGCAAAGCCAAGGACTATGAAAACCAAGCTTAGGGAAAAGAAAATACATCAACACATTAACCACGATTGCCTGTACGAGCAGTGGGGCAAAAATCTTTTTCTTTTTTCTTCTCTATTTAATTGTTGTGTATTTTCCAGATTTTCTATGAAAACAACATTTAAATTTAATTATCATCAAGAGGAAAACTTTAAGAAAAACAAATAACTGTAAATATATAAATGTAGCTCCATCCAGCCCTTCTTTATATAGTTTTTTAGGTTTTTTTAAAGGGTTGCTATTGTTCAAAGTTTATAGGTTAGATATTTTGGGAATCAGCTTTTCTGGGGAAAAAAGCATGAAAGTTTTAGAATGCATTCATTTTCACTCTGGAAGCATTTAGTTGAAGAAGGAGTTAGTGGACATGCTTTAAAGGACAATTTTCATGCTCTGATACGTTCTATTAAATGGCAAGCTGCGTCCATTGGAAAGATGCCTTTTTACGATTAGTTTTGATATGGCAAAGATTTTGGTTCACTTAACTATTGTAAAGTTTTACTTCTTTAGGGACCAAGCTAAATTCAGTGAGCTACGTTTGCCCTAAGATACCACGCCAGGGTAGCCCTCTATTTTTCTACACTTTAGCTTCAATGGAGGTTTTCAAATATGAATTCTAAACTGTTGCTTCAGCTGATGAACTCGAAGTGACAGCTATTAAACTCAGTATTTATAAGATTTCCTAGAATAAATTTAATCGTCATAGGAATACTTGCAGTCAGCTGTCACTGTTGCTATAAATACCTCTCTTGCCTTCTCAAGTCCCAAGTGAGCCAACACTAGCTCTGGCCTCAAGAAAAAAAGTTAACTAGGTATCACCAATTTATGTGACCTCACCGTAGTCAATTGTTTTGATTCACCTGGGGCAGTTCTCTGCGTAGTTTAGACTCTCTCCACAGAAAAAGACTATATAAAAGTATTCTCATCCTCATGGAGAAAGGACACATGGCTTTTATTTACGCTTTGGCATGTTAAAACCAGGCTTCCAAATCTATGCCTGATGTGTAGCTATGCTGTCTACTAGAATCCCATCCTGAATCTGTAGGGATAAAAATAATTTTAATGAGTATAAGCCATTTTGTCTTTAAATATATAAATCTCACTTCAAACCCTGGTTCTGCTTCTCAGTAGCCGTGTAACCCTGGGCAGCTCACATAACTTCTCTGACCATCCTCTACAAAACAGGGATAGTAATACACTTCAGTAAGACTGCTGGGAGGGTTTTTGGAAATAAAGTATATTATCGCATTATTACCCCAGTGTGTAGCATACAGCACACATTCAAATTCATTTCATTTTCCCCACCTAATTCTCACAGAATAATGTCAATTTTATTCAATTAAGCAAACATTAATTGGGCATTTATTATGTGCAAATTACTAGAGATACCAGCACTTCATTCATGCCTTTAAGAATCCTAACCGGGTGCCGTGGCTTGAGCCTGTAATCCCAGGGAGGCTGAGGTGGGAGGCTCATTTGAGGCCAGGAGTTCAAGACAGGCCTGGGCAACATATGGAGACCTTGTCTCTGTTAAAAAAAATAAGAAAAAACTTAGACAGGCTTGTGCCTGTAGTCCCAGCTACTCAGGAGGCTGAGTAGGGATGATGCTGGAGCCCATAATTTGAGACTGCAGTGAGCTATGATTATGCCACTTTACTCCAGCCTGGGTGACAGAGTGACAGAGTGAGACCCTGTCTCAAAAAAAGAAAACAAAAGCAAAAACAAACAAACAAACAAACAAACCAAAAAACCTCCCTATCTTCCAGGGAGGATAGAGCCTTTGTCCTTTTTTATGTCTTAATTACATCAGATTGTAAAAATGCCTTCATCAAAGTATCAATAAAAGGTTCTGGGATCCAAGGAAAAGGAATATTAGTTTCACCTGGTATGATTTTACAAAAAAAGGGTTACAGAGCCTCCAGTTAGTCCTTGAAGGATGAATAAGTTCTGGCCTTAAAGAGGAGTAAGATTTTGGAAAGCTGAGAACGAAGAGGGAACAGTAAGATGCAACAGCAAGAGCACAGGCAAGGAAGAATAAATGTATGGAGTGGAGTCAAAGAATCCTCTGAAAGGACAGATCTTGGGAGAAATGACCAAGTAACAGAAAGATAGCGGGACAGATAGGAGAAAGGGCCAGGTGGAAATAATTGTGGCTTTTCACCATTGCCTCTGGAGTGTTCCCACTTCTTGAAACAAAAGTCTTAGAACTGTAGTAGAAGCTAAGTTGACACCTGTTGTCTTCATTCACTCAACAAATATTGACTGAGACTTCTATGTGACAGGTCCTATTTGAGGTGCTTGGAAGTCAACAGTGGTCAAGACACAGTTCCTGTCGTCATGGTGCTTACACTCTACTGTGGCAAACAGACAATAAAGAGAGAAACAAATAAACATACTGTAGAATAGAATTGTAGGAAATTAGTGTTGTGTAGTAAGAGAATGTGTAAGGGATAGATAAGAGTTGTTCTTTTCCGTGGGGTGGTCAGAGACCTCTCTCTCAGATATTTGAGAGGACTTGAGTAAAGTGAATACCCGAGGGAAGCACATTCCAGGCAAAGTACAGTGCAAAGGCTGGGAAAAAGGGGTCGGCTTCATGTGCTCCGGGAACAGCAAAGAGGCCTGAATGGGTCCAGTGCAGGGCTAGGAAATGAGATCAAAGAGATATGGAAGAGCACTGATAAGGTTTCCCAACCCCAAGTTCTGTAACCCACTCTCTGCTCCTGCTCTGACTCTTGGAGTCTGGAGTTTAAACCTAGGCTTTCTGGGACAGATTCTCTTGGCTCCCTGCTGGCTCCCTCTGTCCTTACAAACACCCCTGACCCTCGGCACACAATCCTTGACCAGTCTTTGGGCAGAAAACCCACTGAGAAGGGCTTCAGTCACTGGGGTGGCTCTGCCTCCCTCACTGGCATCCTGATCAAATGCTCCCCTCGATTCTCCAAGGTTGGCAGCAGCCAGGGAGATTCTCCACCACAGGAGGGCCGTGGAAGTCTTGCCACTGAGGCCCCCCTTTCCCTCGGGGACCTCACTATCCCTGGATATGTCATCATATCCCTGGCGAGGCTTGCCGGTTCTTTAAACTCTGATCTATACCTGAACAAAGACTCTTCCCTCAGTTTGCCCAATCCAAATGAGATCAAAGCCGATTGTTTAGCGAGATTTTAGAGAAGACCTAAACATAAACAGAGTAACTGACAACTGCCCACTGCTGCCTATGGCTGCTCTCAGAACCCTCAAGGCTGCCCACAGCTGTCCCCTGCCTGGCTTAGCCTCCTCCAGGGCAGTGGCCACCACCTCCATCACCCCCATCACCTGGCACCCCTCCTCTCTATGCCTGGGAATTCCTGGCGTCCAGATCCAGGAGAAAGGAGCCCACAGAGAAGAAAGCAGCAACTTCTACCAGCCTAAGGCCCACCTCCAAGCTACTTCCTGTCCCAGCATCCTCCCCTTCCTGCCTGATTGACATTGGGAACAGCCACTCTCTGGGGAAACACTGCCCAGCACCCTGGAAGCTTGGAACTCCCCTCAGTCCCATCAGAGCATTAGAGCAGTGTCCTCTCAGGATCATTCCTGAGATCACAGATATCCTCCCAGGAGGGTTTCTCATGGCCCCATTTGGTGCACTTGGATTTGGTCTGTCCCTGCCCTGAGCTGCTTAGGGTGGGAATTGCCACCCGGTCTGTCCCCTCAAAGGTCAGCTCAGCTCACCAGCACCACGCAGCACTGGGAGTCAGGAGCCTGGCAAGGCAGCCTTCCTGCCCACACTCTGCCAGGACAGATGCTGCATCTTTGGGAGGCAGCTTGGGGGCAGAGCGGGCTCACAGAGGGTTTCTCGAAAACCCGCTCGACTCAGGGTGGGGACGTGGTTCCTTTTACCCATCGGAATCTGGCTGAGGAACTCTGACCCTATTTACAAGGCAGATACTAAAGACAGTGGTACAGAGTAGTTGTGCAAATTCAAGTGGGATGTGAAGGGAATGGAGCCTGAATGAGCTGCCAGGGGAACAGAGACAGAGAGCGGTCATACCACATTACGTAGTTGTACACACCAATATTGAGTATATGTAAATTTGGTAAAGAAGATACAAGAGCAAACTTTAATCCAGACATAGAGGCTGTGATTAATTCTGATTTCCAAGATGAAGGGCCATTGCTGAGGAATGGAGGTGGGGGGTTGAAATGCAGATTGGCTGACTCTGGGCCTAGGAGTTAGGCTACTTCAACAGACTGCTTGTGAAGTGAAGAGGTCTGAAGCATGAGGAAAAGAAAACAGGGTCTGGAAGAATTCACCCAGCCGGGGTGCCCTATGACATTTCATGCTGAGTTGGGACCACTATGACATTTTATGCTGAGTTTATGGCACGTGTCCCTCACAGAGTGTACAGTGGAATCATCTGCAGTAGGGTAGGGAGTCACCCAGCAAAAATCCTATGTGAGTTGCTTCTATAACCCAGGCAAGATGAGGACAAAAAATGTCCCCGAAAGGAAGCCTCCCTTTCCTCTAGGAGAGTGACATTTATGAATGCTTACCCATCCCCGATTTCCTGTCATCACTGCAGCTACCCTGTTACGGGCTAAATGGTGTGCCCCAAAAAACTCATACGTTGAAGTCCCAATCCCCAGTACCACAGAATGTGACCTTATTTGGAGACAGGGTGTTTGTAGAGGTAATTTGTTTAGTTAAAATGAACTCATTATGGTGAACTCTAATCCTTTACGGCTAGTGTCTTTTTAAAAAGGGAAAATTTGGACATAGAGACAGACATGCAAAGAAGGAAGACAATGTGAAGAGACACAGGGAGAAGGCCACCTACGAGCCAAGGAGAGAGGCCTGGGACACATCCTCCCTCAGAGCCCTCAGAAGGAACTGTTGCAATCTAATCACTCCTTAGTTCAGCTAGGTCCAAGTTCTTGACATGCAACCAGAAGAATAAGGCACATGGCCACCACAAAGGGAGTACAGCAGAACAGAGTTTTATCAA
This sequence comes from Pongo abelii, assembly GCF_028885655.2. Taxonomy (NCBI): domain Eukaryota; kingdom Metazoa; phylum Chordata; class Mammalia; order Primates; family Hominidae; genus Pongo; species Pongo abelii. Next base: position 15,137,027 of record NC_071988.2, read on the forward strand.
GCCACAGAAAATATCTCCGCAATGAGAGGGAATCCAAGGAGAGTTAACAAAAATGGAGATGAGTTCCAGGTCTTTATGTGGCAAAGACAAGGAAGTCTTCTGTGGGTGCTGCCCACGTGGGAGGGGTAAAGTTCCCTCTTGGGGATGTTACATCTGTGCAGGCCAAGATGAGGACATTTTTATTGTCCTCATCTTTCCTGGATGGTAGAAGCAACTCATGAAGGACTTTTGCTGGGTGGCTTCCTACCCTATTGCAGGTTATTCCATCATACACTCTATGAGGGGTTGGCCATAGTGACTCCATCTTGGTTATCACTCATGAGTGCCTAAGCGAAACCTACATCAGGGGAGGGGGGAGCGGGAGGGCTAAAACACAATGCTAATGGAATGTTAATGACATTATAATGAGCTGGGTTAAGTTAAGGACATTTAGGTTGATTAATTGCGCCTGCACCTAGGTTGGCACAGTCCCTTCTGAGCAACATCCTGGCATTAGAGGAAATTCTTAACCACATTTCTTTCCGCTAGCAACAGGGGTAGTGCAGGTGCTGTCCCATGGGTATTTTTCCACTCCTGAGACCCGCCCTCTCTATCTGGCTAACCAGCCTCTAACTGCCTTCTCTCTCAGAACCAACCCTGCAACATCTTGATCTCAGACCTCTGGGACAATACGTATCTTGTTTAAGCCACTTGGTCTGTGGTACTTTGTTACAGCAGCCCTCAAAAACGAATCCACACTCCATAAGAGAGGAGTTATTATCTGTTTTGCGGATGAGGACGCTGAGGCTGAGATAGGTTGGATGTTCCCCTCAAAGGCCCTCATATCCAGTAAGAGGCAGTGATTTTGGCTTCCATGAAATTTTCCACTGCATTGAGCTGCTCCTCTCGAGGCAGTCAGAGGTTTGGGGTCCCTGGGATTTTCCCACACCTGGCACAGGCTGCACTCTCATGCTGTAAACAGAGAAGGCTCTGTAATTATGATTATTCTCCACTCTTCTGTGGTTAGGTAACAAAGCTTCCAATTACCTCCCTGGTGCTTACATGGGTCAGAGCACCTGCCTCTCTGAGGGGGTGCAGGATCCCATTCCTGGCAGCCAAGAGGATGAAAGGCCCAGCAGTGTGTTTCCTTGTTTACACTGCAAAGCTGAAGAAAGCCTTGGTTGTGAGGCACCAGCTCTTCCAACCCAAGGAGCCCTGCACCCACCTCAGCCTCTCACACCTCTGGGAGCCAGAGGCTGGGCTTTTATTTCCCTCTTTCACAGATAATGAAACCCAAGCTAAAGGAAGCAGAAAAACTCAACCAAAGTCACCCAGCTAGCTACTGGCAGAGCTGAGAGGCAAACACAACCTTTTGTTGTCTCTCCATAGCATTCATCTAGTAACCATTACTGAGCACTTGCTGTTTGCCCTGAGGAAGGCGTGGAAGAATGAAATCATGAACCAGCCTTTCTACACCATCTGGAGGTGTCTCCTCTGAGTGTCCTTAAGGCTGCCTTACCAATTTGGTTTCCCAAAAGTGTTGAAACGGAATCAGGGTGCTCCTATGTCAGATGCCCCAAGACCCACATGCCCTGAGGCTACAAGGCAGGTCTGATGCAACCACAGTACCTTGCCAGCTTGTGCGGAACAGGCTTTTCCCAAGAGGCAGCAAAGCAGGCAGAAAATTCCAGGTCAGAAGATTGCTCCGGACATCCAGGTTCTACTCCCCATTTCAATTTCAATAATGCTGTGAGAGCAGCTTTCCAATTTTTTGCTCAGTGGGGGTCGGGGGTGGCAGGTTTGAAAGACGGAGGGGGTTTAAGGGGAAAATGATTCACCTTTTATGTCCACATTACAGGTAAAGAATTTAATGATTCTGTTCAGAAACAGGCACATTTATTCATTTCCCCATCCTGCTGGGCCCTGAAGGGACTGTTGCCGGGATGAAGACAGGATTCTGGGCCCTGAGCCATCGGTCGAGTGGAGGATGGAGGTAAAAGGCAGGCCCAAGAAAAGGCCCGCAAGGCGCCAAGGGACCTGATGAGCGCCTCCTCCTCCTCAGGCGTTGTGGGACGACAAACTGAGGGTCCGGCCCCTCCCAGAGGGTCAGGGAAAGCTTCAGCAGGGGAAGTTCTCAAATGAACCTTCTCCCTGGAGGAGGATGAAAAGGAAAGGTAGTTCCAGTGCATCAAGTCACTGAATAGGAATTAGCTACCCGCATGACCCCACCCCCCTCTCTTTTTATTTTTATTATTTTTTTACATTGAGGTTAAATTCACATAACAAAAAATTAACCATTTAGAAGTGAACAGTTCAGCGGCATTTAGCATATTCACAGTGTTGTGCAACCACCACCAGTATCTAGTTGCAAAACCTTTCAACCTCCCAAAAGGAAACTTCCTGTTCCCATCAAGCAGTTGCTTCCCATTCCCCCGCCAACTCCTTGACAATCACCAGTCCGCCTTCTGTCTCTGTGGATTTACCTCTCCTGGGTATCTCAAATAAATGGAATCATTCAACACCCTCTTCTTAACAGCATGCAGAGCATCAGGCTAAGGGCTGGATTGGGGTTTCCGTTTTTGTATATTTTAACCACTGTTGAGACCATTTTGTGTGTGATAATCAAAGTTACACATTCTGCGGTAGAAAACCTGGAAATCGAGAAAAGTCCAAAGATGAAACTTAAAATGACAAATTTTCACTCCTTTATTATTTATTTACAGATAGATAGATAGATAGAGCATATTAACTATGCTAATACTTAAGAGGCACACCTTCCATTTTCCCCCTTGTGCAAAGGTGGATGGGCAAATAGGCTGCTGTGTGCCCTGGACTGGTTTCTTAAACTCTCTGTATCTCATTCCCTCACCTGTAAAATGAAGATGTGAACTGTACCCACTTCATAGGTTTATTGGGAGGATAGAATGGGTGAAAATGGTGTGAGCCCCAGAGCAGTGCAGCACACATCAGTTATCATGTTTTTCTGTGCAACTCAGTGACACGAGGCTTGTTATATCTCCAGAGGAAGAAACTGAGGGGTCAGGCAGGTGTCAAGTAACTTGCCAAATGACAAAAGGAAGCAAAAATTCTTTTCTGAGTACCTCTATGTGCTAGGTCATTATTGTTGACCCATTTACCAGAGAGGGAAATTGAGGCACTGAGAGGTTGAGAGTGTCCCAAGTCACTCAGCTGTTTCAGGGCAGAGCTAATTGATATGGCAGGCTTTGTATGTTCCTCCATCCTGCCCCACTGCCTTTTCCTGTGTGACAATGCCCCTTGTCTGTGACTAAGAGTCACCCAGCCAGGGCCCCTCAGCTCTGGGTGGTTCTAAGCATCTGCTTCTGCCTTCCTGCTTGCCCAAGGTTGCTGTTTACCTCTTCTCTGGCTTCTCGCTGTGGTCATCTCCTGGCTATAACTGCAGGCACTCTTGTAGTGCTTCCAGGAAGCAGAGGCAGGGGCCAGCTCTGTGGAAACAGGTGTGTTGGTCCCTGAGTTTCTGTCCTCAGAGTGTCTCAGGCACTGCTCTGAAGCTTCACAGGGCCCTCAGGCGATCCCAGACCAAGAGACACTGTCAGTGTCAGATACTGAGCCTGCCCTTAAAGAAACCTCTTATATAAGCCTCCCAACTCTGCCCTGGGAGAAGGGTTAGGCCCTCAGAAATACAGGAAAAAAGCCTGGAGGCCTTGTTGAGCAAGGAAGACACTGTCTATCTCAGGTCTGGCTTCTCATCCAGAGATGCCAAGAGCTCAGGGTGGTTGGTATTTGGTCCTGTAACCAAAACAATGTGATCAGCCTGTAGGGCATTCCCCGAGATTCCACAGGAGGGCCACGAGACTGCAGCATTTTCCCAGGATGCTAATTAAAACACTATGAGACCAATACAGCATCATAAATAATTCAACTTGGAGAGCCCCAGGGACCCAGGGTCCATGCTGTTGCTGAAATACCTCCAGAGCAGGCTGGTTCTTGCAGTTCTTCATCTTTCTAAAGAGCTTTTAGAGATGAGGGCACTTCCTGGTAGGCAGCTGCTCCCCAGTCCCTGGGAACCCCAGGACTAGAGGCCCATATAGCTGCCTGGGTCCCGGCATCCCCAGGGACATGGGAACGTTCACTGACTAAGCCCACCCTGGTGGCACCGCCAGGTTGGCCTGTAGCTTGTCAAGTGGGAGTTGAGTCTGGAAGCAAAATTCTCTCTCCTCAATGAAATTTCACAGCATCCACTTGGCATGATATTGGGCAGGCCATCTGCTTTCTGAGCTCCCAGCAGGTCCACAGGTAAATCCTGTATGAGACCAGCTTCCTGTTGTCACCTATGATCTTCTGGGACTCAGCTGGCATTGCTGGTGGGCTGCACGCCCTGTTACCCCCATCAGCTGAAACTGTTAAGTTGCCATTGCATCCCCCTGAGATCATGGTTTTGAGAGGCAGTGGAAACAGGTGTCAAGAAAGACCTTAGCACTGTTTGTTCTGCATTCTCTAGCATCATCATCTTCACCTTTGTCCAAGGTAAACATTTATTGAGTACCATTCTGCTCAATAAGCTGAGCCCTTTATAAGCAAAGTAGCATTTCATCCTCCCCCACACTCATGAGGTATATGCTGTCATGATCCCCATCTCACAGAGACCCACTGGGGTTCACAGAGCTTACATGCATCGCCCAAGGTCACACCTGGTTGGTTAGTAGTGGGCCAGGGGTCAAGATCAGGCAGGGTGACTCCAAAGCCCACAGTCCTGACAAAGGCTGCTAAGATCTACCAGTCATGGGATGGTCTGTGGGATTAATAATCTGTGGTAGGAAGAAGAAGATATATACAGACTGTGAGGATGAGACAGGATGTTTAGTTCCAAAGCAAAAACCTTATCAACTAAAAAGAAGAATGTGAAGGAGAAACGGCAGATAACAGCAAAAACCATGGGTAGACTGACAACAGGGCTCAGCTTCCCAGTGTGAGAGCTTCTTAACTGTAGACGGGTCAAGGGGTGACCTTGATGCACACTTGATATACTCACCTGGGTCCCCTCTTCTGCCTCTTCCTCCCCTCAAACTAGATATAAGGTAGATCCCTGGTATCTATAAATTTAACAATCCATGTATTAACCTGCCATTTTTCTGAGCTAAGAATTTGAATGACAAACAATGATGGTTGAAATCAGCCTCCCAATCAAAATAGTTTTATGTCATATAACCTAAAAGTTAAACAGTACACAAATACTGACTCCTTTGCTTTTCAGATGCTTGCCTAAACCTTTCTTTCCCTTCTTTATTGTTTATCTCTCTTTATTTTCAAAATGTATGTTTACATCTCTTTTCTGATGTACACTTTACCCTGTTTACTATTATTCCATCTGTTTTCAATGTATATACTTACGATGCTTGTCAAACGTGCATTGCATGCTTATTTACTTGTAAGCACCAGGACCTGCCTCCAGATGTATCTCAAAACACAAAACAAGAAACTTTCTGGAAAGGTGCATGTGTAGGGTGGGTGGAATCCTGGGTTTCATTCATGTATAAAACAGAACCTACAACCTGAGAGGACCAATCACTTGCCTTTTGGCTGCTGGATAAAAAGCCCACACTTCTTCCAGCATGCACAATTTTTGTAAGACAGCTAAAGTATTATCTCAAAACATTTTATGTCAGTGAATGTTCCACAATAACTCCATGGGGCTATTGTACAGAATCATTGACAAGTGAGTGTGCTGAGCTGCCTGCCCAGCACCCACATCTCGACTTAGGTGCTTATTCCTTATCATACTTGTTGTCACTGATGTGAAATATACTTGGTGCATTTTGGAGGGAATGTACATGCTATAGTGGTATTCATGAATTTAGGAATTACAGATACCTCAGAACCTATCCCTTGAGATGTCAGGTATCCACTAGGTGATGAGATAACTGGCATGTGTAGAACTACTGTTCTGTGCCAAACTGATAAGGAAACCCTGTTGGTATTATGGGTATGGCCTTGACAATGGAGAGGATTTGGAGCTTCCACACCAGGTAGACCTGTGAAGCATGTGATGTTTCTTGTGGCCTCTGAGAGGAGTGAACCCCTGCCCACCCAATCCCTTTCCTAGGCCTTTCTGAGCCAACAAAAAAACTCACCTGAAGCACCTTGAAACATCTCTGTTATTCGTGACCCATGACGCTGATGCTGGTCCAGGCCTCAAACTTTGAGTAGCTGTGGCTCAAATTAATTTTAGTTGCATGCTTTATTACTTGCGTCCAAAAGCATCCTATCCAATCAATGCTTTTGGTGGGTATGTGACAAAGAATATTTTTACTTTATATTTACAAAGCTCTGATACAAATATTAGTTCACTTGATCCTCACAACAGAACTAGGAGGTAGCCTATTTTGCCGAAGAGCAAACTAAGACTTAGAGAATTGCATTTGTCAGAACACTTCTTCTTGCAAGTGACAGATAACTACAAAGAAATTTAAACACAAAAGAGAAGCTGACTTAGGTAACCAGAAAGACTAGGGGCAAGCCTCTGGCACAGCTGCAACCAGTGACTCAAGTTATTTTTCTAGGGCTTTGTTAATTTTATTCTTCTCTACTGCCGACCAGCTTTCTTCAAGAAGTAGAGAACCTGACCATTAGCAACCCAAGGCTGCTATCTCGTCCCATAGGATTCAGACTCCAGAGGAGAGTATTTTCACCTGCCCAGTGTCCACATACAAAACCCCTTGAACCACTTACAGAGGGTAAGAATGGATTGGACACAGGGTGAATGATTTGGAAAGGCCCTTGATAGACAGGCATGAGATTATGCGGCTTACATTAAGGTGGGAGAGGAGGAGGTTATAGAAAGCAGTTGGATGTGCGTAAGTTGGGATATTTTCATGTAAATATATTTTAAAATCAGAAGAAAAATACTTTATCAGAATTCTTATTGCAGGGTCTGATCCAGAAAATGGGATCCCTGTGGCTGTAGCACTTATTAGATCCTACAGCTTATAAATGTACATTATTACCTCCTCCACCAGATTACAGGGACAGTGACAACAGGAAACATTTCTTTCATGTATTCATTTACTGAACAAATATTTGTTGCCCTGCTGTGGGCCTGGCTCAGGGAATGTCACTGATAAGCCTGAGTCTGTTTTGATTAGGAGGTCTTATCTGAACAGCTGGCCTTTCTGTGTGCCTGGTGTCCTAGGAGAGGCAGCCTCGTAGCCGAAAGAACCACTTCATCAAATTCTCCTAAAATAGAAATGTATGTGATCACAGTTTTGGTAAATTCACACAAACACACACACACGCACACACACATCAGTTAAACAGTTTGACTGCAAATACCTTAAACAGATATTGAGAAGGAAAGAAGGGGAGAAAAGATGCTGAGAAGGCCACTAGCTGTGTCTGCCATGATATATATTTGTAATAAGATGTTCTGATATTGAACTTAATTTTTTTGAAACCTCAATACAGAGAAGTGGAAACACATTAGTATTTTTACATACAGGCAGATAAGGCAGACTTTATCTTTGGGCAAAGACTATACACTGATTTTTGTTGTTGTTGCTGTTGTTGTTTTTGAGACAGGGTCTCTGTCTCCCAGGCTGGAGTGCAGTGGCATGATCACAGCTCACTGCAGCCTCAATCTCCCAGGCTCAACCGATCTATCCATCTCAGCCTCCTGAATAGCTGGGACCACAGCTACTGTCAGCGTGTTGTCAAGCCCAGCTAATATTTTTAACTTTTTTGTAGAAACAGGATCTTGCCATCTTGCCCAGGCTGATCTCAAACTTCTGGGCTCAAGTGATCCTCCTGTCTCAGCCTCCCAAAGTACTGGGATTACAAGCGTGAGCCACCATGCCCAGCTGACACACTGATTATGTGAAGACACCATAAAAAGACTCCTATAATCCAACAAAAAGACCAAGACCTCTTCTGAACTGAAGAAATTCTGAATGAAGTTTTGCTAACCATGGGCTGCAAAATGATACAGGTGGATGTGTTCATTGATGGCAGAGTTGCATTGCTTTGAGGATCAGGTTTGATCTGTCTCTTTGGGGTCCAGGACTAAAAATATCTGAATCTGGCAAGGAGAAACGGAAAAAGACTGTCATCTTGTTTGGAGACCAAGTAGGTCAGAGGTAGTGTGGGGCTAAGGAGAGCCCATCCGAGAGGGATTGGTCCCTCAAGGCGGGACTGAGCCTCTGGATCTGGGAGCCATGATACTTTGTGTCCTGTTTAAGTGGTTTGTTTTCTTTTTCTATTTTTAATTACCTTCTGAGGAGGATATTGCCTACAGGGATATTTTATTAACTCTTCCAGTCTTGAGTCAGCTGTGGTCTGAGGATTAGGGAGGCAGGATCCATGCATGGGAAAGCTTCTGCTGTGAAGTATTGAGAGAACATCTGCAGGGAGTGAGCAAGGCCTGGAGGGAGGTTGTTATTGAGGTGACAAGTAACGTGAAAGACATATTTTGGAACATGTTGGTGTCACCCCTTGGAGAGACTCTGTTAAAACTCTGTATTTTCTGCTAATCAAGTAAATGATCTAGGGCTTGGGCCTACACTGGTTGGTTTTTTGTTTTGTTTTGTTCCCTTTTGTTTTGTTTTTGAGACAGTCTCGCTCTGTCACCCAGGCTGGAGTACAGTGGCTTACTGCAACTTCCACCGAGTGGAGTACTTGGCTTACTGCAACCTCTGCCTCCTGGGTTCAAGCAATTCTCCTGCCTCAGCTTCTCAAGTAGCTGGGCGCTACCACGCCCAGCTAAATTTTTTTGTATTTTTAGTAGAGATGTGGTTTCACCATATTGGTCAGGCTGGTCTCAAACCCTTGACCTCAAATGATCCGCCCATCTCGGCCTCCCAAAGTGCTAGGGTTATAGGCATGAACCACCATGCCAGGCCCACTGGTTGTTTACGGGAAGGGTTTCTTACAGGTTAGAGAACTTGGGAATAGCCAGGCATATACTAGGGGTTCATAGAAGTTTGACTTTGGTCTCAGTGTTTTTCCAGATATACAGTTGGATTTAACCTTGGCCTTTGGAAGGCTTAATAGCCAAATGCCCAACCTCAATGTCATATCTGGCACCTCTGAGCTATTATAAACATTCCTCTTATACTTCTACTCCAGGGAAAGGCTGAAATTTGTGTGCATGCGATGAAAACTGAGATGCACTAGAAATTTCGGTGGGATCTTACTGTCTTGAAAACCAATTATCTGGCTTTATTACCACATTTCTAGATCCAAAATTTAAGGACACATTTGTTTCAAAGCATCATATAAAGGATCAAGTCCATGCAAAAGCATAGGAAATTTAAAACTGCAAGAAAGGGCAACAATCTTAACAGCACATTTTTTTTGTTTGTTTTTCTTTTTCTTTCTTTTTTTTTTTTTTTTGTTGTGACAGAGTCTCACTTTGTCACCCAGGCTGGAACGTAATGGCGCGATCTTGGCTTACTGCAACCTCTGACTCCCAGGTTCAAGCGATTCTTGTGCCTCAGCTTCCCGAGTAGCTGGGATTATAGGTGCCAGCCACCACACCTGGCTAATTTTTGTATTTTTATTAGAGATGGGGTTTCACCATGTTGGCCAGGCTGGTCTCAAACTCCTGACCTCAAGTGATCTGCTCGCCTCGGCCTCCCAAATTGTTGGGATTACAGGCATGAGCCATCACGCCTGGCACTTTATAAAATATTCAAGAAGTATTTTCTTTCTTCCTTTCCAATCTGTATGCCTTTTCTTTCCTTTTCTTGTCCCATTGCTAGGCCTTCCAGTACGACACAGGAGTGAAGAGAAGGTGTCTTTGTCTTATTTTCAAACTTAAAGAGAAACCGTTCAGTCTTTTACCATAGTATGCTATTAGCTATAGGATTTTTAAAGAAAATATTACTTTTATTGTGTTAAGGAAGTTCTTTTCTAATCCTAAATATTTGAGAATTCCCATCATGATGTGACTATATGGGTTTTCTTATTCCATCTGCTAAAAATTGCATCCATTTATTTTTAAATGTTGAACTAGCCTTGCATTTCTGTAGCCATATATATATTTATGCATATATGGTTTTGATTTTGCCCATATTTCGTTAAGGGTTTCTGCATCTATATTCATGGAGAAATATTTGGTCTGCAGTTGTTATTTCTTGTACTGTTTTTATCTGGTTTTGACAGTAGGGTAATATAGCCCTCTTAAAATGAGTTAGGGAGCATTTCCTCTGTTTTCTGGAAGATATTGTGGAGAACTGGTATTTTTTTCTTCAAATGTTTTGCAGAATTCACCACTGAAATTCTAGTGCTTTACTTTTTTTAAATTTTAATTATCCGTTTGATTTTTTAATAATTATAGGTCTATTGAGATTATCTATTTCTCCCATGTTAGTTCTTATAGTCTCTTTCAATGAATTAGTTTATTTTATCTAAGTTATCAAAGTTGTGTGGAAGTATCTTCTTCAAGTTCTCAAAACATTAGTTTATGAAATTGCTTCCATGAAATTGCATCAGCATCATGAACCAAATTCTCCTGTCAAGGAGGCGAGGAGGGAGTAAGTCATGACTGTATTTGCTTACTAAAAACAAAAGGAGTTTGAGGAAAGCCTGATAACTCATTGACAACATTACCATCAGCCACACCTTCTCATTCGTAGCAGAGCTGGCCAAACGGATCTTCCTCTATCAATAGCGGGAAGTGGGTATCTATTTGGTATTAACAAACATGCAAATTAGTGATTTAGGAGCCACCCAGCCCCTGACGGTGAAGACACATGATTCCTACACTATAATTTCAAGATGTAACATTGAATACTGAGTTGTTTCAACAATAACAATTTTTAAATTAATATATTTTGGATAAAATATCAGGTTTATTTTTTCTTTTTCTTTTTTTTTTTTTATGAAGTATTTATTGATGATTCTTGGGTGTTTCTGGGAGAGGGGGATATGGGAGGGTCATAGTATGATAGTGGAGAGAAGGTCAGGAGATAAACACATGAACAAAGGTCTCTGGTTTTCCTAGGCAGAGGTCCCTGCGGCCTTCTGCAGTGTTTGTGCCCCTGGGTACTTGAGATTAGGGAGTGGTGATGACTCTTAAAGAGCATGCTGCCTTCAAGCATGTGTTTAACAAAGCACATCTTGCACCGCCCTTAATCCATTTAACCCTGACACAGCACATGTTTCAGAGAGCACCGGGCTGGGGGAAAGGCCATAGATCAACAGCATCCCAAGGCAGAAGAATTTCTCCTAGTCAGAACAAAATGGAGTCTCCTATGCCTACCTCTTTCTACACAGACACAGCAACAATCTGATCTCTCCTTCCTTTCCCCACACTTCCCCCCCTTCTTTTCAACAAAACCGCCATCATCCTCATGGCCCGCTCCCGATGGTCGCTGTCTCTTCGGAGCTGTTGGGTACACCTCCCAGACAGGGCGGCCGGGCAGAGGCGCTCCTCACCTCCCAGACAGGGCGGCCCGGCAGAGGTGCTCCTCACCTCCCAGACGGGGCCGCTGGGCAGAGGCGCTCCTCACCTCCCAGACAGGGCGGCCGGGCAGAGGTGCTCCTCACCTCCCAGACGGGGCCGCTGGGCAGAGGCGCTCCTCACTTCCCAGACGGGGCGGCCGGGCAGAGACGCTCCTCACCTCCCAGACCGGGCGGCCGGGCAGAGGCGCTCCTCACTTCCTCCCAGACGGGGTGGCAGCCAGGCAGAGGTGCTCCTCACCTCCCAGACGGGGCGGCCGGGCAGAGGCACTCCTCACTTCCTCCCAGACGGGGTGGCGGCCAGGCAGAGGCGCTCCTCACCTCCCAGACAGGGCGGCCAGGCAGAGGCGCTCCTCACTTCCCAGACCGGGTGGCCAGGCAGAGGCACTCCTCACTTCCCAGACGGGGTGGCCGGGCAGAGGTGCTCCTCACCTCACAGACGGGGCGGCCGGGCAGAGGTGCTCCTCATCTCCCAGACGGGGCGGCCGGGCAGAGGCGCTCCTCACCTCCCAGACGGGGTGGCCAGGCAGAGGCGCTCCTCACTTCCCATATGGGGTGGCGGCCGGGCAGAGGCGCTCCTCACTTCTCAGATGGGGCAGCCGGGCAGAGGCGCTCCTCACTTCCTCCCAGACGGGGTGGCGGCCAGGCAGAGGCGCTCCTCACCTCCCAGACGGGGCGGCCGGGCAGAGGTGCTCCTCATCTCCCAGACGGGGCGGCGGCCAGGCAGAGGCGCTCCTCACCTCCCAGACGGGGCGGCCGGGCAGAGGTGCTCCTCATCTCCCAGACGGGGCAGCCGGGCAGAGGTGCTCCTCACTTCCTCCCAGATGGGGTGGCAGCCGGGCAGAGGCACTCCTCACCTCCCAGACAGGGTGGCCGGGCAGAGGTGCTCCTCACTTCCCAGATGGGGCAGCCGGGCAGAGGCGCTCCTCACTTCCTCCCAGACGGGGTGGCGGCCAGGCAGAGGCGCTCCTCACTTCCTCCCAGACGGGGCGGCCGGGCAGAGGTGCTCCTCACCTCCCAGACGGGGCGGCTGGGCAGAGGTGCTCCTCACTTCCTCCCAGACGGGGCAGCCGGGCAGAGGCGCTCCTCACCTCCCAGACGGGGTGGCCAGGCAGAGGCGCTCCTCACTTCCCATATGGGGTGGCGGCCGGGCAGAGGCACTCCTCACCTCCCAGACGGGGCGGCCAGGCAGAGGTGCTCCTCACTTCCCAGATGGGGCAGCCGGGCAGAGGCGCTCCTCACTTCCTCCCAGACGGGGTGGCGGCCAGGCAGAGGCGCTCCTCACTTCCTCCCAGACGGGGCGGCCGCCGGGCAGAGGCGCTCCTCATCTCCCAGACAGGGCGGCCGGGCAGAGGCGCTCCTCACTTCCCAGACGTTGGGCGACTGGGCAGAGGCGCTCCTCACTTCCCAGACGGGGCAGCCGGGCAGAGGAGCTCCTCACATCCCAGACGATGGGCGGCCGGGCAGAGACGTTCCTCACTTCCTATACGGGATGGCGGCCGGGCAGAGGCGCTCCTCACTTCCCAGATGGGGCAGCCAGGCAAAGGGGCTCCTCACATTCCAGAGGATGGGCGGCCAGGCAGAGACGCTCCTCACTTCCTAGACGGGGTGGCGGCGGGGCAGAGGCTGTAATCTTAGCACTTTAAGAGGCCAAGGCAGGAGGCTGGTAGGTGGAGGTTGTAGCGAGCCGAGATCACGCCACTGCACTCCAGCCTGAGCAACATTGAGCACTGAGTGAGCGAGACTCCGTCTGCAATCCCAGCACCTCGGGAGGCCGAGGCAGGCAGATCACTCGAGGCCAGGAGCTGGAGACCAGCCCGGTCAACACGGTGAAACCCCGTCTCCACCAAAAATACAAAAACCATTCAGGCGTGGCGGCGCGCGCCTGCAATCCCAGGCACTTGGCAGGCCGAGGCAGGAGAGTCGCAGGAGCCCGAGGCAGGGAGGTTGCAGTGAGCCGAGATCACGGCAGCACAGTCCAGCTTCGGCAACAGAGGGAGACCGAAAAAAGAAGGAGAGGGAGACCGAAGAGGGGAGAGGGAGAGAGGGAGAGAGGGAGAGAGGGAGAGACGAGAGGGAGAGAGGGAGAGAGGGAGAGAGGGAGAGAGGGAGAGAGGGAGAGAGGGAGAGAGGGAGAGAGGGAGAGAGGGAGAGAGGGAGAGCAGGAGAGAGGGAGAGGGAGAGGGAGATTTATTTTTTCATTGCATAACATCAATCTATGATTATAATATTCACTTTTTGCCTTGGCTTTCACCAGAGACAGATTTTACCATTTGCCAATTTGGAATCTGGTCAAATGCATATTTACCGGGCACCTCTAGAATATACATGCATGGACACACAAGTACTCCTCATTATCTCAATGTCTCCAAGCCTCACCAGGCTGTATTTATAATCACATTGAGAATAATGCCTGTGGCTTGCAAGTAGTTCTCCTGTTTATATACCAGGCCCTTTTCATCCCAACGTGCATGTTAGTTGGGTCACAATGGATTTATAAACACAACCTCACAGAGCATTTTCTGATCCCCAGTGCTCCTGTGTGGTCCCCAAGTCTTGAATCTGACTTGTTTTGTCAAAATCCCACTTCTCTTTTGAATTCTCTTGCAGGGTGCCCACAGCACTCTTGGTAGCTATGTAAATTCATTCATCTCTCAGTTCGTAGAAAGACAAGAGAATCACAGTTGAAGTTTGTCTGCAATTTCACATCTGTATCATTCAGGGCTTATAATTAGCTTTCTTGCATCTAAGCAAACACTAAACAGTGGCTTAAACAAGATCGATGTTTATCTTTATCTTATGTAAATGGAGTCTGGATGCAGACTGCTCAGGGCGGAATGATGACTCCACAGCCATTGTGGCTTTCGTTTCTATTTGTTTGCTTCCTCATTCTGTTGTATCCTCAAGGTCACTACCACATCCAAGAAGGCTGTTGGGGCTTCACAATATCTGCATTGGGGGTCCTGCTACTGTCTGAATGTTAGTGTCCCCTCCAAACTACCTGTTGAAATTCTAGCTCTGAAGGTAATGGACCTCCTAAAGGCTCCACCTCCTAACACCATTACCCTGGGGGTTAGGAGCCATCATGAATGGGATTAGTACCCTGATTAGGTCATGGGGGGCAGGGCTACCATAAACGGGATTAATGCCCTGATAAGAGAGACCCCAGGGAACTTGCTCACCCCTTCCACCATGTGAGACACAGCTAGAAGGCACCACATGATAGCAATATGGAGGCAGAAAAGAAGTTAAGACCCATTAAGACGGAAGGCTGATGGTCACATAGGTAGAATCAGGAGGTCCATGGCGTAGATAGATGTGGCCCTGCTGATGACAGTAGGTGTGGACTTGCTGCGATATCCATGTGGTGCGGCCACAGCTGGTCAGAACAGCCACCTTAGAAGCCTCAGCTGAAAAGTACTGCTTGAAGGCACAAGAGAAATCCGGCATGTCTAGAGAGGAGAAAAGACACAGAAGAAAACTCTCCCTGGGGGTACATCCAGGTTTGAAGGGCAGAGGGGAAGTATAGCAAATGGAACCAGTGAAGAAGACAAAGAAACAGCAGCTGGAGAAATAGGAGCAAAGCAGGGCAGTGCAGAATGGCCAAGATCCAGGGAAGAGCATGGCTGGAGGGAAAGGGAGAGAGAAATGGAGCGGAAGCACTGAGAGCTCGAAGTCAAATGGAGCAGACAACGGCAGAGCAGGCCAGTGGCTCTAGTGTTTAGAAAGCCACTGGCGCCTAAAGAGGGTGTTGTTTTTTGAGGTATTACCAGTGGGACAGATGGTAGTGTCTTTAAGTCTAAGTCAAAATGAGTAATTAAAACAAAAAAGAGTCAGCTGTGAAAATAATTTTGAAGGTTATAGCCAGCCCTTGCGTTTGCATGATGCTTGGTGCTTTCCCAGCAGGACAAGCTCCATAATTTGCAGGGCCCAATACAAATCAAAATGTGGGTCTCTTACTGAAAAATTAAGTATTTCAAGACAGTAACAGAACATTAAAATAAGGGCAGAGTCATTCTGAGTCTGGGGCCCCGTGCAACTGCATAGATTCCACACACCCATGAAACCCACCTGCTTCCAAGCAGTTTTCCTCTACTCTTTAATTTCAGAGATGAGTTCTGCAGATGGAAAAATCCATATGATTCATTTGGGATAAATATCTTTCTTGACTTCTCAGCATGGAACACCCTTCTTACTTGGGGGATAGAGGGATTTCCCATTGTGTTCATCCAGGTGAGAAGCATGGTTCCCTCTACCAGGCAAATCCTCTCCCAACCCCAAGCAACCAGGCTTAGCTAATTAGGTGCTCCTTCCCAGGATTTTGAGTCTTGAGAGAGAAGTGCAAAGATGCAGGATTATTAGAGACAATTTCCTGTGGCGGTGGCAGAATGGAGATGCCATGGCAGAGGTGAGGGTAGGGCAGGAACAGCAGTGAGTGTCCAGTGGAACCCAGGGGTAGTGTCCCATCCCATATTTCCCCGGGACCTGCTTGGGCATTCTCTGCTGCTGAGCCTTTCTTGACTGTTTCCCATTCTCCACATACAAGTTTATTTTGGGGAAAGGGTCCCTAAGACCACCCTTGGGCTTAGTAATTCACTAGAAGGATCATAGAACTCAGCAAAGCTGTCATGCTTACAGTTTTGATTATTACAGTGAAAGGACACAGATTAAAATCAGCAGTAAGAAGAGGCACGCAAGGCAGGGTCCAGGGATAAGCCTCCAATTGTGCTCTCCCAGTGGCATACGTGGACAGTGATTACCTCTTTCAACAATGATGTGTGGTAACACAAATATTGGCAATGCTGATGTGTAGCAACACAAGTATTGCCAACCAGTGAAGCTCACCAGAGCCTTGGTGTCCAGAGTTTTTGCTGGAGGTCAGCCATGTAGACACAGCTGACAACCCACATGGCTGAGATTAGTATCCAGTCTCTCCAGAGGTTGAACTGTGGTCCCAGGGCCCCACCATAAATCACAATTCTAGCATAGTCTATATGACATAGTCCAAGACCCCCAAATAAACAAAGACACTCCAATTCAGCAAAACATTTCAAGGGCTTAGGGTTTACCCCTCAGAAGTAGGGATAGAAGCCACACCTTTCTTTGGGCAAGATAAATCCTTCACTGCACGCCAAGCCCTCTTCACCTGCTTTCTCATCCAAGCCCTGGGTTCTCCAAGCCCTTTCTTAGGAAGCCCCTCCAAAGAGTACCTGGATACTCTCAATACCTCCTGAGGTGGGCACAGCAGATACTGTGGTCTCTATTTTTCCAATGAGCCAACAGAGGCCCAGAGAGATCTAGGAACTTTCCTGAAGTCACATAAGTTGCTGTAGGGCTCGCATGTTCTGAAACCTACCCCAATGTCCTTTTGATTCCACCCAGCTGTCAGGGATGTAATTGCTGTAACAGGCTAGCAGCTGCCCAGGAGGAATTGGAGTCCCTGGAAAGGTCAGAAGACTGAGTTTGGCTGAACTTCATCTCAAATATTTGGGGATCTGAATTTTTTAAATTCCTCATAAGTCTGATGAAATTAACCCAGGGTTTGCCCTCCAACAGTATTCTAAGGAGTTTTGTGGATAAATAGGGCTTTCTGTAGATTTTTTCAAACATCCAACGTTAAGACATTTCTCTATGTCAGGAAGCTGGCCAGACTTACCAGGAAACATGGCAAAACCAAAGAGCATCCCTACATCCATGGAATGGAAAACAAGTCTTTATAATCAATAGGTGACATCCCTAAGCGATTATCCCCCACAGTGACCCAGAAGTAAAAGTCCTTTGTGGTGGGCAAGCCTTGTCTCCTAGCCAGGGGACAACTTACCCCAGCCCTACCGCCAGCTGGTCCCATCTGCTGCCGGGAGCCCTGGGAAAGAGATGGTCACTAAGGTAACTGCAAGACACTGAAGGTTGGGCAGACACAGACACACAGCAGCTGCCACTGCTGGGCACACAGCCCGTGCCCTGCTCTGGAGGGACCCCAGGGTCCTTCTGCCAGCTGAGACCTCAGACCTGGGGCACACAGGGCTGCCTAGAGAGAGGTGCTTTGAGAACCTTCTTGGTCTCCGTAGTGTTCCTGCAGATCATAGATCATGGAGACATCTCTTCCAACTGGAGAGACTGAGGCCAGGAGCAGGAACTGACATTTAATAGCAGAGCTCAGACTTAAACTCAATGGTCCTGACACCAACTTGAGAGCTCCCCACTTTAGAGGTGACCTCCTGATGCAATGAGCTCTCCAGGATCCCAAAGAAAGGGGTTGAATACGGCTGCAAGGGATGATGCAGAAATACCTCATTCACTCACTCAGCAAACATTTACCAACCAAAATCAGTGTGTTGACAAGGACAGGACTGTGGCCCCTGTATTGAGAGGATCTAGTGGGAATCCCTTCTTGCCTCTTCTGGCTTCTGGCAGCTTCAGGCAGCTCCAGGCATCCTTAGTTTGTGGCTGTGTAACTCCAAACTGCCTCTGTCTTCACATAGTCTTCTCCTCTGTGTCTCCCACATTCTCTTCTCTCAGGAGGACACTTGCCATTAGATTTAGGACCCAGCTTAATCCAGAATAATCTCAACTCAAGATCCTTAACTTCACTATATCTTCAAAGACTCTTTCCCCAAATAAAGTCAGATGCACAGATTTTAATGGATGTATATTTTGGTGAAGAGGCACCATCCAACCCACTGCCCCCACCCTGTGTTAGGCTGTTTTAAACCCTGGATGCTACAGAAAACACAGCAGACAGGGCCTGGTTCTCTGAAGGTTATAATCCAATGAAAATCTACAGATGGTCACCAACTTATGATGGTTCAATTTAGATTTTTTTTTACCTATAAGAGGATCCAAAAGCAATATGCATTTAGTAGAAACAGTACTTCAAGTACCCACACAACCATTCTGTTTTCACTTTCAGTACAGCATTCAATACATTACAGAAGATATTTAGCACTTGATTACTAAATAAGCTTTGTGTTAGATGATTTGCCTAACTGTAGGCTAGTGTAAGTGTTCTGAGCATATTTAACACAGGCTAGGCTAAGCTATGATATTTGGTGGGTTAGGTGTATTAAATGCATTTTCAGTTTACAATATTTTTAACTTATGATGGGTTTATGGAGATGTAACTGTGGGCATCTGTATAATTTAATGTAGTTTCAGGTAATAACAACTGCTCAGAAGAACAGTTACAAAGGGAAAAGGAAGACTGGGCGCGGAGTGGGTTCTCTTTTGGATGAAGTGGTCACAAAAGCTCTCTTGGAAGGGGTTTCGGATGGCTCAGCTCACTTGCACATGTGCCAGTTTCCACCTATCCAAGTTCAGGGGCCTGGGAGACAACAGTATAGTACCAAGGAAAGAGCAGAAACTTGGTAGCTTGTCTTTCATTGCACTTGCATTGGAGGGGCACGACATTTCCTGCAGTCCTTGTGGCTGTAAGCTGAAAATGCATTTACTACACATAACCCACCAGATACCATAGCTTAGCCTCGCCTACCCACGCTCAGAACACTTACATTAGCCCACAGGGGGGCAAATCATCTAACACAAAGCCTATTTTGTAATCAAGTGCCAAGTATCTTATGTAATGTATTGAATGTTATAATTGAAAGTGAAAACAGAATGGTTGTACGGGTACTTGAAGTACTGTTTCTACTAAATGCATACGGCTTTTGCATCATCTTAAAGGTGAAAAATCCTAATATCTGCCAGTAGCACACATGAAAGGAAATGGCAGCACTTTGGAACTGCAGTCATTGGAACCTGGACTTTCAAGACTGCCATTTACTAAGGGTTTTCTATGAACCTGGCACCTCATCTACCAACCAGGATGCTGAATAGAACTTCTCCATTGAGATTTCCTGAGTCCCCAGAAGTGAAGACCATGGGTTCTCACACATTTTAAAAGGAGGTGTTAGACACATGCCCACAGAAATGCCCAAATGTGCAAAAACCTGTGACCCTTGCTCACCACTCACTTCCAACCTACATAAGAGATGAGAAATTCAGAGAAGATTGATCACAGAAAGCTATCCCTTAAAGCAAATGCACAGATGTGGAGCTTCTGATAGTATTTGTCCTCCTCTTCTTTTTATTATTTTTAGAGACAGAGTCTCGCTGTGTCACCCAGGCTGGAATGCAGTGGCACAATCATAGCTCACTGCAGCCTTGAGCTCCTGGGCCCAAGGGATCCTTGCAGTTCAGCCTCTTGAGTAGCTGGGGCTACAGACGCACACCATTTTGCCTAACTTGTTTCTCCTTTTCTGAGAGGAAAGAGAAAAGCCAGGGCTCCTCGTCCTAAATGAGGGGAAGGGGCAGGAGAATCTCTGGGGGAGGGGAAGAGGTGTCCATGGGCCAGTCTGGTTTCTGACTACGTGCTGAATGTCTCCTAAGCTGCTGAACTGTGCACCCAGGGCCACTACAAGGCCAGAGCAGAGTGCAGTGACAATGCTGGCTGACATCTTGGCCTCCTGAACTTTGGAGGTCACATGCTAGAGTCAGCTTTTTTCCTGAAGATGTCCAGGATGCATGAGGAGGATGGTCAGGCAGCCTGGGGAGCAGCCTGCACCCCCAGAGACTGGCTGGGCTGAGGGAACACCAAGTAAGGGGCCAGACTAGAGCCACCCTGGAAACAACCCTCCCCAAGCAGGCTGCCTGCCAGAACTCCAGGGCGGGCCCCTGGGGCGGGAGATGAAGAGATGAGAAAGAGCTGGGAGAGGTCAGACCATAGGGTGCGTCTTCCATGCCAGCAGGCCCCAGGTGGGGGCAGGGGTGGAAGTGAGGCTAGTGGGTATCTCCGAAGAACCCACAAAAGGTACCTCATGGGAGACAGAAAAGAAAGAGGGCTGTTATCAGTTGAATTGTGTCCCTCAAAAAGATGTGTTGAATGAATTCCTCACCCCTAGAACCTGTGAAGGTGACCTTATTTGGGAATGGGGTTGGAGCTGATGTAATCAGTTAGAATGAGGTTGTAGTGGACCAGGGTGGGCCCTTAATCCAATATGACTGTTGTACTTATCAGAAAAGGGAAATTTGGAAACAGACACAGAGAAGAGAGCACCATTGGAAGAGATGCAAAGATTGGAGTCACGGTATCACTATCTAAGGATAGTGCTTCGGGGGCTGCCAGAAGCTGGAAAAGGCAAAACAGGACCCTGCCCCAGGGGTTTCAGAGGGAGGCTGGTCCTGCCAACACCTTGATTTTGGACTTCTAGCTTTCAGAACTGTGAGAGAATAAATTTCTGTTGATGTAAGACACCCAGTTTGAGGTATGCTGCTATGGCAACCCTAGCAAACTAATATAAGGGCCAAACTCTTGGTCATCTGCCACATAGAAGACTTATGGCCAGATACTCCAAGAGTCAGGTGAGGCAGCCTTGAGTTCACATCTCCCCTCCGCCACCCACCCCCTCCCCCAGCTCCAGGTGCAACAGGGCATATGAGGGACACACCGGGTCCTATTCCTGGGGCTGTCCTTGCCTAAGCTGGGGAAAAGGCAACTGCTTTGAATGGGATGTGAGATGGAAAAAAAAAAAAAAAAGCAAAACGGAAGATCTGAGTGGCTTAGATTGGACTTCAATATTTTTACTACTAGAACATGCTATAGGATCTACCTATAGTGTGAGAAGTTTCCCCAAAGAGTCCACAGGAAACATACAGGTAGGAATATCTGATGGGCTGTGGCCCAAAACTTTCCCCAAAGCCTCAAGGAGAGCCAAAGCACTACTCCAAAAATGTTGGAGGCAGAAGAAAGTTTTCTCAGATTCCCTGCCATCTCCTGGGCTTCTCCATAAATGGAAAGAAGGCTCAGTTCAGCTTCACTGAAGTCTTGGATTCTTGTTCCCCAGGGATTGAAACCTAACCTGGAGCCCAGGTCACTACAGGGAAATGATCCAGACCTCAAGAATTTCAAAACACTTACTCAGGCAACAGCTTTACCTGGAGGCTGGCCAACAAAGGTCATATAATGGACAGAGCAACATTCTGTGGTTGGGGCAATGCTTTCAGAGAGGCAAGCCTTTGGGACTGTAGATTAGGATCCAAATACCAGTGTAAATAAAGTAGAGCTTCCTGGTTGAGGGCTTGGTTGCTCAAGGTGAACAGTGTGTGTCTTTGTCCATGGTCAGCTCCATAGTCCTGAGTAAGTTACTCTATCATCAGAGTTAATGGCAGGAAACAGAAAGTCCCCTAGTGGGTTTTAGGTATACAGAGAATTAATACAGTTAATTAGGTGCTTCCAGAAATCATCTGAAAGCTTTCAGGAAGTTGGGTGGCTCTAGACTGGGTCTCTAGGAGTGTTTAAAAGGCATCCCAAATTTGTTTTAAGCTGGTATGGTGAGACATGAAAGTGACTGTCATAAAGAATTTTGCTACTCACAGGTCCCTAGAAGCAGGGCGTGCAGGGCCACATGGAGAAGCACCCATGTGAGTCCTTTACTGAGGTTTCCACAGGGAGGAACAGGTGAGGTAGTGTCAGCAGCTTTAGGATTGTCTAATTTGAATAATCTTAGCAGGCTCTTGGGCACAGGGGCTGCCCCTGGTTGTCTGTCCCTAATTGTCTTTCCCTAGGGCTGACCCCACTTGTCTGGCCCTGGGGTGACTAGAGCAGGTGGATAGTGGCCTGGAGTATGAGAACAGATATAGGAGGTGGTTGGGGTATGGCTCTGGATTGGTTGGTTTTCATATGAAAGGCACATTGGCTCACACACCAGACGTTTGCTATTGCTAGGAATTCACTAGTCCAGTAAGGGGTGGTCCCTCCAGGGTCAGCAAAGCCCCAAGATGTCAAAACATCAAAAATACAGAATAAAAACACAAACTGGGCAAGGAATTGCTTCTGCAACATTTGAGAAGGCAAGGAAATGGGGCTACAAGGAAGCTCATGAGTGCCAGAGGATTAAGATAGTATCTGTAAACCACTAGAAGAGTTAAAGGCATTAAATCCTCAATTAACAGCGACTGCTACAATTCTTAGCATTGTTTTCAGTTCTGTAACTTGGGCTGCACAGACAATGATCATATTATTAGGTTTGCACTTAAAAAGAAAAAAAAGTCCCCTGTCATTTGACTATCTCTGAGACATCTGGAGTTTGAGACTCTCCAGGAGCATAGTACTAATCACACATACACTCCAGCAATACTGGATGCACTAAGTTAAAACTGGTGACCTGGAGCATATTTGAGGTGTGTAGTTCTGAACCTCACCTTTTCATAAAGGTTTGGTCCTTGCTGGGGGTTGACATTGCCTATAAGAGGACCTAACAAAGCTCAGTGCTCTTTCCAGCATCTTCCTGTAATACCCTTAGAGGTCTTCTAATCGTGTAGTGCTTTCTGTTGCCCACTAGCCAAGGAGCAGAGTGAAGTGAGACCCAAACCAGAAAGTAAACCTGAAATGCAGGCAGAGAGGGCCAATCCCCACATGCACATAGCAGAAGTGCAGAAAAGGGGGGCAGAGGACACAACTCTTGTGAGCACTCTGGACAGCTGTTTTGCATTTAGCCATGGGCAACGCCGTGAGGCTGAGATGTGTCTCAGTTTTACAGAGGATGGCAAAGCTCAAGAGGTTATGCGCTAGTAGAGGTCCCACAGCAGGGTTCACACCCAGGTCTGCCTAACTCTGCAGGCCAGGAGGCTTCCAACCACTCTACACAGCCTGGAGAAAGAACTGCACGTGAAGAATGAACTGTGGAGGAGGCTGCCATTGCCATGCCCACAGAGGGCAGCCAGGTGGGGTTGGGGAAACTGTGGAGTGAGGTCAGGGCCTCAGAGAACAGCAATAGAGGCAGGCTGCAAAGACTTCCCCCCATGTCCCTGTTCTCCCACAGATGCCCACCCAACTTCCCAAACTGGAACTGCATTTCTGTGCACTTTTGCTAATGGAAATCCCAGCAGAGGACTTTGTGACTTTTATGGTTCGTTTTAATAACACACCCCTCACAATTACTAAAGTAATACACATCATTGTAAAACAGAGAAATGGACCTTGTATGAAAACAAGCCACCACACCCACTAGGATAGCTGTCATAAAAAAGATAGATAATAGCAGGGTTGGTAAGGGTGGGAGATATTGGAACCCTCATAGTCTGCTGGCTTCTGGTACAGCTACTTTGCAAAACAGATCGGCAGGTCCTTAGAAAGTTAGACAGAGTTACCATGTGACTCAGCAATTCCACTCCTGGGGATATGCCCAAGAGAAATGAAATTATAGGTCTACAGAAGAGTGTGTACATGAATGTTCACAACAGCATCTAAAGGTGGAAGCAATCTAAATGTCCACTAAATAATGTGTAGGTAAAGAAAATATGGTGTATCTACACAATAAAGTTATTCAGCAATACAAAGGAATGAAGTGCTGATATGTGCTGTGACATGGATGAACCTTAAAAATGTTATGCTAAGTAAAAGCAGCCAGTCACAAAAGACCACCTGTTGTATGATTCCACTTTCGTGAAATGTCCAGTTTGTAAATCTATAGATAGACAGTAGGTTAGTGATTTCCTAAGGCTGGGGTGGGTGGGTGGCTACTAGTGAGTATACAGTTTCTTTGGAGGGTTACAAAAGTGTTCTAACATTGATCATGGTGATGGTTGTACAACTCTGTGAATATACTAGAAATTATTGAATTGTACACTTTAAATGGGTGAATTTTATGACATATGAATTATATGTCAATAAAGATGCTATAAAAATTATAAAAACTTGCATGTGGACATTTATAGCAGCTTTATTCATAATCGCCAAGATTTAAAAGCACCAAGATGTCCTTCAACAGATGAATGAGTAAATACACTGTGGGACATCCAGAATATGAAATATTATTCAATGCTTAAATGAGCTGCCAATCCATGAAAAGATGTGAAGGAAGCTTAAATGCATATTTCTATGTGAAGGAAGCCGGTGTGAAAACCTACACACTGTATAATTCCAAATGCTGTATATGACATTCTGAAAAAGGTAAAATTATAGAGACAGTAAAAAGTTCAGTTGTTGCTAGGGATTGTGGGGAGGGAAGGATGAAGAGGCAGAGCACAGAGGGTTATTTAGTGCAGTGAAACTATTTCATATGATACTATGATGGTGGATCCATGTCATTACTCATTTGTCAAAGCTCAAAGAATGTGCAGCACCAAGAGTGAACCCTAACGAAAACTATGAACTTTGGGTGATAATGATGTGTCAATGTAGAATTGTCATCAATTCTAACAAATGCGCCACCCTGGTGGGGGACGTTGATAGTGGGGGTGGCTGCGAGTGTGGTGGGTGGAGAACATATGGGAACTCAGTACATTACACTCAGTACATTACACTCAATTTTTATGTGAATCGAAAACTGGTTTAAAAAATAAATGCATGCAAAAATACAGTTAGGTTCAGAGAATAAGTCCTATGATTTTATAGTATAGTAGGGAAATTATAGCTAACAATAATTTATAGTACATTTCAATACAGCTGGAAGAATTGTAATGTTCCCAATACAAAGAAAAGATAAATGTTTGAGGTGATGGATGTACCAGTTGCTCTGATTTGATCATTATACCTTTTATACATGTGTCAAAATATCACCTGTGTTGTGGGAAGTCAGGGACCCTGAATGGAGGGACCGGCTGGAGCCGCAGCAGAGGAACATAAATTTTGAAGATTTCATGGACATTTATCAGTTCCCAAATAATACTTTTATAATTTCTTATGCCTGTCTTTACTTTAATCTCTTAATCCTGTTATCTTCGTAAGCTAAGGATGTACATCACCTCAGGACCACTGTGATAATTGTGTTAACTATACAAATTGATTGTAAAACATGTGTGTTTGAACAACATGGAATCAGTGCACCTTGAAAAAGAACAGAATAACAGCAATTTTTAGGGAACAAGGGAAGACAACCATAAGGTCTGACTGCCTGCGGGGTCGGGCAAAAAGAGCCATATTTTTATTCTTGCAGACAGCCTATAAACAGACATGCAAGCGGGAGAGATATCACTAAATTCTTTTCCTAGCAAGGAATATTAATACTAATACCCTGGGAAAGGAATGCATTTCTGGGGGGAGAGCTATAAATGGCTGCTCTGGGAGTGTCTGTCTTATGTGGTTGAGATAAGGACTGAGATACACCCTTGTCTCCTGCGGTACCCTCAGGCTTACTAGGGTGGGGAAAAAACTCTGCCCTGGTAAATTTGTGGTCAGACCTATTCTCTGCTCTCAAACCCTGTTTTCTGTTGTTTAAGATGTTTATCAAGACAATACATGCACCGCTGAACATAGACCCTTATCAGTGGTTCTACTTTTGCCCTTTGCCTTGTGATCTTTGTTGGACCCTTAGTAGTATTTCTGCTTTTTGCCCTTTGAAGCATGTGATCTATTCCCTGTTCTTACACCCCTCCCCTTTTGAAATCCTTAATAAAAAACTTGCTGATTTGAGGCTCAGGTGGGCATCACGGTCCTACTGATATGTGATGTCACCACCCCCAGTGGCCCAGCTGTAAAATTCCTCTCTTTGTACTCTTTCTCTTTATTTCTCAGCCGGCTGACACTTATGGAAAATAGAAAGAACCTACATCGAAATGTTGGGGGGTGGGTTCCCCCAAAAACATGTACCTACCAAATATGTACAACTATGATGTATCAATAAAAAAACACAAGAGCCTATTTTTTAAAAATCGCATAATGAAAAAAAACACGTGGGAGTCTGACCACACACACAAATATGATAATCACTCAACAGTTCAACCAATGTTCTTGGCTCTTTGTAAAGACTTAAAAATATACTTTCCTATTATAGTGTTTCGCCTGTTTCTCCTTTGCTAGGGTGAAAGGAAAATAAATCTTGGGGCCCCAAAATCACTAAGCTAAAGGGAAAAGTCAAGCTGGGAACTGCTTAGGGCCAACCTGCCTCCCATTCCATTCAAAATCATCCCTCTGTTCACCAAGATAAATGCATATCTGATTGCTTCCTTTGGAAAGGCTTATCAGAAACTCAAAAGAATGCAACCATTTGTCTCTTATCTACCTATGACCTGGAAGCCTTCCTCGTTGTTTTGAGTTGTCACGCTTTTGCTTCAAGTTGTCCTGCTTTTCCGGACGGAACCAACGTTCAACTTACATATGTTGATTGATGTCCATGTCTCCCTAAAATGTATTAAACCAAGCTGTTCTCCAACCACCTTGGGCACATGTCGTCAGGCCCTCCTGAGGCTGTCATAGGCACACATGCTTAACCTTGGCAAAATAGACTTTCTAAATTGACTGGATCTGTCTCAGATATTCAGGGTTCACACTAGCGATATGATATAAGCATTTTTCTATGTCAATAAAGATGTTATATTTTAAAATATCTCCATGGAAATGTATCATGTGGATGAACTATAATTAATTTAAACATCACATTTTTTAGACATCATCATAACTTGTGTTATTATAAAGAACATTGTGAACAAATCACATGTTCCTAAAAGAGATTCTTAATGACAATAAAACAGTGAATATTTGTTAAGCGCTTACTAAAAGTCAGTGACTAAGTGAAGTGCCTTGCAAATGTTGCCACAATTAATATTCAGAGAAACTCATGGTGGCAAGTGCCTGTAGTCCTAG
Organism: Pongo abelii; assembly: GCF_028885655.2. Taxonomy (NCBI): domain Eukaryota; kingdom Metazoa; phylum Chordata; class Mammalia; order Primates; family Hominidae; genus Pongo; species Pongo abelii. Next base: position 15,164,016 of record NC_071988.2, read on the forward strand.
CTACTTGAGAGGCTGAGGCAGGAGAATGGCGTGAACCCAGGAGGCGGAGTTTGCAGTGAGCTGAGATCATGCCACTGCACTACAGACTGGGTGAGAGAGCGAGATGCCATCTAAAAAAAGAAAAAAAAAATTCAGAGAAACTTAGGAAGCGGACACTAAAATTAATCCCATTTTACAGATAAAGTAACTGAGACTTGGAGATTCAGTGACTTGCCTAAAGTTAAGCAGCTATAAACAGCAAATATTGTGATCAAACTTGGGTTATCTGAATCTAGAACTTAAGCTGTTAATCATTCTGAAACCCAAAATATACTGAGTTTATGTATCTTTTAATTCTTTTGATACCTTCTGTCAAATAGCTCTGGGCCCAGAAAAGTCATATTAATTTATAATGTCTACCAAAAATGCAGAAAAGTGCTCATGATCCCCATCAGCATTGGTTTTATAGTTCTTCATTATCTTGTATTAATTTAATACGCAAAAACTAGTCTCTTGTTCTTGTTTCAATTTGTAATTTTTAAGTTACTTGAGAGATTGAATATTTTTATGCTTACTGGCTGTATGTATTTATTTTTTTCTGGAATCAATTTTGTATATCCCTTTCTTCTCTTCTATTGAGCTCTCTTTTTTCTTATTGATTTTTTATGGCAATATCCCCTTTGTCATATAATTTCCAAATATGTTTCATGCTTTACGATTTTTTGGGGCAGGGGTGAGGATGGGGTCTCGCTCTGTTGCCCAGGTTGGAGTGCAGTGGTGCAATCTCGGCTCACTGCAACCTCCACCTCCTGAGTTCAAGCAATTCTCCTGCCTCAGCCTCCCGAGTAGCTGGGACTACAGGTGCATGCCACCACACCTGGCTAATTTTTTTTGTATTTTAGTAGAGACAGGGTTTCACCATGTTGCTCAGGCTGGTCTTGAACTCCTGAGCTCAGGCAATCCACCTGCCTCGGCCTCCCAAAGTGCTAGGATTACAGGTGTGAGCCACCGTGCCCAGCCACGATTTTTTCTTGTAACTTGACATTCTATTATTTTTTATTGATTATTGATTTTAGACTAAAATCAAGTGTGGGCTCCAGTTAGAAATCTTGGACACAGAGAGGGGTGGCAAAGCACAGGAGAATGGTTTTCAATTGTTTTAAAGCAGTAGAAAACTTTTTGTCTGATAAAATTTTATTCAGAACCTAGCATGAGATATAAAATATTTTGCAACCCAAAGGCATAGGCACCAATTGGAATAGACTCAGGCCTTAGCCATGCCAGGTGTTGTCCTTTGAATGGGGAGAATCTTGGGACATAGCAAGTGTGCAGGTGTCCTCCAGGAGTGGGCCTCTGAGAACTTGCTCTTTCAGGGGTCTGCCTTATTACTCCAAGGTGGAGTGGGAAAAGGGATATTTAGGGAACTTGGCTTCCTGGGCTGTCCTGCCAGCTTCGGTAGCTCTCCTGGCCTCCAGCCCCAGAGGCTGTCTCCTGAGCAGGGAGACATGTAATGCTCATCTCCCCAAATGGATCTCATCTTTTCATGTAGGTCTTGGCAGTTCTTCCACTGAAGAAGGGTGGGTCAGAGGTTCCTACAGTGGGGAAGAGGGCAGGTGTGGGTAAGGGCAGCAGGGGAGACATGACCTGTCCTCCTTATTCCCTGGACCTCACAGGTAGAGGTAGCCTCGCAGAAGAGACTGTGTCTGAATGAAGAGGGTGGGGAACTCACCTTTCCCTAGCCACTTCTCACCCTGTCCTTTCAGTTGCTCTGGGAACTACACCCTCCCTCTACCATCTTGCTTTGTGTGTTTTGTCATCTTGCTACCACTGGATGCCCAGATATCATGAAGGGGAGACCGCAGGGTCTTCTGAATGTGGGTCAGTCTGAGAACTGGCTGAATTCCGCATTATATAGAAGGAAGCAGGATGTGTCAACGTGAGTCTTGATTTTTCTAGGAAACAACTGAGTCTGGCTCCCCTAAGGAAAGCATGTTCCATCTGTAATGTGTCTTGGATCTTGATCCTTGAGAAACAGAAGCCGTGGAATTATTGAGGTTTTAACTAAGGAGCCTTTGACACTGCCTGAGCCTGGTTTATACTGCCAGTTACAACATTTAGCTGCCAATGGCTCTTTCTTAATCCTCTTTGATGACTGGCACCAGTTGCACCTGGGATTGTTTCCTCTGATTCTGAAAGGGATAATGTTGCCACCCTTCCATCTGCCACAGCGGAATGGTCTTTTGCATCAGACAGACTGGGTTTAATTCTCATCTCCCCACCTGCTGCATGATTTTAGGGGTTTCACTTGGCCTGCCTAGATCTCAGGCTCCTCAGCTATAGGCCTGAGATATTACCCTCCTTGCTGTGAGGATTAAGACAGGATATGGCAAGTACCCACCCCTCTTTCCTCTGTACCCTTTGGTCCCTGTGTGGAATCAGCTGATGTGCATGTCATCTGGAGGGGCCCATAGAAGAGGACAGTTCTAGCACCCTTCGCTGCTCTGCTGGTCTTGCTCCTTCTATGGGCTGGACCTGGTCCAGCTATCAAACACAGACCCTCGTGCCACAGAAAAGCTGCAGAGGGAGCAGACCAGACAAGGGTTCAAGTAGAGTCTGAAGCCAGCCTGCTTGGATTTAAATCCTGCCTCTGCCACTTACTGTATTACTTTGAGTTTGCAGCTTCTCTCTAAATCGCAGGGTTGATGAGTTGTAAATGGCTATTTAAACGTAAAAGCTTGGTGTCATTTGATCATAACAGTAGCACGGGAAAATGAACTGCTCTAGGACGAAACCCAGGGGTAAGGAGGCTGCCTTTGTGTTTGTAGACAGACTTCATGGACACATAGCAGACTCTAATTCCCAGCTAGGATGCTGCTTCTGCAACGAGATAAGACCTCAGCTTTTCAAATGGGGTCAAGAGCTTGCTAGGGGGATTATCTTGTGGCCTAATTAAGTAGTGGGAAGCAAAAGGACTTTTGCAAGTGAAGGAAAAGACTACATTGATATCAGTGATCTACGTTAAAATGACAGATCTAATTACTGCCATTTTAATTAGGAAATCATAGGAATGCAATTTATCATGGCAGTAGGGTGCTCTCCTCAGGCAGTGGAGTGGGACAAACCCACAGCTGTGGGTCAGAGACTTGCATTTGGGTGGGTCTTGACTTCATGGCTAGTGTGTGATCTGTGACCTAGGCCAGGCTGTCTAGCCTTTGCAGGCCTTTCCTGCTCTGAAAAATGAAGATAATTAAACCGATTTCATCTAGTAGAGAAGACAGTTGATGAGAACACAGTACAGACAGTTCCAGGCTCTACAATATGCAAAGATTTATTATCATCACATCTTGATCATTTCTCTCATCTCTCAGAGCAGGGGAGCCCTATCTTATTGGAAAATGGAGATTTTGTTTCCTTGCTCATTAGTTATTTGTCCACGGCCTTTACCCACAAAAACTCAATGTATAGAAGTGTATGTACCTATTTTTAAAATTACATATAAGACACAGCCATCTGAAACTCTCTGTGGTATTTATGGCCATCAGTATTTTAATAAATATGATAATGAGTTTCAGATGGCTATTTCTCTTTTTCTTTCTTTTTTTTTTTTGGAGACAGAGTCTTGCTGTGTCACCCAGGTTGGAGTGCCAAGGCGCAATCTTGGCTCACTGCAACCTCCACCTCCCAGGTTCAAGTGATTCTTGTGCCTCAGCCTCCAGAGTAGCTGGGATTACAGGAGTGCATCACCATGCCCGGCTAATTTTGTTTTGTATTTTTAGTAGAGACAGGGTTTCGCCATGTTGCCCAGGCTGGTCTTGAACTCCTAAGCTCAGGCAATCTGCCTTCTTCAGCCTCCCAAAGTGCTAGGATTATAGGCGTGAGCCACAGTGTCCAGCCTACTATGGCTATTTCTTATATGGAATGCAGAGCAGTAAAAGTGACCCTCTGAGACTCTTCTTCCCACTTAGTTTGTTGAGTGAATGAATGAGTGAATGGAAGATGATGAGTTAAGGTTCCCTTTAAATAAGATCCCTCTTCATTCCCTGAAGACTACTTTATACTTTTGCAGTACCCATGATAAGCTATTAGACATCCCCTCCCTTATAAGCATAATCCGGTCATAAAGGCATCGTGGTCAAAGGACCTCTTCCCTATCCACCACCCTCTGACCATCACTGACTGTCACCTTTATGACAAAGGAAGCTGATGCTGCAAATGGTCAGGAGCCAGTGTCAGGACTTTCACTAATATCAGGATGTGACACATCAAAGGTTTGGTGGCACACTCATCCAAAGGAATGGAAAAGAACCACTAGTAAAGACAAAATGCTTTCTTTCTGAACACAAAGGAGACTGAGCAAAGCCCTCCTTTGGGGGAGAAAAGGGATCATTTCATACCCAGTTGCTGTGTCCTCAGCCTATGGGGCAACAATGGTGGAGAGAAACAAGGGGATGCAGAGTGCTGAGTCCCACAGGCTGGGTTCAATCCATCAGATGCCCTATGTACCCTGGCTCCAATGATGTGAGCCCCATCAAAAAATGACTCATATTCTGCATGACACAGTTGTCCAAAGTCATTTGGGGAAATATCCAGATGAGTTTAAACAAAACCTTAGGAAGCATTTGTGACAACCGTGAGCTTAAAAAGACATGAGGACAGTTTATCTATCTGATATGAGAAAAAGAATGCCAAGAAATAGTTGTAACTAGAGCACACCTGGAGAATATCCCCGGGTTGGGGTAGCCTGTGTTAGAGAAGTGAACCCTGGGAAGAAAGGCACTGAGGAGCTGAGAACCCTGCCTAGGGCTAACTCTTCCAGGAGGGTTCATCTGCAGCCTGGCAGCCAAGGTCTTCTGTGGCAGGCAGACCTCAAACAACTCTTCCAGCCATACCTCTTTCCACACATCCCAGAGCTCCGCTGACCTGGTGCTCTTAAAGCTGCTGGAGTTGGGTTTACTGTCACTTGCAGTTGATCCTTGCCTAATAGAAATCCAGTTCAAATGCCTTCTTTCCCATAGAACTTAGCTAGCCTCCCCTCCCTCTGACCCACCCTGGGAATGATCTCCGTATGCCCAGTGGTTCTTACTGCATCTGTTCTGCAGTACAGTGATGGTGACTTGTTTGATTCACCTTGGGTTTAGCCATCAGTACCTAGCACCACGTTTTGAATACTGCAGGTACATGTTTGTTTGTTGGATGAATTGGACAAAATGGCCAAAATGTGAAACCATTCACCTCTTAGATTAGAAAGCGAGGGAGAAAAGAAGTGTGACTTGCTGAGATACTTACATACATTATTTCACTTAAACATGCAGCCATCCTGGGAGGTTTGTATTATTATTTCTATTTTACTCAGAGGGGAGAGCCTCTGAGAGGTAAGATTGTTTCACCAAAGTTACTTGTTAAGATAGAGGTAATGCCTTGATTCAGACTCAGGTCTTTCTGATTCCAAAGTGGAAAGCTTTTTCCACTTTTTCCAGCACTCTTCCAGAAAAGAGGTTGCTTTTGTGAAAAAGAGACTGAGTTTCCCAATGTCTGGGTTGCTCCTTAGCAAATTGCTTTAAAGATTTCTGAAATTTCCCAATAGAATATGGGCTAGAGGACAACTCCCTCAGGCCCACACACTCAGCAATCCCCAGGAAGGGGACTAGACTATGGTTTACAGAGCACTAGGGATGAGAAGGCAACCAAGGGTCACCTAAATCTTCTGTCCAAGGAGAGTACAATTCAGTTCCTTTGGTTTGTGCCATCTTTCCACCTTATTCCATCTTCTCTAAAACATCTACCCATGGAAATTCTTGGTCCTTTGAGCTCACTGGAGTGACTCCTAAAAACAGAGAAGTCTCCAGTAGCTGCCTCTGAAGTCCCAAGTCCAGCACCGGCTCAACTGACCAGAGAGGTTATTAAATGGAAGAGAGAGAAAAAGCGATCAAAGTGTACGTGACCATAGAATGACAGGATGGAAAATCCTTCAGTAAATTCATTGGTGAATGCATCCAAACATCAATTCACTTTACAAGCAGACAAAATGAAGGCCTGAAATAGTTAGGGAATCCTTCCAATACTTCCCAGTGGAGCTTCGCTACAATCCGTTTTTTTCTGAGTCCCAATCCAGTGACTTTGAATATACATTATTTTTCTATCCATGGCAGTTTTTTCTCATAGACACATCACATAAGAGATGCTTCATGCATCCCCTTTTTGGCTTCTTACCAAAGGTCTTGTAAGTATGAAGACATTAACATTTCCTTTCTTTCTTCCTTCTTTGTAGGTAGCATATTTCAACAGTAAAAATTGATTTCCAAGTCTCACTGAGGACCTGGCCTGATTCCTTGGGTGGGGCAAGGAATTTCCACCTTTTAACGGATGCATTCAGATCCCCTAAACAAGTGGATGACCTTTAATTCATTAACTTTATTAAATCATTAAGAAAAACATTGACATCAAAAAGATACAAACATGTCACTAAAAATGTACTGAAAATATCTAATTAATATGTTAATAATATGTTTAATATAATTAAACATATTACTATGTCAATAATTAATGTTAATAATTAATGTTTAAATATTTAATTACATTCTTAAATATTTAATTACATTCTTAAAACTGGGTACCTTTTTTAAAACATCTGTAAGCTTGGCAAGACCTAGGAGGCCACTCATTCAACCCAGTGCTGGTGAAAGTGTGGAGACTTCAGGCACGCTTCTACACTCGGTGCCTCTGGAAAGCAATTTGGCAACAGACATCAAGACTTTGTCCAACTAATTCCGCTCTCAGAATGTATCCTAAGGAAATAATCAGAGAATGGTCCAGCACAGAGGAAGCGATTAAACAAATGAGGACATGGCCATACATGGGAAGTCTACATAGCCATTGAAAACATTTTAAATTATTGACATAGAAAAATGCCCACTACATGTAAAGGGAATGAAGCACGTTACAAGCCACCATGTATGGTAGAGTCTCACTGAGGTATATTTACATGTGGAAACCTATATCTATTATATATTATCAGAAAGAGTTGAAGAAATATGCACCAAATTAGACGGTGAAATTATAGGTATGCTGGAGTACATGTGCAGGTTTGTTATATAGGTAAACTCGTGTCACGGGGTTTTTTTTGTATGGATTATTTCATCACCCAGGTATTAAGCTTACTGCCTAGTAGTTATTTGTTCTGCTCCTCTCCCTCCTCCCACCCTCCACCCTTAAGTAGGCCCTAGTGTCTGTTGTTCCCCTCTTTGTGTTTGTGAGTTCTTATCATTTAGCTCCCATTTATAAGTGAGAACATGTGATATTTGGTTTTCTGTTCCTGCATTAGTTTGCCAAGGACAGTGGCCACTTATTACTTATGGAATGAAACAATAAAAGCTCTAAAAATGTGTGTTAATTGCCATTGCTTGAGCCAGGAAGCAGGCTACTCTCCCCACTGTCCCCTCCTTAGTGCAGAACAGCAGCGCCGGAAGTCCTGTGCTGGCCTACGGTGGGAAGTCCCACTTCCCAGCCCAGGCACTGCATATGGACTCTCGGAAAACCAGGGCCTTGGTTTCCTGGTTGGCACATGGATATCCCCATTCATACTACGCCCACCTTGCAGGGTGGAATCAGAAGTGAAGGAGAGAAAAGAATTATCTGTACATGGTAGCACATGCCTGTAGTCCCTGATACTTGAGAGGCTGAGGTGGGAGGATCCCCTGAGACCAGGAGTTCAAGGCTACAGTGGAGCTATGGTTGAGCCACAGAACTCCAGCCTGGGTGACAGTGAGACCACATCTCTGAAAAACAAAAGAAAAAAAAGTGCCAGGCATCACATAAATACACCTCACGCTGTCATGATTCCTTAGTGAGAAAACAGGTCATTCAACAATAAAAAATATAAACAGGATAACCAGAACAACCTATTCATAATCCAAATGCTAAAAATAACACTCAGCAAAGCCAATCTATGGAGAATTAGAATCACATGAAAGTCTGGAAAATGTGAACTGAAAGGAGGGCAGAAGGAATGGAAATTCTGTTAAGTATGCATGCTTTTGTTAGAAAATGATTTAAGAAAAAGAATTTTGTAAGAGCTCTTGTGGAAGGCTGTCCTGAGGCCTATAGGCTGCATGTTGGTTACAGGCCGGCACTCTGGGATCAGAAGGACCAGGGTTGAAATCCTGGCCCTGTTCCTCCCTAGCTGGGTGACTTTGTTGAGAAAAGAGCCTCCCAAGTCTCAGTTTCCACATGTGTAAAATGAGGACTTTTCGGGGACATTGTGCAAATTAAATAAGTTAATGAATTAAAAGGGCCTTGTAGGATGATTTGTAGATGTTTAATAAGTATTGGTTTTAGACTGGGTGCAGTGGCTCACGCCTGTTATCCCAGTATGTTCGGAGGCTGAGGAGGTGGATCACTTGAGGTCAGGCGTTCAAGACAAGCCTGGCCAACATGGTGAAACCCCGTCTCTACTAAAAATACAAAAATTAGCCAGGTGTGGTGGCACGTGCCTATAGTCCCAGCTACTTGATAGGCTGAGGAAGGAGAATTGCTTGAACTCGGGAGGCAGAGGTTGCAGCGAGCCGAGATTGTACCACTGTACTCCAGCCTGGGTGACAGAGTGAGACTTCTCCTCAAAAAAAAAAAAAAAAGTATTGGTTTTAAAATTATTATTAACACTACAGCGCTTATTTCAAGACAAAATTATTTGATAACTTCTCAGGAGTACAGGACAACAGAAGCCCTGGAATAGGTGTCAGATGCTTTGTTAGAGCTGCTTTAATGCTGAGATCCCATCATCCTAGGACCTAAGTCATCTTTGAACTCATCTTTGAAAGAGAAATGAACAGTGTATTTATATCCAGAATAATTGCAAGGGAAAGTCATCTTATTCTCTACTGTGTTTTGGATAGAATCTGAACTTCAAAAAAATTTCATCTTGTCAACTGGAAACAACGTTTCCAGTTCTCAGCACAACTCCCTCACTGGGACAGCGGAACTGTTTCCTGCTGCTCGGTGGGGAGCTTACAGATGCTTCCCTCTGTTTCCCCCGGGCATCATTTCAGAGAGTAGCAGAACTGGAGGCCATCCATCACCATGATCATCCAATGAGAAACACAATTAGATACAAGTTGACTTTGCCTACTAGGTGGTGTCAGCATTGAAGAAACAAGTGGGTAAAGCTAGGTTCAGAATCCTCTGTCCTGCGTCTGTGTCGCCAAAGGAAGTGTTAAGGTTCCTGCAAGAGGCTACTGCTGCTTTGCCCTTCTGAGGTGGAGACAGAGCCAGGCCAGGCTGGGGGCTCCTGGCTCTGCCCTGGCATGACTCCAGGCCTGCCTGAGCCTGGTTTATATCACAGAAACAGCCCTTCGCTAGCATCTCTGATTTTATGCTACTTGCCCTGCAACCCGTTTTTCGGACAGCAGAAGACAGTAATATCCTAACTCTTAACCTCATCCTTGGACCAGTAGTAACCTAACTCCTCCAGTCCTGGGGCTTGGATGACCTGGACTTCCACTCCCATCCCATTTCAAGCTGCAACCCATTCCCACCCGCATGTCCTCATTCCCCAGCCCTGATGAACTTCTTTCTGCTCCTAGGATACACTCTGTTCCCTCTCACTTCAGTAGCTTTGAACTTGAGGGCCTCTGCCACATGACGTTCCTTCCCTTAGTTCAGGTCTGTGCTCGTATGCCACCTTTAGAGGCTTTCCCTGACCATGTGGTTTCAAGAAAGCATCATGTCCCTGTCACCTTACCTTGTTACCTCTGTAGCACAGGTCGCCTTCTGAAATGCCCCGTTCACATTTTTATGATCTGTTTTCTCTGGAATATAAGCTTCTAAAGAGATGGGCCGTGCCTGCCTTGCTGGCTGCACCAGCAACTCCTAGATCAGCGGAGATGCTTGGTGAAAACAGACTGAATCCCCTACAAGGTGCTTTGGTGCTGAATCACGCCACTTAGTGGATTGTATATCCTTTCTCCCTTCCCCAACTCTTGGTGATTAAAGCTTTGGTACCTTGAGTGCTCTATGACTTCTGCGGGACTCGTCTGAAAGGTACTATTGCCAGAGGATGGGGTGGAGCCCTGAGGATGCGGCAGAAGGAGCGCGGGGGTTTCAGGAAGATCTAGAAACCCCTGGTCCTAGCCTGCTCTGCCTCTGTCCAGCTGCCTGGCCTTGAGTGAGTGACAGCAATCATGGATTTTAAACAGAATGTAGTCATATGCTAGAGAACTTCTGGCCCCCAAATCGTGTTTTAGTCTCTCCAATCTTTACTTTGGAAAAAGTAGAGGTGAGTTTTTGGACCCATCACCCTGAAATCCAGATCCTAGAGGATGATGACTTTTCAGGGTTCTCACACTTTAGTAGGGAGACTCGCCCAGGGGCCTGTTAAAACAGATTGTCTTGGCCGGGCGCAGTGGCTCACACTTGTAAGCCCACCACTCTGAGAGGCCTAGGTGGGTGGATCACTTGAGGTCAGGAGTTTGAGACCAGCCTGGCCAACATGGTGAAACCCCATCTCTACTAAAAATACAAAAATTAGCCCGGCATGGTGGCGCACGCCTGTAACCCCAGCTACTCGGGAGGCTGAGGCAGGAGAATTGCTTGAACCTGGGAGGCAGAGGTTGCAGTGAGCTGAGATCGTGCCACTGCACTCTAGCCTGGGCGACAGAGCGAGACCCCGTCTCAAAAAACAAAGGCTCTGTCTAAACAAACAAACAAACATTGTCCAGCTCCACCCCTGAAGTTTCTGATTCAGCACATCTGGGCAGGGCCCAAGGATCTGCATTTCTGGTCTGTTCCCACGTGATGTGATGCCACTGGCCCGGGGACCACACTGTGGGGATCACTGATGTGGGCTGAGTCAGCGTAGCTTAGACATGTGTGTTGCCTTCACAAACTGAGTTTCAGATGCATTATCTGATTTGCTCTTCACAACCCTGAGAAGTGGATATTCTCAACCCTGATTTGCAGATGAGGAGATAGGTTTGCTGTGTTGCATAGAGCAAGGGTCTTGACTGCAACATCACACGGCAGGCTAGCCCTCCAGAGTATCTCAGAGGGGTAAATATCCCAGAGCTCAGTACACCCTACATCCCTGAAGTCAATGCATTCTGCTGTGAGTGGCTGCAGGCACCTCCCTCAAGGTGTTTCCTTGCCTGGCTTCTCCCTTCTCCGTAAATAGCAGAAGGCAGAGAGCTTGAGAGCTCCAGTTTTCCAGTTCAGGAAGGTGGTTTAACTTTCTGCTGTGCTCCTTGCTCTCTGTGTGACCCTGAACAAGTTACTTAACCTTTCTAAGCCACAGTTTTCTACTTATAAAGTGGGGTAACAGTGTCTGCTTTAGAGAGACATAAAGGTTCAATGAGAAGAATGTAGAAAATGAGCTCAGCTTGCTTTCACAGGAAGACAAAAGCGATTACACAATAATCCTTTACAAGGACACCAGCCTGACTTTTCTAAAACATTGATCTGATCATAGCACTTCAGAGTTTACCAAGTAGTTTTTTTTCATTTTTCATTAGATAATTACAACAACTTAAAATTCCACTTAAGCTCCTCCATCCTTTGTCTATAGGATTAACAGTCTAAGATTCTTAGCAAGGCATTAAGAGCGCTCTTGAGATCTAGCCCCTGCCTCCATCCTCCATCTCCAGTTTCCCCAGGGATGGGACGGAAGCTTCCCTCCTCATGTTCCCAGCAAGACGGCTGGCACTTAATAGGGAGTGAAGGAAACCTGCACTGCAGCTTCCACTGTGCTCTTTCCTCTTTTGTTCATTCGTGCCTTGCCCTTCCTCTCCCTTCTTATCCATCTAATTCCTACTTTTTTCAAGGCGGCCCAAGTGCACACCTTCTGCAATGACCCCTATGTTTTCCTCATCCAATAAACGTTTATTGCCCACCTGTGTGTGCCAGGAACGAGGTGCAAGGGCTACAGCAGTGAATGTGGTTGAATGTTCTGCTGCAGCCAGAGCCATGGTTTATGGTGGTACTTATCACACAGGGCTGTAATTGCCAGGTCAGTTTAACCATCAGCCCCCCAGTCTTTAGTGCCTTGCTAAGAATCCTGGACTTTTCACTGTCAGACTACAGTTAAGCTCTGTGGGCAGAAAGCACAGCTCCTTCATTTCTGTGCTCTGCTCAGTGAGTGCAATTAATATCTGTGAAAGTAAGTCTAACAAGCTTTTTATGCCTTTTCCTTGTTATACATTTCACTTATCTGGTTAAACCTGACATTATGGCGATTTCTAATCTTCCCAGTATTTACATTCTTATGTTGACATATTAAAAATGGAGTGAGAATGTGCTTATTGAAAATAATTGCAGTTTCAAAATTAACTATCCACTTTGAAGATTATTCACACTGCAAGAGCTCATTCCTTCTGTACTTCCTGAGCTAATACCTTTAAAAAGAGGCCAAATGGGCCCTCAAGACCTCCCTTGGTTTCCTTACAAGCCAAAAACAAAAAACAAACAAGAAAACCCAAAAAACAAAACATATAAAAAAGCAAAACATATTGTATTGATACCTACCTTGTCATTAAATATCAAAAACCTCAAATACAACTTTACTACACTATGCACAACTGTGCCTTTTGCCAACTTGCTGATACATTTACTCTCTTAATAAAATTTAGAACAGCAATGCCTTGTTTGCTCAGCACTGCTAAGCAACAGTTCCTCCCTATAAGCAAACTTTTCAGATAACTCAACGTCCCTGAGAATGCCATTTTTTTCTGAACAACTTCCCCTCTCAATTGTACGAACCTTAATTTGTATCAAACACAATCCTTAATTGTATGTAATGAACACAATCTAAATCATCCTAGATCTCAGACACTTACTGCATACCACACATCACACTGACCTGTAATACAGTTTATCGGCAATCACAGGCATGGCATCATTGACCTCAGGTATATTTTTATTGCTCTCTTGATTAACTCCTCTTGCTTCTACTTCTTGCTGTTAAGCTGTACTTACACTTTACTCTTTTACTATACACACTTTTCTGAGATAAAGGGCAAGAAACATCTATCTGATAGAGTATATGGACAAATAGAACTTTGCCACTTATGGGCAAGTTTAATGTTCAGTTCAAGACAGCCAAGGGTGCTGAGAGTCTGACCTCTGAAAAAGTGGAGTGGAGTGGAGTAATCTTTATCTTTTTCCATATAAATAATAAATAATGAGTATCCAGAAAGAGAACTTTCAGAAGAATGTGTTTTAGCAAGATAGGTCTAACTCCTTGTTCCTCTTATGTAAAGATCTCTAAATAGTCCCTCTCAGATTTCCTAATGTACTAACGTGGGCTAAACTTCATGAACAGAACCTCCAGGTTCAGTGGCTTAGAAACAATGGCATTTCAAAAGTCTCTCTCTTATGTATAGTCAAGCGGAATTTTCCAAGCTGACCAGCAACTCTGCTCCACAGCGGCATTCAGGGACCCAGGTTCCTTCTCTCTTGTGGCTCTGCCATGATGGGCACCTACTGGGACAAGGTCACTACCTTCTCTGGGTTCCACCTGTGGGAAGGGGACAGAGGAGGTGAGGGGGACTCACCCACGGTCTTAAGGGTCCTGGCCCAATAGCGGAATACACCCTTCAACTTACATCCCCTGGGAGAATGAGTCAGCTGGCCACAGGTAACAGCAAGAGGGGCTGAGAAGTGCAGTCCCCAGCAAGCAGCACATGCCCAGCTACAACTCTACACGAGGGAACAGGAGAATGGATTCTGCTGGACAACTAGCAGTCTTCAGGGAGAAAGTCTTTTCTTATTTCTGTATATAGCACTGTAAAATTGCTATAAAATTATCTTATTTCAAGCCAATCCAATAGGAAAAAAAACAGACTTACATAAACATTTTAAAGAACTGTATTTTAGAGCCGAAATAAGCCTGACAGATCATTTGGTCAGTGGATACCCTGTGACCAGCAAACACTATTTCATCGACTTGTTCCTATCAGTCTTCCACAGACGAACAGGGACTTATCTTGCTCATTGCTGATCCCACCACTTAGAACAGTTTCTGACACATACGAAGTGATTAACAAATCTTTCTTGATAAAAAAATAGTTGAAAACATGTAACAATGTAGAGATATTACATTATTTTGTAAATTTATCTCCTCCTCTGCTGAGTTACCAGGAGTGGCAGGATATATTTTGATGGCCTAATTATAGCAAGTTTCTTTCACGTTATGTAAAATGAATATAAACTCTAAATACTGGCCAAAGTCCACAAGAAAATCTGGACAAGCATATCAGTGACACTTGGTCTTTACACTTATTCTAAAGGAAAACCTAATAAGGGTCTGGCCTATGCTGTGCCTTCATTAGATTTTTTTAAAACCAAAGCACTGTCTTGAAATTGACTCCCAGATGTGAAAAATATTTTGTGTGACATTCAAAACACCTGTAAAATGCAAATACCTTCATTTGCTGAGAAATATTAAATGGTCTATAATCAAGGCCCAGCCTATTTTTTCCAAAGACAAAATTAAACATTTTGCCACCATTAAGACCAAAACAATAATTCAAATTAAGATAGCTCTATCACTTGTGAAATACAAATAAATTCTTATTATACAGTGGGAAATTCACTCTACCAAATACAATAGTAAATATTAAAATAAATTCAGTGACCTTTTTAAAAAAGATTACAAAACTGAATTTATTGAGTTTCACACAAGATGCACTTATAAAATTAGTATTGAATGCCATTATAACAGAAGAAATGAACATAATCCCGAACTCCCAACAGCATCTGCAAAGGAATGGAAATCTTCTGAAAATGACAGCGCAGTAACAGAATAATTCAAGCGGAACTGAAGATCTATCCAAACCATGTTCCTGCTCTGAAATCAGGGTTGTGTTTGGCAAAGCTTTCCCCAAACTATTCCATTCACCGTGGCATTGTTCCTTTTGTTGGTAAAGGGAGATGGAAAAAATAATAATTCTAAAATGGGGCTCCATTAAAACACACACAAAGCAATTAAAAGCTTTTTCATTTTTAACTTAAAATACTTCCTGGTTTCACAAAGGCATGTCCATACAATTTCCTCAACATTAATCTTCAGATTTCTTTAGTTAATGCAAAACATTAAAATTCACTTACTTTTTTGTATTTCAAATGAACAAGTCAGAACATTAAAGCTTGCTTTATATTTCATCCAAGAAACAGACAAATCACCTAAAAATTGCTTTCTGCATATATATGTATGCCTGAAACATTTGCATGAGAGCTAAACTTCAAAATCAAAACATCAAAGGAAATAACAGTTAACAGTACCATCTTCTGGACAGTTCTGAAACCAGAAGTTGTAGAAGTTTTACAGAAATGCAAACACGGTTGTCAAGATAAAATGGGGTGGGAAATAACTTCTATGATATAGGCCACAAACTAGTAATTAAGCGGAAACAGAATCTTGATCTCAAATAAAACCAAAAAGCACCTTTTGGTTGCTGTTCCCAACAGCCATACACAGATGCCTCCCCACACCAACAGCCACCCATACGCCTCAAACACCCCATTTACTTTCACACAAAATCCTCTCCAGACCCAGGCCTGCCCCATCCCCAGCATAGGGCCCACCCTGACAGTCACATCCCCACAGACACCCTCCCACAGAACACACACCCTGCCCCAGCACAGGCACACCCGCTGTCGACCCAAACAGAAGGACTAATGCATTTGGTAAGCCCAAGCAAGATGATGCTGCCTAACACACTTGGAGCATTTACTTTACAGTTAAAGTTGACAGTTTTGAATTTTGTATATTGACAATTTTTCAGCCTGTTCAACATCAAATCCTTTTAGCTGTAATAATTTATGAAGTAATTAGTTTCAAAGCAAAATCAGTTAAGTATACCTTAAAGTTAACACTGCTCTGCTTCCTTGGTGTAAAAAGTGCCCTTTTGTAAGGAAATTTATGTTTTATCCACCAATTAAACGACATCCAGCTCACATTTTGCTTTAAAGAGTAAACTGAAAAATTATGAAGGATGTTTCCCAGTAATGCATAGCCTTCATTAATTATTTTTTTAATAAATAAACTAGTTTAGCGTTTTTTTTTTTTAACCCTACAAAATGCTAGTATTCATCATGTCTTATTTAAGGTAGCCTTTTATTCTGATTAATTAAGATACATCTTTAAGGGTTATTCTGGTGGTAAGAACATTTATCTTGACTTATGTTTAATTTTTTTTAATGCTTTGGCAGATGAAGTAACGTTTGAAAACTGTTTGTGAAAATAGTATGAGACTGGAAAGGTAAAGTCGTGGTAAAAGTTTCACAGTTTTCCAGGTATTTCCTTATACTGAAGAGGTCTTGAGGCAAATTCAACATTCTGGAAGCCCAGATTGACAAAGCAAAACAGATTTTGATGTTGCCTTCGTTGGGTCCTGGAAGTGACGCTGCTGCTTGGCCAGGCAGAAGGAAGTTTTATAATCCATCAAGCTTCCCAGAGAGTCAAGGCCGGAGGTCGCTCCTGTCCTGTGATCTCATCCTCAGCCAGGCCATATTACTGGAAGAAAGATACTAAGATTTGCTTGCCAATAATAATTTAAGTTTTTAAATAAATATTTAAGTGCCATGTTTAGCATCTATCTGTCCTGGCAACACAGCACTTGTTGCCCCAGGACCCAGCTTCTTCAGTGCATGAAGCCACAGATTCAGTCAATTCGGTTTCCGCAAATTGTGAACCTGTCTATCTCTAACAAATCTTTCTTTGAGGATCTGTGTTTTAATTCAGAATTGTCCTGCGTTATGTCCTTCTCGTCACCATCTGGAGTTGTCAAAAACTGATCAGAATTGCTTGTCACAAGTAATGGTATGATATTTTCCTTTTGATGAATAGGCTGTTTGGTGACGGAGGCAGACAGGTTTTCTTCTGCGGAAAGGCCTGTGATAAAATAGATCCATTAAATTAGAGAATGACTTTTCCCCAATTATTAATAAATACAAACTTACCAATATAGTGGTGCTGAAAAAAGTGCCCATTATCCATGCTTTCAGATAAAGCAAATGATAACCAAATAGCATGTTGTATAAGCAGCCATCATTTATAATAAAACTTAGAGGCTAATCATCTGTTTGTTCAATTTTATGGAAGGGTACATTACATTGCTCGTATCACACAAGCAATGCCATCACCCAACTGCAGAAAGATCACAACTCCTACATTACGGCTCCTCTCTATATAATCAAGACCTAACATGGCTGTTGCCAGTCCTGAAACATTAACACTTGCTCCAATACAGAACATCAGGGAGTGGGCCAAGAAGACTTTACTACATTCCACCTGTCATCTGTAGTCACTTCAGCTACAGTTGGTTTAGCATCATCATCTCTGGGAAGTCCAAACCAGAGGTTAAAAACAAACAAACAAATAAACAAAACCCCCAATGTTTATTTTAGGCCACAGAGATCCTGGAGCCTGGCTTTGGGGACAGCTGGGCTGGGGCCTGGAGAGACTCATCTGAATCATACATTCAATCCATGTAAGAACAGCTTCTTTGAGGCAAAAAAGACACACCACCAGCTGTACACATTTAAAATGTATAATCTGATGAGTTCTGACATGTGCATACACCTGGTCACACTACTGCCATGATGGAGGTAATGACACATCCAGCTCTCTTGTAGTAATCCCTCTCTCCTGCCCTCACCCCCAGGACCGCTGTCTTTTGTCGCTTTTACAATGTGATGAATCTGACGCAGCTTTGAGAGACAGCCCCATCCCTCTCTTTAGCTTGACTTCAACACCCTCCTGAATGTTCTCCAGTCTGTGTTCTCCTGACCTCCGAGACATTCTGAGCAAACACTCAGGCCGTCATCCTGAATGTACTTCTCATAACATGACCCCTGAATCAATGGCCCTGACCTGCAACACGTGCTTAAAGCTTTTATCCCCATTGACTGGATCCTCCTTGAAAGCAAGAGTGACACTTACTAACTTCTTTTTATATTTTTTGTAGAGATGGGACTCACTAGGTTGCCCAGGCTAGTCTCAAACTCCTGGGCTCAAGCGCTGCTTCTGCCTTAGCCTTAGCCTCCCAAAGTGCTGGGATTATTAAAGGCGTGTGCCACCATGCCTGACCTAACTTCTTAACTAATATGCATAACAAGAGAATACGTACAGGCCCCACTATGAATTACCTAGTTGGTTGAAAAAAATGCAATCCTTATTACTAATAGTGTTCTTATGATAAAAAAATTATTTCCCAGTGATTATACACATTGTTATTTTACTTTATTTTCACTTCCGGTTAAGTACACATGATGAGCACAGCCCCATTTTCAGGTAGGACTCCAGTCCAGCCCAACTCTCCTCTCCTCCCTCTTTGTGAAGCACACTCCACACTTGCCATATTGAGCTGCTAGTTCTCCAGACACTTTTCCAGGCCTCCATGATCTAACTCATGCTGGCCCTTCTGGAGTGCCCTTTCCACCAGCCTGCCCTGGGCAGTTTCATCCTTCAAGCTTTTAGTTTAGAAGAACCCCCCTCTCCTGTCCCTCCAAATCCTCTGCTCACCTATTTGGACCCCTGTAGTTACATGAGGCCTTGAAGGACATCCTTTATTTTTCTCTCTTCAGCATCTCCTCTATGACCTTGCACACAGTTGTTCCACACATTTAAAAACACATCATTTAGGCTGGGCGCGGTGGCTCACGCCTGTAATCCCAGCACTTTGGGAGGCCGAGGCAGGCGGATCACAAGGTCAGGAGATCAAGACCATCCTGGCTAACATGGTGAAACCCCGTCTCTACTAAAAATACAAAAAATTAGCTGGGCATGGTGGTGGGCGCCTGTAGTCCCAGCTACTCGGGAGGCTGAGGCAGGAGAATGCCATGAACCTGGGAGGCGAGGCTTGCAGTGAGCCGAGATCACACCTGGGCGACGGAGCGAAACTCCGTCTCAGAAAAAAAAAAAATACATCATTTAAACTAAAAGTTATATGAACAAATACCTCTGTGAACAGGGAACTACCACCCAACAACAAAAATTAAGTCAACGTCCCAGTTCTTCCTCCAAATCTTCCAACCCAGAAACCTTGGAATCATCCTGAACTCACCTATTCTTCTCACACTGCATAACTTCCTCATCAGCAAATACTTCACGCAAACCTCCCAGGTCTATCCAGAACCTGGCCAGGTCTCCCTGCTCACACCACCTACCCTGCTCCTGGCCAGGTAGCTGCCTCTCTGGTCCCTACCTCTGGGCCCACCCCTCTGGAGTTTATTTTCCACAAAGCTTGAGAATGATCCTTTTAAAATGTCAGCTGCATCATGCCACTGCTCCACTCAAAGCCCCGCAACAGCCCCCTTCCACCTGGAAGGTCCTCATAACAGCCTGCAGCCCTCCATGGCCCCCAAGACCCCCTCTCCAGTCCATTTCCCTGGGAATGGGCCACTGCAGCCACCTGGCTTTTAATGTCCTTTGATGCGCCAAGCATCTTCCTGCCTTGGTGCCTTTGCTGGGCCTGCCGGGCCTCTGCCTGGGAGCTGCTCCTGGAAGGCTGGATGCACTGTCTCGGGCTCCAGGACTCTGTGCAGTGCCATCTCCTCACACTTGGGGGAGCGCCCAACTCCCTGTTGTACTTCCCTTTCCCCGTCCTGCTTTTGTTTTCTCTGCAGTTCCCCGTCACTTGACATAGTGCATATTTATTTCTCTCTACCCCTCTTCCCGACAACCTAGAACAAGCTCCATGGGAGCAGAGAATTGCCTTTCCACCCCACTGCTGTATCCACTGGAGCTGATGTGTCGCAGGTGCTCAATGTTGAACAGCGAATGAGTAAATGGAAAAACTCAGAACACTGGGCCAGGTATATATGGGATGGGATCTAAAACACAACCATTAAAAGATCCAAAAATCTATGCAAAGGGAAACCAATCTTTAAAGCGTTGCTTAACATTGATCAAACTGTGATTTAACTCTTTGAAAATGATCCAGGGAAGTGAAGAAAGGGACCAAACCTACCTTGAGAGGGTTTACATTTGTTCTGTGATTTACTGGACGGCTTGCCTGGAGTGCAGGTTGGGGGAGGATTCGACAGCTTCTCTTCCATTTTGGCTTCCTTCACATACTGGCACGATTTCCCCAACAGCACGATGCTATTAAGCACTTTCAGGGATATCAACCTAAAAACAGAAACAAAACAAACCACATCCGTTGGAATTCATCTAAATCCCTGTGAATGCCATCTACTACCATGGCTAAGGAGAAGGTGGGGGGGCACGGGACGGTGACAGATTAGGGATTTAGAGGAACTTAACACAAATCTTGAGTTTTCTGAGGCTTCTTTGCCACAAAGAAAAACTTGGGAATTCCTTAGTTCTCTTTTTTTTTTTTTTTTTGAGACAGAGTCTCACTCTGTCACCCAGGCTGGAGTGCAGTGGCACAATCTCGGCTCACTGCAACCTCCGCCTCCCGGGTTCAAGCAATTCTTGGCCTCAGCCTCCCAAGTAGCTGGGATTACAGGCATCTGCCTCCACGCCCGGCTATTTTTGTATTTTTAGTAGAGACAGGGTTTCATCATGTTGGCCAGGATGGTCTCAAACTCCTGACCTCGTGATCCACCTGCCTCGGCCTCCCAAAGTGCTGGGATTACAGGTGTGAGCCACCATGCCTGGCCTCCTTAGTTCTCTTATAAGAAATTATACCATTTAGAAATTTTTCCTGGTATTAAATATTTTAACATTTATTCTTTTATTACACAACAAATACATTTAGCACATGCAGATGAACAAAAAAGAAAATAATAAAATTACATGATTCCACACCCTTATGATAATCACTGTGACATTTAGTATGTTATCTTTCAGTCGCTTTCTCTGAATACGCCTCTATTTGTACTTTCTTGCTGTATAGAAACAGGGTCTATTTTACAAGGCAGTAGGCGAGTGGAGTCAGGAGGCAGAGCATGGACTCTGGGGTGAAGTGTGTCTGTGTGGAGTCCTGAGTCCACTGCTTAGAACCTGTGTGCACCTGGGCAAGCTACTCAACCAGCTAATCTGGAAAGGAGAGCAGTCAGGTATGGTGCTTAGAGCAGTGCTTGGCACACAGAAATGGCAAGCAATTTTGTTATTACTGTTGTTATTTATATAACAATGTATCATGAATTTGTTCCATATCAGTTAATGTTCCTCAGTGACCTTATTTTAAATGGCCTTATAACATCACTATATGGGTTATCAAATAACAAAGCCCCAAACAACTCGTATTTCTGGATATTTAGATTATTTTCAATATTTTGCTTCTACTAAAAAGTTTCTGATTAAGAAAACATGTTAAATCTGTATTTCCTTAGGATACCTAGATACCTATGACTACAGAAATAAAATTTCTGGGTCAAAGAATATGAATATTTTAAGGCATTCAATACAAATCTGGAAAAAAGTATGGGAAGAAAAAAGTCTCACATTAACCTCAATGCCGGTTTTATAACCAGTGAAGAAGTTGGTTTTCTTTTTTAACAGGCAGTCTTGCATTGTCGCCCAGGCTGTGGTGCAGTGGCATGATCATCGCTCACTGCAGCCTTGAACTCCTGGGCTTAAGCAATCTCCCACCTCAGCCTCCTGCACAGCTGGGACCACAGGCGTATGCCACCATGCCCAGCTAATTTTCTTTTTTGTAGAGATGGGGTCTTGCTATGTTGCCCAGGCTGGTCTCAAACTCTTGGGCTCAAGCAATCCTCCCACCCAGCCTGCCAAAGTCCTGGGGCTACAGGCATGAGCCACCATGCCATCTTCTGCTCAGCTCCTTTCATGGTCTCCCCTCCCTGGGCCCTCCTCCCCCATGGCTGCTCATGGACTACTGCAGCTGCCTGGTGCCTGCTGTTCCTCCAACAGGCCTGTGTCCCTGTGCCCTTCTGCTGAGCCTACACTCTTCCCAGGTGGCTGCACAGCTCCCTTCCTTACTGAAACACCAGCTCACCAGAGAGGCCTGCCCTGGCCACCCTCTCTAAGGCAGCTCCATCTGCCTCTCCCATTCATCTCCTCATACTACTGTGCTTTTCTTCCTAATGATTCCTACCAACTGTCAATAGAGTGACTTGTTTTTCTAGTTGTTGTCTATTTGTTGTTGGGAATTTCTGCGACATCAAGGCAGGGCACTTGTCTGGCTTCTTTTTGGCCAAGCCCTAGACCAGCCCAGGCCCTGCTGCTAAGCAGCTATTCCCTGAGGAGCACTGGGCAGACAGCAGTAACGGCAGAGGCTGGCAAGTCCTCCCACCTTAGCTGGCAAGAGTGAGTCTGGAGGGAAAGAGGAGAAACTGGGTGTGGTGGGGAAAAAGTTCAGCATTTTATGTCAAAAAGCCCAACTGAATTCTGATTTTATTTTTTTAACTGAAGACAGATTCCTGGGTTTGGTGTAGTTAATTGATAAAGAATGCATGGACAAGGTAGTTTTGAGAAAGTTTCTGAAAGAGAAGAGGATAATTTAGGAATCACCCTGAGATGAGGATTAGAGTAGGTGAATAAAGTAGAAAGGTGAGTAAGCAGATCTGTCTGGCTGCACTATCCAGGTGGAGAAGTGAAGCAACATGGGGAGGGAGGCGACACGGGAGGCTGGGGGCACAGGTGCCCTGAATTCTAAGTAACTCAAGATTAAAGCACATACCCCTGGGTGAACTATGCACAGGCAACTGTAACTAAACAAAGGTTTTCAGATGTAGCATATACATGCTTCATTTCCTGATTATTATGTAAAGAACACTAGAATAATTAGATTGTCTAACAATTATTCCCATTGAGATTACAGCAATACCACTTCGTAAACACAGCACAATGTTAAAAACGTTGAGGGGCGGTGTGAGAATCTACATTAGAAAAGGAAGGTCTTAATATTTTTTAATGTCAAAAAATGAAAAGAGTTACATTCATATAGTAAACCATTTACATACTCATTCAAACAAAAAACAGGCAATGCTGTCCAGTGTGATCAGAACCTCATCCTCCTCTGTGAAACACTGAAATTAGCCACATGACCTACACACAGCTCTGTAGGACAAGGGCC
This sequence comes from Pongo abelii, assembly GCF_028885655.2. Lineage (NCBI taxonomy): Eukaryota > Metazoa > Chordata > Mammalia > Primates > Hominidae > Pongo > Pongo abelii. The sequence continues at coordinate 15,186,989 of NC_071988.2, forward strand.
TGAGCCAGCTACTGCAGGAGCTGGGAAGCCGGCTCACGACTCAGGATACTTGGTGGAGAGGTGGAAAGTGCAGACAGAAGCTACTTCAACAGAAGCTTCCTGAGCACGTGCCAGGTAGTGTGCTAAGCCCTGGGCAGGAAACAATGTGAAAAACACACTAAAAATACCATGAAACTGGAACTCTAAGCAAATCCACCGCTCAAGTTGTGACTGCTATGCTTACCCTCCAACATTTTTCCTCTGGAGGGATTCAAGTTCGAACCCTCTCAGACCACCCCTCCCTGAGTGAAGCTCCTGATGCACACCACCTAAGCGAGGGTGGAACAGGTTTCCCGTTTCATTTTTCAGTGAGTTAACTGACTGCCAGGTCTGGGTACTTTATCGTCGTTCACTTCTTGAGAAAAGTAACAATGGCAAAATCATCATTTTATATTGTTATTTTCGTCATACCATTTATTTCTATCTTAATTAGTTGTTAATTTACTGTATGTCTCCCCCAACCAAAATGTAAGATCATGAGACCAACAAACCTGCAGATGGATTCCACTGGTCACAGACAGAAAACCTACGCTTGTGCATTACATTTGGGTTTACGTGATGCCTGCCTACAGTGTGCTGAACAATTCAATGTGGCAAACATATTGGAGCATCAAAGATGTTTTTAAATATGAAAACATGTCTGCAATGGCAGGCTTTTATTCATCAAAAAAATGTGAGTGAAATCTAAATCTTAAGCAAAAAGGGCTTTAAGATTTTGCTAAAAATTAAAATAAAATCTAAAGTACTATTAATACTACTACAAATAGCAGTGTAGTTAATCTAACTGAGTCACAAATAAATACACTTGGAGGTATAGCTGTTGAATGGAAACCCCTGGCATAGATTGGGAGTAGTATGATTGGGATGCTATTAACTTCCATTACATCTTGCATTTATGCTTTACTGTATAGCCAAAAACATATTCAAGAATAATCTTACCCAAAATAGAAGAGTATGACACAGGCATAAGACAGGATTCCTTGCACTTTAATTGAGCTTGTTATAACTCTGATGAGCTAGCCAGAAACAAACCAAAACAACAAAAACACACAAACAGAACACACAACCACAGAGTTATTAGTTAATACTTAAAAGATTTCTCCATGCTGACTTTAACATTTTAGGCATATATCTATGGCCTCTGTCTAAAAATCCAAGAGGGCAGATTTGTCGATTTGTATCAAAATCTGCCTGCTTGTGAAACCTTCTGTGGTACATTTGGATTGGTTCAAGCAAATCTGGGATGCCTGTGGCTAGTGCAACAGTTTGACTCTTGTGGACTCTCTAAGTTCGGCCCTATACCTAGGTCATGAATGACACATGTACTTATACCTCATAGGGATGCAAAGCAGCTGATTTTTATAAAATATTATTCTGCAAAGTATAAATGATTTCATCTTGCTACAAGTGTCCACACCAGAGCCAGACTCATTTGGTGGGCGTTTCCTTACTCCTGTTTTTTTTGCCCCCCGTCCTTTCTTCTTTGACTCTTTTAAGAACCCCCAGTAACTCACAGGGAACACAAGAAAAATGGAACCTTAAAAGTTTTGTATCTAGAAAAACTAAACATTATTAAAAAATTAATTAAACATTGAAACATTTCTCTCTTTTGGATAGTTACAGTTAAATATCCATTTTCTTACTTCTTTCACAGAAATAAAGGAATAAAAGCATTATCCTTGGAAGTCTGCTGAATAAATCTGGTGGAATCAGTTAAAGGAAAATGTCCACACATTACAAGTGCTGCTGTGCCCATATGTTAAAAGAGAAACAGAGAATTAGGGAGAAGTGGTCTTATCTAGTAACATCAAGTTATCCAAAGTCTATTAGGGTATCTTAAATAAACATCATAATGGTACACATTTAAAAAGACATTTAAAAATGCTTTTAATAAAAGAACAATAGGGAAGAGCTGGGGCAGTGGCTTGTCATATGTTCAATAAACTCTCACTATGAGAAAAGTGACAATGGAAGCCCTCAACTGTGTCATAGTCTTTACAGGGTAATGTCTACTGTATAGGCAATTGTGACTGAAGTTAACACGACTCCAGGATTTTATTCATTAATATGAAAGGCAAACCAATGATCACATTTAAGGCTTAAATAACTATACTTTTATCTAGCATATTATCAGTTAACTTTTACTCAGTCTAATTTCCATGAGACTTTAATACACATTTTTTCTTCCTTTTTTCGGATATAAAATCATTTTATGATCCAATGTAATGCTTAGAAGAAAAAATTGCCATCCTTGTGCCTTAATTAAAGAATTAACATGTCACAGAGGCCTCGATGTATTTCTCACGGCTCCTGGATGCCCGCCAAAGCTGTGGCACACAACGAAGCTCTGTGAGCAAAGTGCTATGGAACGAAGCCCACTAGATCTCTGCCTAACTATATAACCCCCTTTCAGCACACTGCAGGTGTTCCAAAAGTGTTTTGTCAATTATTAACTATTCATAAATATTTTGGTATAACAGCCCTAAAAACTCATTTAAAGAATAAAACAAAGATCAAAGAAAAACTTTTAAATACTAAATCAAAAAAAGTTCATACTATGAATTTTCTGACAAGTACTAGACAAATAAGTCAATTATTATTTGGCAAAGCAGGATCATATTTAAATCCAACCATTTGACCAATCCTTACAAAAAAAAAAAATCAGGCCTTATAGGTTTATCCTTATATTTGTATGTTTCATATTTCTAGTTGTAGTAAACAAATGCGGAAATATTTAGTATTCTATTTTATCAATCTCTTAAGCCTTTAACAAACAATTTTATTATTTAGAAGCCTCCATTTTTCCAAAATTCTAGGAATTCCTTTTTCAAAGCAAAAGAAAGCTATATGATGATGTAATAAGCAAGCTATTAATATAATTAAAAATGTTTAGGGATGTGGTTGTCTGTAAAGGCACACTGAAATTTAAATAGCATTAAGCCTATTAATCATCTGTCATCTAAAAAAAGTCAAGGAAGCTGGTCTAAAATATAGCTGGTATGACCTTCACTTTCTTTACACATTTCTTAGTTGATTTGCATGAGACTGCACCTATAGAAGTCTAGATGTCCTTTGGCAAAAAAGACAGTTGCATTTGTTTGTTTTGTTTTTGTTGTTTTTTTTTTTTGAGATGGAGTGTTGCTCTTGTTGCCTAGGCTGAAGGGCAGTGACGCGATCTCGGCTTACTGCAACATTCCCTCCCAGGTTCAAGTGATTCTCCTGCCTCAGCCTCCTAAGTAGCTGAAATTATAGGTGCCTGCCACCACGCCTGACTAATTTTTGTATTTTTAGTAGAGATGGGGTTTCACCAAGTTAGCCAGGCTGGTTTCAAACTCCTGACCTCACGTGGTCCACCTGCCTCAGCTTCCCAAAGTGCTGGGATTATAGGTGTGAGCCACCGTGCCCAGCTGGTTGCATCTGTTTTGATGTTAGAGTAGGTAGTCAAGAAAGAACATAATCAAATATAAGTGCAGCCAGCAAATATATATTTTTTCTTGCCTCAGCCTCCTGAGTAGCTAGGACTACAGGTGCACGCCACTAAGCCAGGCTAAACAAATCCTCTTAATTAACATTATTATAGCCTAACCTGGCTAGAAACTATTTGCAAGCCTGTTCTGGGCAATTCATTTAAATATTCAAAGTTGATAACTTGTTGAGGGTTGATTTAGTAAGTTTCAGTAGTACTTTTGAAAAAAAAATACGTATTTCTTTTTATTCTTTTTTTTTTTTGAGATGGAGTCTCGCTCTTTCGCCCAGGCTGGAGTGCAGTGGCACGATCTCGGCTCACTGCAAGCTCCACCTCCCGGGTTCATGCCATTCTCCTGCCTCAGCCTCCCAAGTAAAAAAAATACATACTTCTTGGGTATAAAAGCAGGAATTTTCATTGCAAAAAGTTTGGACAATTTTTAAAAAGTATTAATTACCACTGATAGAGAATATGTCTTCATTTGGGCATACCATAATTTTTTAACCTATTTCGTTTGTTTCTAAATTTTTATTATTACAAATGTCACTGAAATGCAAAGCTGTGCCCATAAATCATTGTGTATCTTTTATAACTATTTCCTTAGGATAATTCCTAGAAATGAAATGACTGAATTAAAGCATGATACCATCACATTGCCTTGTAGAAATACTGGATTAATTTATACTTCCATGAATATGTGTTGCAATGGCCACGTTAATGCCCGTGCTCAGATATTTCCATTAAAAAATATTTTTTACTAAACGAATAAGCAAAAAAGAGTATTCTCATTGTTAGGAAAGCCATTTACATAAAACAGCTAAGCATCACTTATCTATTGGATGGCTCAACCAATAGATATTTGGATATATAAGCTACTGCTATAATTTAAAACAAAATTTTCTTCCAAGTTATTTACCCTTAATTTTTATATCAAGTCCTTTTGAAACAATCATATTAATAACCCATTTATTAATATTCTATAATGATGGCTACTTTGTTACAAAAAACATTAAAAAGTATGCACTTACTAAAACAGCTAGTGGGAGAGGAATAAAGCCCATCCTCCGTGCTACAGAGTCACTATAATCAGTGTATGCCTGAACAGAGAAAGAAGCAAAAGATTCAGATTTATGGGATTTAAACAGCGTTTTAAAAGTACTATTCACTTATTATGTTCTAAACAGGTGAGGCTATGGAGCAAGAACAGAACCTGGCACTTATAAAATGATGTGGAAATCCAAATGTTCAGAAGTCTTAAATACAAAGTTGAATAACTTAAAATGCTGCAAAGAGCATACACTACTTAATGTTAAGTATTACTATTATTCTTAATTTGTAAATGTTTATTTACTGTTGAGAATAGAGATAAGTAGGCAGCTTTATGTAGCTTTCCTTTAGTTAATATTTCATGCTAAATTAAGCATTATTCAGTTAATTTCAGACTATGCCTTTGTTAATTTCAGACTACGCCCTTGATAAATGCTCACATTTTTCTGTCGGCTGCTAACAAGGTCAAAAGCAAGACTGGCTCTATATTCACTGTACACCTAAAGACAAACAAGAATGAAATATTAAGTAATATAGTAAAAATGTATCATGTGGAAAGACTTAGACTTTATTAATAAAAACATTTAATAATTAACCAGGAACAAGTGCTAATAACCAAGCAGACATCTGGGCATAATTTCCTTATTTGTTTTCCTACAGTAAAGGTAAAATGTAACCTCAATTCCCCTGAACTGTTAACATTCATAGATCTTCTAAACGTTTTTCTTTAAAGGGGAATAAATATCCAATGACTATGATCCTGAGAGTTTAGAATTTGGGGAAGAGTGACTATTTTAAGTAGTGTAATGTATATAAAATAATTTTGAAATTTTAAATTAAATGAATAGTTTAAAAAAATTACTGTTTGTCTAATCATAATAATGTCTTCTGAGAAAAATGAATGCTGAAAAAGACATAAAACTAAGTTAGGGAACATAGTAAATATGAAGGCACTTGTGAATGATCATTACCACTAAAAATTGCACAAGTGTCTCAATCAAGCCTATTAATTTTGACTTCAGATGCTAAATAAATGATCCTATGAAAAGGGAATCATTCTGCATTAAGAAAGCTGAGAAAGTAAATGGTGAAATTACTTTATCAGTGCTTTACAAAAAAGTACAAAACTGTATTTACTTTAAGTACATTAAAACATTCAGAAACTCATAATTGAATCACAGCTGTTGCAACTGCATTTTATTTTAAATAATTGCCTTTTGAAATAAAACAAATATTACTGTGAGACTGTTATTAAAAGTACCACCCAGTAAAATCTAGAAAACTGTGGAACTATTATTTATTTTGGGACTGAGGCAGAAATGAGAAATACATTAGGAAACTTTCTTACGTTTTATATGCAATAAATCTATAGCCACATATCTATTTCTAGAAATTATCCAGAACATCTGGTTAGAACATAAAACAAATTTCTCAAAGTTTAAACACTTTCACCAGAAAAATGTAGGCTCTCGTCTTCTAAAACTTAGCAGGAACCTATTCATAATCGTGGAAAAAAATCAACTTTTAAATATAAAATATTTTAAAAACCTAGCCAGAGAGAAAAGTTTTGATGGTCTAAGTTTTAAAATAGAAACAATGTGATTTTAAAGTCTTTAAACAGATTATGACAGTGTTAACTGATCAGAATGATTTTGAGTTAGTGACACTGTGACTTCGACTACTGGCTGGTCTATACTTCTACCCCAAGATACGGAATTATCATTGCCTAATATTAAAACAGAATACTTTCAATAGTGTAATAATTTTTAGAAACTTAAAATTACAATTCTTACTTTAAAGTATTAACAAACTGCTATTATTCTACAACTTTTAAAAATTAAGCAACAGAAGTAAACTTTAAACATTGAAGTGCATATCAAAATACATACATCTGCAGTAATGTCATTGAATTTAGTGATAAAGGCATGTTTTACAATATCCACGGCAATTTCTGATCCAATTACCATACAGACATCTGGAAACAACACCCAGAGATGATCTGTAAATAGAAAAAAGAAAAACAACGAAATATCTTAATATGAACAGAATCCATATCACAGGCTACTAGAGAAATATGAAATCTCTAGAAAAAAACTGTAGTATTTTCAGTAAATGATGAACTAGCATTCAATTATAACCTTTATCAAAAGAGCTATACTGTATCAAGTTAAAGGATACTTCATTCAACAAACATTTATTCAGGCCCGGTGCGGTGGCTCACGCCTGTAATCCCAGCATTTTGGATCACCTGAGGTCAGGAGTTTGAGACCAGCCTGGCCAAAATGGTGAAACCCCGTCTCCACTAAAAATACAAAAATTAGCCAGGCATAGTGGCGTGCACCTGTAGTCCCGGCTACTTGGGAGGCTGAGGTAGGAGAATTGCTTGAATCCGGGAGGTGGAGGTTGCAGTGAGCTGAGATCGTGCCACTGCACTCCAGCCTGGGCGACAGAGCAAGACTCCATCTCAAACAACAACAACAAAAACCCAAATATTTATTCAGTACTTTCTAAGTGCCAAGAACTGCTTTACATGCGGGCTCCGGTGGTTTAGCAGAGAGCCTCTACCTTCACGAAGCCTACGTGCTGACATGCTGATGGGATGACTAGATTAAGCAGGTTCCTTAGAAAATCCTTTAATTCCATAGCTGCCTCAATGTGACACTAAATAGCTAGAAGAGATGTGTTGTAGTCTTTGTAGATGAGCAGTCTTCTCCTTCTTTGATCACTACAACGTAAAGATATTAATCAATCCTTTGTTTCACTGTCATACAGATGTTAGCCTGATAAATTTGCTCACCATTATGACATTTAAATGTCTATTCAAATAAGACCTAGTGTTAGATAGATAAATAGGGTAACCGTAGTTTACAATAATCTACTGTGTATTTCAAAATAGGTAGAAGAGAAGAATTTGACTGGTTCTAACAAAAAGACAAATATTTAAGGTAATGGATATCCCAAGTACACTGATTTGATCTTCACAAATTATATGAATACATTAAATTATCACTTGCATACCCAAACTATGCAAATTATGCATCAATAAAAAAAATTTTTTAATGCCAATTCAGTACCAGGTACCTGATGAAACACACCCACAGACAACCTCCTAAGAACTTGGAAAAGAATGTAAGAGTGGGACACAGCAAGAAAAAGACAGGGAGAAATGCTCACAAGGACCCACAGCAACTCAAGACCCAGGTAGCCAGAGGGTGGGATGGAGACGATACAGCTGGGCTATCCTGGCTGACAGTGTAGACAGCTTCTGTGAGTCTGGCATCACATCAGGTTTTGGAAATCAAGGGACCTCTTTCACCGATAAGCTCTGCTACTAACTGCTATATTACCTTGGGCAAGTTTTTTTAATCCACATCACTGGCAAAGAGCAAGTTTCTTAATGAGCTAAATTCCAGCTTCCTCAACCACAAGGTAAGGATAGTAAGTGTCTACACTTAATTATTATGAGAACTAAATGAAATAATGGTGCACAGCAATGTGCCTGGCATACAAAATGGCTAGTGCTGTTTTTATGTTCCTCATGACCCTGAGCACTTAGAGCAACCTTCCATAAATGGCACTTTGTTGGTGTTTTTTTTTAAAGAAATTTTAATAAACCTAAAAAAAGAGTGAAAACCTAAAACAAGAGCGAAAATGGTGAATTCATCAATAAAAGCAAGTGCTCCGTTTATCATATTATCTGCCATAGTACTAACAAACGAGGCAAGATAATTTATTAAAAGTCACAGTATAAATGAGAATATGACTTCAAATATCCAGCTGTCTAGGAGGCATAAAGACTATTTGTCTTTTGGTTTAACCACTCAGCTTTGGGAATTGCTGATCCTACATGTACTCTACTGGAACCAGTGACACATACCCCCTTCTGCCCTTCATGGACACCCTGTTAGGTGACTTAGTTATAAAGAAATATACCACCATTCACTAAAACAAATCTGGGTACACAAAAGAATCTAGCTGTGTGTACGGAGGAAGAGGCTTTTCCACCACAAGCCAGGTAGCCTACTCGAGCTGCTGTGAGATGTCATTTAATCTTATGGTTTCTCTATGAAAAAAACTTCTGAAAATGTATCTCCAAGAGCGTATCTCTCATTTTATATGTTTTTGATTTTTCAGTTACTTGAAAATTACCAGTGAATTAAAATAAATTAAGAAGAAGTTAATAAATGCCTATAACATATATAATATTGGGAGTAGTAAATGAAATCCAAAACATGGTTGCATCCTTTAAGAATGAGATTCCAACAAAAACGTCAGACATTCAAACAAAAACTCTAAATTACTTGAGATACCTGAGAAATTGATCATTTCCCACTTAGCTCACTTAGCATTATAATTACCCATTTCCCCTTAATTAGCCTGTAAGTCCTACAAATGTCGTAGCATTTTTTACATTACCACAGTGCCTGCCCTTGTGCTTAGAAACTAGCATATGCTCAGTGAATGTCTGCTAACTGAATTGATAATGAAAATTTATGGAGTCTTGACTATTTCCTGTCAGCCTGAATTTAGAGACACACCTAAGTAGCAAAATTTCCACCTTACTTTATATTTAATTTATCCCTATATAAAATGCTAATCAATGGGTAAAAGATAATGTTACGGAAGAGCAAAGGTTCTCCTGGTTAACCCCTAAGATGAAAACGATCTTTCTGGATTTAGGTAATTAAAGTACACTACAGTTAAAAACCAAAAGGCTCAGAGCTGCCAGGCATAACAGGGCGCACTCACCTACTGAGTATACAGCTCCAGAGACACTGAGGAGTTTATGGAAAATGACAGCATCCCACCACACCACAGAAAACATACCCAATCCATTCTACTGAAACAGGTACATTCATGTGTCACTCAGCAACAGGGATACATTCTGAGAAATGTGTTGTTAGCCCATTTTGTCACTGTGTTAACATCATAGAGGGTACTTACACAAACCTAGATGGTATAACCACACACCCAGACTATATGGTATAACCTATTGCTCCTAGGCTACAAACCTGTACAGCACGTTACCATACTGAATATTGTAGGCAACTGTGACACAATGGTAAGTGTATCTAAACATGCCTAAACACAGAAAAGCACACTAGGAGACCAGGTGACAGGAATTTTTCAGGTCCATTAGAATCTTATGGGACCACCATTGTATATGTGGTCTATTGTTGACTGAAGGTCATTATGTGACAGATGATTGTTTCTCCAATACCCAAACAGTAAAACAGCCAAAGTCTTTTGAAGTTTTCTGCAATATTCATTTTATTCCATGTAAAAGAATGATTTTGGCTTAGAAGTAAAATTATAAGACACTGTTTTGTTAAGAGTGAGTTACCTGGATTCCAAGAAAACTGTTCCATGTTTCTTAGACAAACTATCAGTAAAAGTACATAATTTGTGAATCGTTCCTTAATATCTAAAAGAAAAAAAATCAACATAAGTACTGTAGTATATATAAACAACATAATAAAGCACATATATAAAATAATTATTTTAGCCAGAACATGATGAAATTATTAGACGATGTATAAATGTCTATAAATATACAACTTTATATATATATATGTATATACGTGTGTATATATAGGCTGGTGCTACCTTGGTAAGCCATTGACTTCTTTTGCCAACATAATTCTAGTATGGAAATTCCAGTTTTCTATAAACTTCAAAAAGTATTCAAACCATCAAACTGCTCAGACTGGGTCATTAGGTTCCTCCAACGGGCTTTGGGGACATATGACAACTGTTTCCATTTTACAGAAGAAAAAATAGAAGCAAAGAGTAAAATGAAAGACTTTGGGTAACAAAATCCTTGTGTAAAATCCCAGACTATTTCCAATCTGGTAAATAGTACACAATTACTGAACTGATGAGTCCTTTAGCTGAGAGAATCCTGCTACTACACTAGCATTTCTGGGGGTGTATGTAGAACTTGAGGGAAAATAACCCCAAATTGGGCTTCATAATATTTACCATAGACTAATAACTGTGTGCTGAGATTAGGTGGAAGGAATTTAATAAAAGCAAATCACTGAATTCTTGCTAAAGGCCAGTGTACACATTTCACTTTTTAAGCTGTTAACTTTCTCATAGTCTTAGATACCGTGTAATCAAGAAACGGGAGGAAATAAATTTGTCTGCAGTAAGAGTGGCACACCCATGTATGTGTGCCGATGTAATAGTGGGGGCTGTGACCAGAAACAATCACTCATATTAACAACCCATCTCAAAAGCTTTTTTACAGTCTGCTGTCATTTCCCTACTTTCCCACTGCCTCAGTAAATGCAAGCCTCACCCATATCATTCAGCCATGGCGCACCTCCTGTAAGCGCTCTGAATTTCAGTTTCATCCTGATGTACTTCATGAGACTGTCTTTGCTTCTCTTTTTTTACTTCCACCTTTCCCCATTATTCTCTAGCAACGTGATGCAAACTTTTATTCCACAGCAAAATTTCATTCTCTATAAGTGAGTTGGCCTTTACTCTCTGTACCTTCCCTACATCCTTAAGCTCTTCCAGTCAGTTGCTGGTACCTTCTTTTTCAGCATAGCTCAGCTCCTTATTAGTGATGGGTCTGAGCTGTGCCTTCACTCCCTCAAAGCCCAGTGGGCACTACTCGCTTCCTATTTCCAAAGCTGAAGCACTATTCATTATGAGTGTGAGCTCAGGGCACAGTGAGGCTCAAGGTACCAAGCACTGAGATGCCTCCTTAGGAGGCAGGGCACCTCCAGAGCAAGTCCATGTGGAGTTTTCAGGTGCACCTGTTTTGATTTGTTCTAGATCACATGTTTAATTTATTCTGTGACTTCAAAAGAGGATACAGGTTAAAGGAAACTAAGAAAAGTCTGCTCTAGAATAAGTTCCATCAAAGTCTGACACAAAATATATTCTTTGTTACTATAGCTAACTGTGGATCTTAATTCATGGGGTTAAATTTACCAATGTATCTTTAATTGGAATTCTGTAGAATTATTCACCAAGCTATACCTATATGTGTGCTGTCCTTTCTAATTTCCTTAAATGAATTTAACAATGAAATGTATTTATTTTTGATACTTCCCAAACATGTATAATATAGACTTGCTTCATTACAGAATTATCTGAAAATAAATGGCCTTGAGAAATTTAAAACACTATCTGAAATGAGCCAAAGTAACTTTTGTAAACTCTAACAAAGCAAAACTACTGTCGAATTTAAATTAACTGTATTTGATTTTTGGACATATGGCAGTTGCAAGTATACAGAAAATCTGCAATAATTTCATTTCTAAGGATACTGATGAAAGGGGAAAAACTTATCTCATTAAAGGTGTATTTAGGGCAAAACAGATTTTATTTTTTAAGTTTTTATTTTTTTGAGACAAGAGTCTTGCTTTGTCTCCCAGGCTGGATGCAGCCTCCACCTCCCGGGTTCATGCGATTCTCCTGTCTCAGCCTCCGGAGTAGCTGGGATTACAGGCATATGCCACCATGCCCGGCTAATTTTTGTATTTTTAGTAGAGACAGGGTTTCACCATGTTGGCCAGGCTAGTCTCCAACTCCTGATCTCAGGTGATCCGCCCGCCTTGGCCTCCCAAAGTGTTGGGATTACAGGCGTGAGCCACTGTGCCTGGCCCAAAACAAATTTTAGAAAAGCAGACTATTTCAAAATATGATAGAGATTAATAAAAATGGATAAATTCGGTAAATGAATGCAATTTTATAAGATGAAGGATGTGAAGGATGGCAAGCTTAAAGATTAAAAAGTGACACCATAAAAATTAACTCTATTTGGTAAGATAAAGATACAAAACTATATCTAACTATAAAAATGAGGCTGTTATGTGAAGATTTTTTTGAAAGTTTTATTCTTACACTTTCACAAGTTTTACATTTAAATGTTTTACATAGACATTATAAAATCAAGATTTGACTTTTAAAATTTGAGTTAAAAAATACTCAACTTTTAAGTTTCTCCAAAGTAAGATATAAAAAGAAATAAAATTTTTATGAGAATAACAGTCTGATACTGATAATCGAATATATATTACATAAATAATGCAATTAGCAACATATTTATACCATCTCATCTTCAGAATAGTCAGGGTTCGGATTAGAACTGAACTCTTACATTGATTAAAAATTAAAATTTCTAGGAATGTTTTCTCCTAACCTTTATTAAGAAGCTTAAAAACATTGGTATGAATGCTTTTAAAATATTTCTGATATTCAGGTTATTAAGCTTTTTCCTTGCTATATTACCACTAACAGGGATATACTTTAACATATTTGCAGTCACATTTTACATATAAAATAAGTGACTATTTCCAACAAACATCCACATTTATTGCAGGTTTGCAGGCTTCTAAGAGTCTTAAGCGAGCTATAAGCTTACTCCAGACAACCTAACTCCTGAAGGACCTTTCTAAATGCACAGTTCACATTACCAATGGGTAAAAAGCTATCTAAAATTCTTCATCTCAAGAATGCAAACCCAGAAAGGCTGGGGTTCCACATTCAGCTGACGCTTATGTTAAAATGAAGTGAAGAAAAGGATAATTTGTTAAAAATCTGGTTTTATTAACTAAACTACTTTTCACATGTCCTCAGGCAATTCCTCCAAAGAAAATATACAGTGAGCTACCACTGAAAGGGGTAAAGTTACTCTCAGATTTCTCCATGAAGTCTTCTATATTAAACCAGCATGAAGGACTGAACCTTACACTACATATCTGGCAACTCAACTTCTGATGGAGAAAAAATTCATAGGAAAATTCATAAGAAAAAGTTAGTCGATATGAGTATCCCTCCTGACTGGCTCTTATTAAGTAGCTACTACTAAAGCATATGAAGAAGGCAACATATTCATATAAAGAGTAAAAAGCACCTCTTGGTGACTTCCGATCTTTCCATTTTAATAGCTGAATGTTGCCTAGAATTTTTTTTTCTTACTTGAGAAGGGTCTTAAAATCTGCCTTAGGGTAAAGTTAATATCTTATAAAACTCTTAAAGGGTACAATGCAGACCACCTTGCATTGTAATATGAGCTACTTTGCTTACAGCAAAAAGTAATTTTTTTTTGGTGCTAAGTAGTAACCATTTTAAGCCAAAATAAAGTCCAAATTTCTTGTAAACTGATATGCATACCTGATCATTGCATCATTTTTTTTTCCAGAGTTTTCTTAAAACTCAAATATTGAATACCTAATCTTTCTAAGCTAAGAGGTTGGAATTCTGGGGAACCCGTTTATAAAAATGAAAAGGGGTATTAATTACATCAACATGCTGGCCATAAGGTTAAAAACATTCACAATTTCCCCCTCATAATTTTGAGGCTTTTATACACAAGGATTGAAAACCCTTAAAACTTAAGATCTGCGTGTCTAGTTTAAGGCTCTATAAAGAGCACTTACCCAAAGGAGGTTACTAATATGAATTAATTTTAAAAAAAACATGGTTTCCACAACAAACGAAATTCTTACAGTTGAATCAGTTTACTCTATGGTTAACTATTGAAGCAAAGTATTCTATAATTTAGTACCTTCCCTCCTTCCTCTTTCATTTCTAATTCATGATGCTTGGCAATCTGCACTTGAAAGGTGAGGAACATTAGTAAGCAGCAAGAATGTGAACTGCCTCTCAGAGCTTTGAGAGTCAGGTCTAGCATGGCCTCATAGAATCATCTAGGCTTTATGTTCAAGTTTTCCATTTGTTCTTTTTGCTCCTTGCTTAGTTTTCAAATCTCCTATAACTTGTTTGTTTTAACATATTCATATGCCATTATTTTCCTTGTCTAATATACAGATACAGGTAAAATTTACATACAGTGAAATGCACAGATCTTAAGTACATAATGTGATGAGTTCTGATCAATGCATAATTTGTGACACCAAGCCCTTAATACAGAAAGAAGTTCCATCATCCAGAAAGCTCCTTTGAGTCCCCTTAGTCAATCCAAATGCCCAACAAACAACCTCTTATTCCTATCATCATAAATGAATTTTATCTGATCATAAACTTCATATAAATGAAATAATACATTATATACACTTTTGTGTCTGGCTTTTCTGCTCAACATAATGCTTCTGAGACCTACATAGCTGACAATATTAGGAGTTCATTCTTTTATCTTTAATTGCTAAGTAGTATTCTATGGTATGGATATACAGTTTGTTTATTTTCCTATTGATAGGTATTTGGGTTGTTTCCAGTTTTTGGCTAGTATGAACAAAGCTGCCATAATAATTCTTGCAACAAGTCCTGTTGAGGAAATATATTTCCAGCACCGAATTACAGGGCAGGTGAACATTTAACTGTATAAGAAATGGCCAAAAACATCAGTTGTAATACTTTACACTCACACCATCGATGCATGAGTGCCAGTTAATCCATATCCTAACTTGTGGCACTGTCAGGCTACAAGAGCAGTCACTCTGGAGGGTGTGCAGTGCTATCTCATTATGGCTTTGTCTTTCTCCAGTGACATTTTCCCTAATAATGCTGAGCAGCTTTTCATGACCTTATTGGACATTTATAGATTTTCTTTTGTGAAATGTCTGTTCAAGCCTTTTCCCCATTTTAAAACTGGATTGTCCTTTCATTATTGATTGGTATAGTTTGTTATATATTCAGAAAATAAAAAAAATCTGTCGTCAGATATATGCATCTCAAATCTTTTCTCTTAGTACTGTGGCTGGTCTTTTTACTTTTTAAGTTTTATGATCACACATTTTAATTTTGAAGAAGTCCAGTTTCTCTCTTTTGTTTTACAGTTAGTACCTTTTGTGTAGTCTCCAAAAATGTTTGCCTAGACCAAGGTTGTGAATATTTTCTCCTAGAAGTTTTATAACTTTAGCATTTATGTTTAGGGTTATGAACCACCATGAATTAATTTTCTTGGGCAGGGGAGGGGCCAAAGTTCTTTTTTTTTTTTAACCTTTATCCAACTGTTCCAGCATTACTTGAGAAACTCTTCTTACTAAATTTTGTTTTATAAAATATCTTTTTTATTGAAATGTTATTTTTGTAAGCATGTAATATTTTTATTAAAATTTCCCAGTTTTAATTTCGAATATGGTGAATAGTGAGAGACATAATCCATATAAATAAAAGTGCTTTGGAATCATCATACTTTTTTTCTTTTTTTTTGAGACAGAGTTTCACTCTAGTCACCCAGGCTGGAGTGCTCTGGTACGATCTTGGCTCACTGCAACCTCCGCCTCCCAGGTTCAAGCAATTTTCCTGCCTCAGTCTCCCCAGTAGCTAGGATTACAGGTACCTGCCACCACACCCAGCTAATTTTGGTATTTTTAGTAGAGACGGGGTTTTACCATGTTGGCCAGGCTGGTCTTGAACTCCTGACCTCAGGTGATCCACCAGCCTCGGCCTCCCAACGTGCTGGGAGTACAGGCGTTAGCCACTGCGCCTGGCTGATCATCATACTTTTTAAAGTGTGTAAAAGGGTTCTCAGGACCAAAAAGTCTGACAAGCGCTGCTTTGGATGAGCCATGTGTGCTCTTATCTACGACCGGACTGCAGGCCTCCCCTGTAACACACCCCTCCTTCCTCAAGGACATCATCAAGCCAGGTTCCTTTAGGGGTCCTCTCTATTGTACATCTGTCTGGATTCATGCTAAAACACCATCATTTTTTCATGACTTGTGCAAATGTCACCATGGCAGAAGAGATGAATAATGTCTTCATATTCTTGTGAAAACACTTTTGACTCTGAGCACACTCCCTGGCAGAGCCCCTGGGACTGTTCCTGGGGGCTCCATGATCCACCACGCTATGTGGCTCTGGCTTTCAAAAACTATGTAAGACAATGACTCCAGGCACAAAAATTTTGTGCCTTCACACTTTTTAGAACTAGAACGAAGGCAGTAAATAATAACTAAATAATAACTAAAAAAGCTAAGGACTTAGAGACAATCTGAGATTTACAGTCATAGTTCTCCTAGAAGCTATGTGACGGTGGAGAAGTCAAATTATTTTCTCTGTGTTTCAGTTTTCACATCTATAAAATGGAAAAATACCACCCACTTCAGAGAAATTTCTAGACTATTAAGAAGCTTCTCAAAGTAGCGTATGGTGCTACACAAATGTTTCTAATTTTTTATCTCAAACATCTTGTGATTACAGTAACCAGAGATAAGAAAACCTAGTAAAGATGTTGATAGCGTAAGAGAAGGTACAGTTTAAGCTGAAGAGTGGCCCAGAGAAAATGTGCCATTAGGATTTCAGAATGAACTGCAAAATAATACTGCACAGAACTTCAAGTAGAATCTAATTGTACATACCGCTATTTGACATTTGAAAGAGATTGTTCTTTTCAAACTTCTTGAAAACACTTCCTTTAATTTCAACAAACTGAAATAGTAAACAGAAATACCATCTTTATGATTATAACAGTTTAAAAACTAGACTTGCTACTTATAAAACTTCCGGGAGAACAACATATAGAACAAAGAATTTTATCCCACCCAGAGTATTGCAGCTGAAATGCCTGTATAACTTTAAAAATGTAAGATAAATCTCATACTTACATTATTAGACATCATGATAGTAAGCAAAGACTTGTTGTGTGAGTTAAAAGCTACATTGAGAGTTGTTGCTTGAACCATTATAAGAATTGCATGGAAAACTAATAGAAGGTCAAGGAAAAAACTTAAATTTGCTTTCATATTATTACTGATAATACTATAAAATTTTGAAAGTGAATAATAAAGATGACTTTCTTTTCTAAATTGTCTTAATAAGTATTGTACTATCTTCATAATTTCCCTATTAGCTATAGTTGATATAAGTTTGACAGGATATGTGCAATCCACATGAAACGAACAAAAGTGGAAATGTACCTCTATGCATTCATTTATTTAGACCATGAATCCTTTGCAACAGGGTTGTTTTGTTCTTTCTGTATCTCTGGCACTTGGCACAGTGCTCAGGAAATAGGCCCTCAAAAAAATTTGTTAAGTAAATGGAATAAATTATGGTAAATACTGAAAGAAAAGACTAAGAAATACACATTCTGAATTAAGATAATTTGCATTCTAAAAAAGAAAGCACAAAATATAATTCTGCAAGTGATTTTCTTCCCTGATTCTTCAGGAAATGTGGAATGTAAGGCAGTAAGAAATATCTGATAATTAAGATTCTTCTTCATATGTCATTTTGAAGATATCCATAAACTGCAGAATTATATTTGTATTACATACAGAATAGTTAATTTGTATCTAAGAGTGGTAACTGCTTTACTCCATTAAAACTGGAACAAGCTTTTACCCTCACAGGTATCTTCCTACTTGGTTCTTTAACTTTCCAAGCATTGACCCAATTTCTTTCAAGTGTCACTCTTACAGAGATAGAAAAAAAAAATGTTACACATTCTTGTGAATGAGTCCTGACTTCACATGGAACTTAAGAGCAGGAACGTGTGTATAAATATGTAGGGGCACACAAACATGTACACTGCTTATACAGTAAAGCACTTACTCTCCAATAGAAAAGCTTTAAGCCAGGGATGAATACACAAACACATAAAACCACCAAAACTCCTCCCAACCAATTTCACATTATACTTTTAGATAAATTCCATGTATTTTAAGCCCATAAAAAAGAATTCCTGGATTTAAAGATAACTTCAAGAAAAATTCTAACACAAGTATGAAAAATTATATAGATCTATGTCAGGTATGTATAAAAATACACTGCCTTTTTATTATAAAAGTCTTCCTTATAATCAGTTACACTGCAAACAGAACTGTTTTCCAGCAGCTCAAAGAGTAATGCATACATGAGGCTCTTAAATTAGTTAGTTATTATGACAATCAATTTCTCAACAGAACACAGATATTTCACATTAATCTTCAGAATACATACATTATCTATATTATCTTTAAATCTATAAAATGGCTAACCAAATAAAATAAGGTAGACTATGCATTAACTGTTGGAAATTTCCAGTAGGTCTATAAGGATACAGACATAGAGAACAGCCATGAAAAAGTGAGGAATCACCCCAATGTGGGCTCTTTTTCTTTCTTTAGGCTCTGTTGCTGTCCAATAGAGAGCATCTAATATATCTTGTCCAAAAGATGAAAACAGACGATCAGCTACCTAAAAAAAAAAAATTTGTAAGATGTTTCTTAATATTCCATTTAAATATGTAACTAAAACTGAGATATAGCTCAAATCCTGGAGATCTGTGTTTTAAATCCTAGTAGAAGGCAAGCTAAAGAGGAGTGAGGATCTTTGTTTACTTATTCACTCACATTTCTTTATTCTTTAACAAATAGTAACTGCTAAAGCATGTATAGAATTTCAATTAGACTAATTAGCTATGTTTGTAACAAAGAAAGTCTTAAATAGTGGCAAAAATAAAAGGGGTGGGCACATCTGGCCGGGCACGGTGGCTCACGCCTGTAATCCCAGCACTTTGGGAGGCCAAGGCAGGCGGATCATGAGGTCAGGAGATCGAGACCATCCTGGCTAACACAATGAAACGCCGTCTCTACTAAAAATACAAAAAATTAGCCGGGCGTGGTGGCAGGCGCCTGTAGTCCCAGCTACTTGGGAGGCTGAGGCAGGAGAATGACATGAACCCGGGAGGTAGAGCTTGCAGTGAGCCGAGATTGCGCCACTACACTCCAGCCTGGGTGACAGAGCACGACTCTGTCTCAACCAAAAAAAAAAAAAAAGGGAGTGGGCACATAAAAATCATGGTTCCTCTGGTTTTAGCACTTTAAATTCAAACTCAGGATTCAAATTTAGGACAAATATATCATTTGACCTACTCATATCTAATATTTGTAAATAATGGTAACTGTGTTTTGAGGTTTATTACATGGAATAAAATATGCAGATTTACTTCCTAACCACATTTTCAGGTATCAATCTCCTTGAATACAGTATAACAGGTAAAAAGTGACATATAAAAGAGAGAAAAGGAGGGCATGATATTCAGGATTCAGTTTGAATACCACATCCTAACAGAGGCCTTTTCCAGACCATCCAATCTCTTGTGGCTCCTACGGTCTCTACTGCCTTAGTCTGTTCTTTTTCATCATAAGATGTATCATTTCCTAATATCTCCTTGTTTATTGTCTATCTCTCACCTGTAGAATACAAGCTCCATGAGAATAGGCTGGTTCACCTGTGAGTCTTCAGGTTCTAAGATGCTTGGCATGCAGCAAGTGCCAACTAAAGACCTGCTGAATGAATAACAGCTACCATTTAGGGAGCTCCTACCATGGGCCTGATATTGTGCTAAACCCTTTCTATGTGAAGTCTATTTAATCCTCATAATCTCCCTAGTATCTCCACTTTACAGATGAGAAACTGAGGATTAGAGATATTCAGCAACAGTAACTATGTCCAGGATAAGCAGGTAATAAAGGAAGGACTAGGATTTGGTCAGAGGTGGTTTGCCTCTTCCAGAGAATGGACTCTCATCCACTGTGTTTAAGCCACCTCATCAATTATAGTCTGCAATGTGAATACGTATATAAATCATTTTAATCAGCAATTCATGGATCCTTTTTCTTGGCCTATTTTCTAGTAACAATAATACTACTACCTTGAGAGGGCTTTGTAAGTCAGGGGACAGGGAGAAACCCACGCACTTTCCAGTGTCCTAAGATGGAAAGCCTACGAAGGAGAGACTAGTAGGGCAGCAGTGAAAAGAGCAAGGCAGAGAGCAGAGGGGAACAGGGAATGAGGCCTAGGCTCTTTCTGTGAGAAGGAAGGGAGAACAAGATGAGCTATTCTGTTTCACGAACTTTGTCCCCATCCACCCCTAGGCAACCTACTTGGTGGGGCAAAGTGTATGTGCAGCAAGCCTAGAATCAGGAAGCTGGGGTATGGTTTTAAAACATCTTGGTCTTGAATTTAGGAGGTACCAGGAAGGCTAGAGCTCCATGGCTTCTGTGAAGAGATGGAGAGTCCTAGTCTACCACAGCAATGCAGCTTCAGAGCAGAAAAGCTAGCAGCCCCCACCCCATCTGTCCTCTCACTAGGAAAAATCTCTTCATGGCTAATTAAAAAGATAAATAGATCTTATTGTATCCCCCCAAAAATAAAATATAAAAATGCAATTTGAATTTCTTTCTTTTTTTTTTTTTTTTCGAGATGGAGTCTCGCTCTGTTACCCAGGCTGGGGTGCAGTGGGACGATTTCAGCTCACTACAACCTCCACCTCCAGGGTTCATGCGATTCTCCTGCCTCAGCCTCCCGAGTAGCTGGGATTACAGGCACGTGCCACCAGGCACGGCTAATTTTTGTATTTTTAGTAGAGACGGGGTTTCACCATGTTGGCCAGTCTGGTCTTGGACTGCTGACCTCAGGTGATCTGCCCGCCTCAGCCTCCCCAAGTGCTGGGATTACAGGTGTGAGCCACCATGCCGGCCTGCAATTTGAATTTCAAAGTTTATTATATAACTTAGGGTAGCTTACTATTTAAAAAACTTGTGAATATCTGGCTTATAAAGCGAAGCATTTTTTTGTAAAGTGAATGTATATCAGCTCAACTTATTTTTCATATAAATGCAGATTTTCATATGCTGAATGCTTTGAAGTGAGACATATTGTACTAAAAACATTACTTACAAAAATTGGGAGCTTATATTTATTTGCCCTATGTAAAGATCTGAATTTAAATGTGCAATTTAAAATGTGTATTTCTTATAGCAAACATATACATAATCATAACATTTACTTCATAATTTAAAGTTCTAGCATGGGTTTCTAATGAAGTTGTGAAACTAATTTCCCTAGCACTTGACAATCTGGATACTCAAGGGGGTACTGGTTCTAAAATGTCTGGGCAGCAAGAATATTCCCAGTCTACATGAGGACATGCCATGCCTGCAGGCTTGCCACCAGAGGTGTGTCCCAGACCAGCAGCATGAGCCCCACCACCTTAGAAATGCAGATTCTCCAGACCCAGCCTAGATCTCCTAAATCAGAATCCATGTTTAAGAAGAGCCCCCAAGTGATGATAGCACAGGAAAGGCCAGAAGCACCATAACTAGAGTTGGTAGAACACTCTTGACTCTCAGGTACCTTCAGAACGGGAAGACTTGAAGCTGAGTGCCCTGGCCAGGCCTGTGCGTGGTAAGCAAGGCCCTTACCTCCAGCATGTTGTAGATGATGTAGAGCTTGATGACGGACTGCCCCCTTATCAGGTGGTACATCATGGAGTAGTCAACATAGTGCATCATAAAATAGCAGATTACCAAAATGACACCCTTCAAAATGTCACACACCTGGGCAGGCTGAAGCAAACGCCTGTCCCTGAAACATACAAGAAGTAATAAAAATATAAGTTTTACTCTGTATGTTCTCACAAAAACAATAATCTTTACTCGATATACACTGGCATACAAAGGTAAAAATAAGAATTATGTTGATCTTTTAAAAACTTCAAATAAGGGAGGTTAAACTAAATGACTACTCGACAGTGTAAAATTTTCTGTCCAAGTATAGAATATAAAGATTTTAAGTGAGAATTACTATTAGATGTTGGCAAACTTAACAAAGGAACACACAGGGCAGGTATCTACTGATAGGGTGCTTTCCAGCAACAGATTTCCACCATTATGGCATAAGCTTTTAACCTAATCATGAATCCCTGCACGTAGCCTGCTGGATCAGCCCTTTTCACACAATGCTACATTCTATGCATACTGCTCTGCATTTTGTACTTTATTTAACGGCATAATATTCCATATAAGTTCATCAGGAGTTCATATTTTTATGGCAGCATAGTGTTCCACTATGTGGATGAACCATAATTTATTTAACATACAACTGACAGATTTCTAGTCTTTTGCAATTATGCGCCATGATGCAATTTACATGCCATGTCACATATATGAAAGTGTATCTGTAGGATAAATTCCTGAAATTGGAATTCCAAGGTTATATTCACTTGAAATTTTGATAGAAACAGCTGAACTGCCCACTGAACTGGGTACAGTTTATACCTCAACTAGCAAGGTCATGAGAAAGCCTGTAGTCCAGGGGTGATACAGTGTTTGATCAACTTTTGGATCTTTGCCAGTTTCATTGGTGGAAAATCGTACACAGTGTAGTTTCAACGTTAATTTCTATCATTAGGAAACTAAACATCTTTCCACATATTTAACAGTTATTTATATTTCACATGAACACTCCCTATCTTTTTTGTACTGGTTTATAGGACAGCTTTTGTATCACAAATGTTAGACCTCTGTGACTTCAGTTGAAATATTTTTTTCATAATTAATATGAGCAGAAGAATCACTCCTTACTTCTGAGGTTAGAGTATAAGGAGCTAAACCGAAATTGTGAAAGGAATCATCTTAACAAGACAGAGCAAAAAATACATTAGAAAAGAAGACATTTAAGATTTCTTCCACTGGATTTAAAATTCTTGTGACAAGAATGGGAAAGATACGTTCTCTTTGCCTGTCGCAGGCTGATTCCTCAGGACAGAAAATGCTGTCTCTTGTTTTGGCAGCTTTTATGCATAGTGCAATCAATAAAATGGCCCGAGCACTTTTTTTTAGGAGCTGCAGAATCTCTTCATTTCCACCATTTGTGACAATGTTCTAAGCAACAATATAGGGGTGGGCTCATTTTCTAAATGGCCATTGGCCATCTGAGCCACCTATGTATTTGATATTCCTTGGTTACATATTCTCCAGAGCTCTTTCCTAATGCTTTTCCTCCAAAGATCTTTGTGGAGTTTAAGAAGGAATTTGTAAATCTTCCAAACTCTTACTTGAAACATTGCTTTATAAGGTCACAATGATGCTCTACCAATTCTGTAAGCAGTTGTTACAGAAACTCATTCTTGTTTTCTATAATGTGCACTGTATGATGTTTTCAGTTAGATATTAATTTGGCTGATCTATTTGTAGACAGAATCTAAGATACTGCAGAAATTCTGAAAGCAGACAAATTCTGTGAAGACTGTTCACGAAGGGCTGGAAATACACTGGGCTGGACCAATGAGCCTAAATGAGAGAGAGGTCAGAATGTGTCTAACTCAGATCACATGACTTAAGATGGGTATGAAAAGCCAAGTAAAATTACTCTTAGCAGGTGAAGTTAAGGCTTCAGGAAAGATTGCATCAAGGACAAAGTTGATCAATCTCTATCATTATTTCTTTTTCACCACGACTTTCTTTTATCCAATGATGTTCCTCTTTCTCCCACAGAGAGAAAGAGAGACCTTTTTCTCCTCGGGGAACAAAGAATGCCTTTCATCTCCTGACTCCCAACCAACCAGCCCAGAGCACAGATCTCTGCCAAGGGCTATTTGAATATCAAGGTAATTTCCTGCCCTTATCCCTACAAGACTGAAAATGGAAAACCTATTATATCTGCCAAGAATTGGATCTTGATCACTTAAACATATTTCTCATTCAAACACTGAGAAGAGGAGACATTTTGAACACTTGTGAGCTCCTGGCCTTGGTGTGACTGTCTCCACTTGGGCAGCAGGGAACAAACGTGAGCCACCAGCCCCCACTCAGAAGTGTAGCACAGCTCAGCATATACTGAAAGTCACACATCATCAACAGTCATGGGCTTTTGTGTTTAAAGACTGTAAGTCATGTTTATAAATTAAAGAAAATGATACGAGCTAAAAGTAGGGTAGTATTAATTTGTGTTAATTATGAAAATAATTTTGATAACTAATTAAAGTAGAAAACTATACTTAGAGCTTTTGGTATTAGATGGCATCTACTTAGTTGAGTGATCTCAGTCAGAGCAATTTTATTTAAGAGACAAAGGGCTTTTAAGTATATATCCAATTGTGTTTCTTTATATACATATTTTGAATCAAAGAACAATGTGTTAGTATATCAATGAAGGAATAGTATATTTAATACAAGCCACAGTTAGAAATTAGATCTACCAAACATTGGAAACACATATCCCAAAATGATATAATATCACACTTTTTGAACCAAGCTGATAAATTAACAAAGAAAAGTTGTAGAAACACCTAATGCTACAATTTAGTTACTATGTGGCAGGCACTGTCCTAGACACTCCACATATATTCCTTTTAGTGTTCACAATAATCCTATTTATTTAATCATCTTGGTTTTACAAATGAGCCAAGGGACAGTCAAGAACATGCCTGTGGTTGTACAGTGATTAAGTTCCCACACGGTGCAGCAGGGATGGAAACTTGGCAATCTGGCTCCAGAAGTCATGCTCTTCAGAGCCATCTGCACTCTAGACTTTTTAAAACAGAACTTCTAAACTTGCAGGAATCAACAACTCAGAACCTATTATCTTTCTGTAAAATTTTACACTGGATAATTTATCACTGTACTGCAATCTCATCTCAATAAATTGCTGTACAAAAAAACAAACCTATCATTTGGTATTTCTAAAAATGAATGCAAAAAAAAACTGGACTATTATGATATATATATGATATACACATACTGAATTCACTGCTTTCTGTGCACCCTCTGCTCTGGTGAAAGTGTTCCATCCATTGCTAACATCATAATTGGTCGCTGCAGGAATGACTGTGATTTTCAGGAAGAATATTATTCAAATAAAGAATACAAGAAGCAGAACCTTTAAAAAAACAAGGGTCTTGATTTCTTTCTTCTTCTTCTTCTTATTATTATTTTTTGTATTTTTAGTAGAGACAGGGTTTCACCATGTTGGCCAGGATGGTCTTGAACTCCTGACCTCAGGTGATCTGCCCACCTCGGCCTCCCAAAGTGCTGGGCTTGAGCCACCGTGCCCGGCAAGGGTCTTGTTTTCATATAAATGTCCTTGTTAATAAAAAAGAAAGGGTGCCAAAATAAAAAATTGTTTCTAAGGTAGCATCTTAAAAGACAGCTGTATGTACCACAGCTTCTTTCTAAGAAAAGACCTAACCTCACAAATAAGTTTACCTGGTTAAAACAACTTGAACCAATCAGTTTATTTGTTCCTTCTCTGCCAGGATATTTTTAGATGACTATCTGATAAGCACTTCAAACTCCCTAAGAAGCTTATCCAAGGCCCTGCCATTCAACCCCGAATTGGCTTTTGAAAAATATTTTCATGCTACAGTTCTTACAAATGGCTAAATGGTGGTTACTGGCAATTCACCTTGCAAATGATGAAAATCCCATATGAAAGCATAAACAAGTGAAACATACTGTTGGGCAAAGTGAAAAACCCACTAATTTGCAGGTTTGGGTGTATGTCATCACACAAGTAATATTACATCAGGTATTTAACAAAACTTAAAACATTCTTCAACATAAGACATTTAAACAGAATTCTTTTAAAAATTTCTAGTAAAACCACCCTTACAGAAACCAAATTCACTACATTTCTAAAATTTTATTTTTTATTCTTACAAACATTTCCATTTCCATTGTATTTTTAGCAACTGTACAATTTTACATTGTACAATTTACCAATTAGAGCATCTCCAGTTGTTTCAAAGGGCTCACAGACTTATAGAAACTGAATTATCCAGTAGAGAAAGATGATCAAGGGTAAGCTTTTTCCTTTTCCTCTTTAGAGGAAGATAATATGCTAACTATGGTTAAAGTAAAATCTGGTAGTGGACAGAAAGATCAAGAAGGAAGACGTGGCACCAAAAATGAGCGAAAAAAATGGGAGAATCCCTGCATAGCTATTTCAAATCAGTGTTGAAACATGCCAGAGTATTAGCATGAGTTATTTCATTACAAGATACATAGACTAGATCTCTCGCTCTCTCTCAATATTTTCAGCCATTTGTGGTATAATTGAAAGAGTGAAGAAACACAAGCACTACTGAAATAAAAATGCAAAATAATATGGTTTTATTTTTGAAAGTGAAATCCTTTTATAATTTTAAAGTAAACTGGAATAAAGTAGTGAAATCAAGATGTTTTCCTGAATTAGAAAATTAAGTATCTTAAATTTTCAGTTTGACTGACATGTAACAGAAAAATAAATACTTAAATGGAATGATTCAAACCATTTCTTAAACTTTAATTTCAAACTATACTGAAAAAAAAACTTATTTATAAAGCTATGTTCATAATTTTAGTAATGCAAAATAAAAACTGCTTATATGGAAGGAATTAAGCTCAGCCAATTTCTGTGGCTTTGGAGATGAAGTATTTGCTAAGTCTAAGCTAACATGTGTAAAGATGACTTTTGAGTGGATTTCCATGTTGGTGAAATCACAGTCAAATCCTTCACAAAGAAATGTGGACAAAGCTTTAAGACCAAGTAAAGATGCTATTTTAAAAAGGACAGGGATCCACATTTTCTTCAGTATGTTTCTACCCCCTAACGGCTATGTCTGCCTATCCTGTTTACTTTTGCGTTTAATGAATGTCAATTTGGCCAAGAGTATAGAAGGAAAAATCAGGGTTTACTCACCACAAGGAGTCCCTGTGCCACCACATTCCATTCTATAAAGGAAGTGAAAGTGCTCCTCCCTTCGGTCTGATTTACGAGAGAGAAAGAAAGAGAGAAGGTTGTAATGTTGCTACGCTACTTAAGAGCTCCATGGTGAGGAAACGGGACAACAAAACCTGGCGTTACGAAGACTTTCTAATAATAACAAATATATTGCTCTCAACAAATAAGCCACATAGATCAGCCCTGGTAAAAGGAAGTAAAAGGCATATTTGTTTCCCCAGAGAAAGTTACCAAGAGCTCTCCCTACTTGTGCTACAGTGGTGGCATCAATCACTTAGGCCAAAATCAAGGCTTAATTTTGTCTAAAAAGAGAAAAATCTATTATATAGGTGAGGTTAATCTTGGGCAGAACTATTTCGAAAGAGGTAAGGCATACGAAGGAAACTCAAAAGGCTAGGAAACTCTCAAGCATCTGAAATTCATAATTCTGGGAGACAAGAGCTCTCCCATGGGATAAACTCTCAAAAGAAAATGATACTATTGCCTCTTCAACCAAGAAAAATAAAAGCCTGTGAAGCCTCATGTGAGAGTTATGCCTAAAGCCGGGCCAGGGGACAGAACATTTGCTCACACATATTTTAGTTGCTCTAATAGTAAAAAACAAAAACCAAAAAACACTCCGGCATTTATTACTTAAGCCCGTTCAACTCACGTATCACTTTCTAAAATGTTTCAGTAAAGTTTTTTCAACAATAACTCAATTCTCGGTACCAGGTTATATCATTTTTCTCTACAATCTTCTTTAACTTTTAACTCACGTGACTGAGAATTCTAAAGCACAAAACGAAGTCACAAATTTTAGGAGAACAGAGGGCTGACAAAAATGCCAGGTAAATCAAATGTACATAATTAGCTATTTTTCATTCAATTCTACAAGCAAATTTGGAAAAAGGATGTTTGGTACCTCTAACATAATATAGAGCAGTCTGCTTTTCTGAAAAACAAAAATTCTATCATTCTTCCAAGGAACAGACACTTCATATAATAAATCAAAACTTAGTTCTGTTTTATATGTCATGAATCATTAAAAAGATTATCCTAGTTCAAGAAGTTTCTCAAATGATTTCTAAAATGACACTACTCTTATCTGGGAAAGAGGGAAGATATACATAAGTGAATCTGCTTTTAAAGAATTTAGATGCATTTTCTAATTTTTTTTTTAAGTCTACAACAAAATATTTGGGGGCAAAGATTTTTCAAGGTTGTTAATTCATCAGAAACAATTTCAGTGAAGTATTCTTGAGATCGCTGAGGACAGACATTAACTTTTAGGGAGGGAGTGCATCCTTGGCAAACACCACACACAAATATGACTGCAGATAATTACCCTGCCAACATCTCATAATGAACAGTACTTTAACAACAGGGTCAAAGCCAGCAAAACACCCTGCTGGATGGGCCATCATGATGAAGGCTGGGTTTACTTAAGGCACTGTAGAACCACCCTTGTCCTCAGCCTTAGTGAAGGGACAGGGTCTTTATTTTACTTAAGTCAAAAACCATGGCAAGTTTGCAGAAGATCTAGAAATAGGTTCAAATATTAAGTTATGAAGCAGAGAACACGGGGGTATATGTGCTTTAAAAAGCTTCTCACAAATGCTGTACAAGATGTAAATCTGCAAACAGATGAGGTGAGAACACTGATCTCAAATATAAAAAGAAGGCAATAATTTACATTATTGATGTGATACTGAACCAAACAGTTCTAGAGTCTGCAAAGAGTTACTGTTTTCACGTCAGCATCGTGATTAATTTGACAAATGGACTGTTTCCTCCCTTTTGTGAAAACAATTTCAAAGAACAAAGAGACTAGAAAGACTAAGTTTTTACGGAAAGAAGATTGAAATACAGGAGAGTGAAAAAAGAAAACATTACTTAAAAAATTGCAATCAACTTCTTTGCCAGTCTATTTCACTTCTTCTTATTTCTTTGAAAAAATTAAAGTCAGACTGAAGGAAAGAGCACTTTTTGCTTGCTGAAAAGGATGGAACATGACATCACTACAGGCAAGACAAATCGAATAATCTTTAATGGAAGTAGAAAACACAGGAATAAAAGCTATCAGAAGGCAAAATGTGGCTATTTCTAAATAATCATTTGGTAAACCTAAAAAGTATTTTTATATTCCAAAATATTTGAAGGGTCTTAGACTTAATATTAACAATAGCTTTGTTTAATGTAACTTTTACCTTATCAGATATTTCAAGTTTTGTGACTTTAAAAATAATGCTCAAAGAGATATTTTCTAAATTGCTCAAAGAAACAAAAATTGTAACCTATATTACTGTACGCACAAATTACTCAATTTTGATAAACCATACTTAAGGCACTAAGACATTAGGCAGGATTTTCATATTCTGTGTAACCTGGCCTATCCTCAAAGCATTTAAAATTGCCTGAACTCCGTTTCATTTAAAATTTAAATGAAAATTTAAGTTTCATTTAAACTCCTATCATTTAAAATTGCTGAAATTGTTATATAATTTTAACTGCATTTCATGTTTTTTATACATATAAGTATTTATTAGTGATAGCATGAAATTAATTTTTCAGTTAATCCAAAGCAGAAATAGTAAGAAGTGTTTGCAGGGGAAATCCTCAATGGAGTCTTAAATGTAGTGTGTAACAGGCTGCCCTCTAGTGTCATTTTAGCTATAAAACTTTGAAAATAGAAAACATCTTATTTTCAAATGCTACTCAAATTAATTTAGATTCAAAGTATTTCAAACTAATGTAAGAAAGCAATCATCTTATGTGCTACAAAAAATCTTAAAATATCTAAAAAAGGTTAGAGGTAGGGATCATTAACCACTAGTAAAAGTAAATACTGGCAGAGGATTTAAGATTTCCCAGTTCCCTGCAACACCTTTTAGTTTTTAGAACAAACACTTTAAGAATTTTTTTTTTTTTTTTAAATAGACAGTCTTGCTCTATCAACCAGCATGGAATGCAGTGGTGCAATCACAGCTTACTGAAGCCTCGAATTCCTGGGCTCAAGGAATCCTCCTACCTCAGCCTCCCAAGTAGCTGGGACTACATGTGTGTGCCACCACACCTGGCTAATTTTTTATTTTTTGTAGAGACAGGTTCTTGCTATGTTGCCCAGGCTAGTCTTAACTCCCGGCCTCAAGCTACCCTCCCACCTCGGCCTCCCAAAGTTCTAGGATGACAGGTGTGTACCACCATGCTGGTCTAGAAAAGACTCTTCTAATGCTATTTTATGTGCCCTGTACCCCCACGTAACAGGGGCTACACAGAAATGAACTTGAGTGCAGCACAGTTTTAAATGCCTGTACAATATAACAAGGTGGAACTTCAAACAACTGTCCCCAAAGAGAGACCCTTGGGATCACTGGCAAATCTCCACTGTTACTTAGTACACCTCATACGTGTGCTAACCAATGCCTAAGGAAGGGACCACTCCAGAAGGAATATAGTCATTAGCTTATCTATCATTTTAATGTTTTATCACATTGTGCCAACAGCCACTAAGAACATGACATGTCTTTAAAAGCCATCCACATAAAGATGGCTAGAACATGAACTTGACGCACACTGTTGATCAAAGAATAACTAAAAAGTAATGTAGCTCATAATGTAGATGTGAAAAGCCCTACATAGTATTAGTTATTTTCTTTCTTTACTTGAGACAGGGTCTCACTCCATCACCCAGGCTGGAGTGCAGTGGCATAATCATGGCTCACTGCAGCCTTGACTTCTCAGGGTCAAGTGATTCTCCAACCTCTCAGCCTCTGGAGTAGCTGGGACCACACACATGTGCCACCATGTCTGGCTAATTTTTAAAATTTTTTGTAGAGACAAGGTCTTACTATGTTGCCCAGGCTGGTCTTGAACTCCTGGCCTCTAGCGATCCTCCTACCTTGGCCTCCCAAAGTGCTGAGATTACAGGCATGAGCCACCACATCCAGCAATATTAGTAACTTTATGTCATGTGTTTCACCTGACTTTATCTAAATTTCCATGTTTCTATTCGCTTTATGCCGTTCCAAATAAAGATGTATATTTAGTAATGTTTTATTAGATTGTATTTGGGTCTTCTGAAAATGAACTAAAATGCCATGATATCATGAAACTCCCAATAGTGATAAAAGAAAATAGTTTATTGTGGTTAGGTTTTGTTAGTATTAATGCACCACGCTACAAATGCCTTTAAAAAGTCTTGTTAATAATAAGGCCTTCTTAAAATTTCTCCCAAAAGAAAAAAGGATGTACTAGAAATGCCTTAAAGCAAATAACTAAATTTCTAAAACTACCTTCCCATTTGATTAACTTGTGATTAATAAAATATGTAACACTAATTCACTGTTATCCTGGAAGGCAAATAAGTTACAGAATATAGCATATAACAATGACAGCAGCTGAATTTTTACAATTGTTTTACTCCATGTAATCTTACAAAACAAGAATTTTAAATCCTTTTATAATGTGATCATCATAATAATTATTCCAATTTATACTGGGAGGAGTTTCTATCAAAACTGATTAAGTCTTATTTTTAAAAAGACTGTATGTGTTACTAAATATCAAGTATACGCTCATTTACTACTTTAAAAAAGAATCTTTCATGGCTTTAGTCTTTTAAAAAAAAACCCATATAATTGTGTATATCGACCACTAATTTTTAACTCAATTGCTACGGTTAAATTATTTTATTAATTATATATTTTATACACCATGGAACAGTCATAGTTCAATGAAGTCTCACAAATTATTGTCCATTTTAGCATTTTAGAACTTTTCCAGAATGAAATGTATGTAGAAAAGTGATGCATGTCAGAAATGTAACCTCGACATCTATGCTAAGAACTAAATAAAAATGCTGTGAAGAGTGACTATATACAGAGTGGAGACACACCGGCACAACTATACAAAGAAAGAAAACTGTAAAAGCCAAACTTGCTTTTAACCTCAAGACCAATAAAGCATTAAGCTTCATGTAAGCTTAACATCTTCACCTTACTATTCTTAGTTTTGGTAGAGAAGAAAAAGAAGAAAACTGATTATCTGTTCTGGTCTACTATGAGCCAGGTACTATGCTGGGTATTTTTTTTACATCTTCCAATCTTTGTGGTAAAAGATGCTGAGCTCTCAATAACCCCTTTTTGCTGATGGGAAAGCACACTTAGAGAAGTCAGGCAGTTGTGCACAGCTCACAAGCTAGTCAATGTCGGGTCAGGCTATCTGATCCTCCCCATGGGGACAATGGTCTTCCAGAGTTTTTCCACTCTCACAAATCAGTCTTGTCCATAACCAGTAACTAAGGCTCCATAGATCATTACAACAATGATTCTCAAATGAAATGGAGGAGGAACCCTTGTAGTAAGAGCTCCTGAGGAGATTCCTTTTCCACTCCAGCCTAGAACCCTGTCCTTTCTACAGATGATGCCTACGAGGCCCAAGGACTTCGGGGAAATAAAGGCCCAGGTGAGTTAGGAATGTGATAAGTAGGTCTTTGACTTTCAGACCCAGGTCCTTTCTACACTGCTACAAAGCCTCCAGCATTAACATTATTTTACCGGCTAAAGCAAAGTTTCGGTTCAAAACAATTCTGGAAAAAAATAAGCATATAAAAAGCATAATATTATATAAACATATTATATAATATCCATTAAAAAGGTAAACAGTTTATGCATGAAGGGCCAAAATGTGGATGAAACTGTATGAATTATCCTTACTCTGCAACCACTACAAGTATTAAAAATAATGAAATACTATACATTTACAATAGTTAATGATCTTAAACTTACCTTAAGCCATAGCAAGGCAAAGTGAGGAGCCTGAATAGTGCCAGGAAAACTCTTAAAGGAAGCAGGGTGAACACATACAAAAACGCATCCAGGCACAGAAAGATTCCAAAAACCATCAGCTGAATTTTAACAAGGAGAGAAGAAAAAAAAAAAAAGTATTTTAAAAATACTTGTAGATGAAAATTTCAAACAACCAGAATTTCTAAACATTAAAAAAAATTAATTTCTTAAAACTTAGCCCTGGGAATAACAAATTAATAGTTCTACTCTTCAAAGAGTGAGTCTGTGCTTCCTCAGAGCCTTTGGTTTACAACTCACAGAAGAAATTACTCAAAAACAAGTTGCCCTTGACCATAGCTAATGGCACATCATCTGATGTGGCTTTCTGAGTACTTCTCCTCAAGCTCTAAAGATATTATGGAAAAATCTTTATTCCTCATAATTTTGCTATTCCTGTTTATTAGAATGCTTCATTGATGGGAAAGACTGGAATACATATTGAGTTACAATATTGTTTATGTTAAAAATATGCAAACTGATCACTAACTTTAACATAATTTCATGTGCACTGAAACTTGCTGCACTCAGAAGGCCTTATTCTTAATTCCAGGACCAGCCTCCTAGTGTCTATATTTCTTCTCCTTTCTTGAGTACTTGCCATACCCTTTCTTTTTGTGGTAACATTAGACACTCTTACTTGTTAAGTTTAGGACTATATTTCACAGAAAGAGGGTGAAGTCTTTCGAGGACTTGGCCAAGTAGCCACCCCTAGGCTAACAAATTCAGCTACTCATTTTAAGAGTGACAACTTTCTGTATGTCTGACACACAATTATGATATGATACATATGCCCTCACCACAGCATCCATGTATCTTTAGTCAATAAATTGCCCTGCCTCCACAGATTAAAATTCACAGTTACAGGCTGAACTGTGTCCCCTCTATCAAGTTCCTATGTTGGTACCTCAGAATGTAACCGTGCTTGGACATAGGGTCTTTAAAGAGGTAATTTAAGTTCCTATGTTGGTACCTCAGAATGTAACCGTGCTTGGACACAAGGTCTTTAAAGAGGTAATTTAAGTTTAGGTCATTAGGGTGGGCCCTAATCCAGTATGACTGGAGTCCTTATAAAAGAGGAAATTTGGACACAGGCACAGACAGAGGAGAGATAATATGAAGACCGAGGAGGAAGGCAGCCATCTGCAAGCCAAGAAGAGGCCTCAGAAGAAACTACCCCACTGACACTAGACTGCACACTTCCAGCTTCCAGAACTGCAAGATAATAAATGTCTGTTGTTTAAACCACCCAGTCTATGGTACTTTGTTATGGCAGCCCTAGCAAATGAATTCACACGTCTTTAAATGAAAGAATACATTTTATTAATTTTGGATAAAAATATCTCAAAAATATGCTACACATATATTTGCCAGATTTCTTAATCTTAATATACAGGCCCTTTTTTTGTTTTTAACAATTTAGACTCATTATGAACAGCAGTGAAAATATGATGCTAGATTAGCGCAGAGTCACATGTGGTAGCTTAGCGTAGAGTCCCAGTGTTACATGTTTTCTTGTCTTACACACAAAGCAGTACAGCAGGAGGTTGAGCAAGGTCCATATAGATAGAGTTCATGGTCGTTTTCTATTACTCTCCTGTCACTGAGAAGGCTTTCCGTCCTTGCGAGTGGACTGCTGGTTCAGTACTGAGGGCAGAAACTGCCAGAAACCTGATGTTCCCAGAAGGAGCGTTTGTGATCCACTAAAAAGTTGCAACTCAGTCTGAAAATCAGGTCCCGGATAGGCAGCCAGGTTGAAATTTAGTTCCTTCCTAGGCAGCTTCCAAAGCACTGAAGACAGTTCAGCTCAAACTGACTACAGAAAGCTTTGCAGAAGAGTATAGGAGTGGGGACACACTGGGAAGTTCTTTGTGCAAAAGTGAATTAAAAGTACTGAGTTACAAACTGCAGACATAATTTTAAAATATTTTCTAAAATTCATTCTCAGCAGCGATTTATCAAAATGTACATGTTTCAAAATAATCTTTTGCTTAATATCTTCAGGTACTTCTTTAAAATAAAAAGACTTGTAAGTGAAAACAATAAAAGGACAGAAATGTTCACCAGGCTCTCTGTCTCTGACAGATCTTATCTGGAAGGACTTCAGAAGCCTTCTACAGGTTCTGGGCAACACAACTGGGCACTGGCCAGGTGCTGGGCTTGGGCCCTGCCTGTGCATGGCTGCAGTCTAGTACCACTCACACTCTGCAGTGAGACAAGGAGTTGGCGTGGGTTCTTGAGTGGTGGAGGCAGAGCCAGGACTTCACTCAGTCTGCAGAAAACTGAAGCACTATTTCTACTAATGACACTTTCACTCATCCTTCTGGCCTCACTCACCACTGGATGTACCATTATACACATTTTAAAATGAAGTTTAACGTAAGTTTTTAACATCTGAACTTTAATGCTAAGGAAATTACAAAATGAAAATTATCCTGTGACATTGTAAATAAACAAAATACTCACTTGTGAAAATTTCTACAACCTGCTCTTATCATATTTATTTTGAACCTGATAGTACTGCACTTAGCATCTGAAAAATACCTGCCTCAAGAGAAATAAACAAGTAAAAACGCCAGCCTCTTTCTGTGGGGAATGAAGCAGGGTTTCTTTACCTTTTAAAAAAATCTATGTGTCCCTTTATGACAAAAATCTCCTGCCCTTCTTTTAGCACCATTTGAAATTTCAAAATAAATAAAATGTTATGGCTAAAATGAAAGAAGCATAATGATTTTGCAATATATCTCCTTGAATTACACTAACCATCTTCTGGAAATTCTGAATACCATCTCCTCCACCACAACCACCAAATACCACCTGCTAGTCAAGGATCGCTGGTCTAGGGTGTTAGAAAGTAGGAGTAAAGAGGCTTAGTCTCACTTTTATAAAGCTTGTGCTAAAGCTCTGGGTCTACTCCTGTAAAAGCAGAGACCATATCTTGCTTAATACTGCACTGGGAGGAAAGACATCCTCTCCAGGGAATTCACAACCCAGTGAGCTTGACACAAACCGCACACTAAGTGCCAGATGAATGATGTGCTCTGGAAACACAGGTGAAGAGCTTGGGTCTGTAAAGTGTATTTGGGGGTAGGGGAGAGTGGCATGCACACCACAGGGAAGAAGGTGCAAGAGATAGCAGAGATGTCCCACAGAGGAGAGAAGACGGGCACTAGATATTGCCAGGCAGTAAAGACGACCAAATTCCAAACCAAGCGAAGAGCATGCACAGGTACAATGTGAGTAGCCTCCTAGCGGTGAGGTTAGGATATAATCATTATGCAAGAGGCATAAAAATCACGTTCAGTTCATTGCTAAGGAGCTCAAATTTTCATTCTTAGGTTCCAAGGTATCCTTGTCTTTTGACTGTTATCACTTATAGCTCTTTAAGATGATTAGGTTATTTTGAAACATGTACATTTTCATAAATCTCTGCTGAGAATGAAGATGTTCTCAATAAACTCACATGTAGGGATCAATAATCAGCAGAATGTCAAGGGGAACAGGATATCAATAAGAAAACCATAAATGACTGACTTTGAAAGCAATTACTGCAGATTCAAGGTCATCCGTACAATAAAATCATTTTAATCCTCCGAATTAAAAAATTCATGCCCCAGAAAGTCTATACTCTAGGAGATGGCCAACAAAGGGATTATCATGAGCCAGGTTCTCTTATGATAGGCAAGCTATGTAAGCATATGTAGCCATGGAAAACAAGTCAATTGATTTTAATTTGTAGGACTATGCACCTAGGATGATCCTGAGACTTTCTTGCTTCTCTTACTTCCAATCCATGCTGAATATTGTTATATTTTAAGCATGTGACCCACATTAACTTAATCCTCACAACAACCCACCAGGCAGGAACTATTACTTGGTATTTTGCTTGCTACAGACAGGGCTTATACAGGGCTATGGTGTTCCCACTGAGAGGCTGGAATGATGCAGCAAGACAGGAGTGCCCTCAGGGTCCCAGGGCAAGACTGAGTGTCACCTAAGGAACAGAGGTCTTAGCTGCTGCTCTAGGCTCTGATCCTACACCTTCTATCTAGGATCAGATCGACTTTCTAGGGAGTGGTCAGCACGAAGCACCGCAGCAGGCTGCAGTGAGCAGAGAGGACAGTACGGAAGGAGAAGAGCCATCACTGTGAATGATCACAGCAGCCTGACATAGGACAATGGAAAGACAGAGAAGAGAAATTTAAGACTGTTTCCAAAGCTGAAATGAGAGAAATGAGTGATTGATTCACAAAGATAAACATGGCCCCATGGTGCCAAGTTCAAAAATTATCTTTTAAATACATCAATAAATGTGCTAGAGGCCTAAAGGCTTTGCTGGCTTGTCTTAGAACTATCTGATGGGTCTCATATGCCCAACCTCCCCTGAGAAAATTAAGAATGGTAAGACAGTTGCAGAAAGAACGTGGAAGCTGTGGTCACCACCACCACAAGCAGGGTGTGACAAGCCTCGGAGAGAAGGGGAGAAGCACCAGCCAAGGCTGCTGAGATTCTGAGACATGTGGATCCCTACTGGCTTTCCTGCTTCTCAGCAGCCACACGGCCGGGGAGGTGGGGGGGCGGGGGCGGGTGGGGGGACGGGACATCTGCGCAAGGGTGTGTCACCAGCAAGAGCTGCATTATGAGAAGAATTTAGAGGGATGATTCTCTGAACATGTTTTTATGAAATTAGAAACTGACTAGGATGCCCAAGAAAACACTGCCATAAATAGGGTCTGAGTAAATACTCTCTATTAGTTTCACAATGAAATCCCAGGACTGTTTTACTGAAATAAAGGGGAAACAATAGTCATTACGTTTTCTTAACATATCCTCACACTGACATAAAACAAAAAGGCTTTATATGACATTTTAAGTCCATTCGTTTGAAACGAACTTTTGGATTATTTTTTCCTAAATGTTAACTCCACCATGACCTTCAAAAAGGCAAAACTAAGTTACTCCACTAGACATTTAAATCTTTCCATCTACCCTCACCATTCCTCATAGGCAAATTCATTCAATGAATCATGCACTATTAGACCTCTTGAGATGACCTAGGTACAACCTTCTAATCATAGAAGAAAGTAAAACCCAAGAGATTTGATGCCTTGATCAGGCCTCAGCTATTACAAACAGACTCAAGAAGCTAAGGTTGTTGATGCTTGATTACAAATAATTCCCCTGTATGACAGTAACCCTTCTCCCTTCCAACAATAGTCTATGCCTAGTAATAACAATATATTAATACTTACACCTTCAATCTGACAAATTTAAGGCTTATAAAAATTTGCTACATTGGTAAGACAACTAAGTCATTCTATTTAAGTCTAAGCAGTTGAATTTAATTTTTAGAAAAATGTATTAAATAGCTATAATGTACAAGGCATGGTAACAATGAAATAACGAACTGCCAAAAAGCACAGAATTACAAGATAAAGAAAAGTCAACAGAATATTTTCATTTTAGTTTAACCAGATATGCAAGCTTACGTGAACATATATAAACACGGAAAAGAATATCGCTAAAAGGCTTCATGATAATCCACAACATACATCTGACATATTTAACACAAGAAATAAATACCATGAGAGGTGAATAAATCAAATGAAGATTTTAATTTGTAGAATTAAATTATGTAATTGTAAAATTAAATTAGAATTTTAATTGTAGGGTTAAATTATATATTAACTATATTCATGGAAGGATCTTGAGCTCTCCCTGCTTGTCTCATTTCCAGTCCATGTTGAATATGACTATACTAATTTTCTAGAAAGAAAGCTCTGAGGGATGGCTAATGCAATAACCATTCTCAGTTCTTTTCTGTTTGTTGGAAAAGCCTAACATTCACTGTCCTAGCCTCCTTTGCAGCTGGGGATGCTATGTAGCTCAGTTTGGACAATAAGACAGAAGTGGAAGTATTCCAGGCCACGTCTGGGAAATCTTTCAATTCTTTATAAAAGGCATAGTCAAAAAAGTGGCAATGCCCACCCCATTTCTTTGTGTTTATAATGCAGATGTAATGCTGAGGTTGCAGCTGTCATCTTTCTACTAGAAGACAACAAGTAAGAGGACCCGAAGCCAATTTGCCAAGGATGGCAAAATAGAAAGATGAAAAGGACTTGGGTCCATGACAGCTTCATTAATCTGCTGCAACAACTGAGACCTCTTTTTTTCTAGATTTGTTGAAAAAAATAATTTCCAACTTGTTTAAATGACTGTTAGCCAGCTTTTCCGTTCTATACAGCTAAAAGCATTCCTAAGAAACATATATTTAATAGTCTCCTTCCATAGACTCAACTCTAAACTCTCCAGCCTGACCATTCAACATAACTGGAGCTAGCCTATCTCTTTTTTTGAGATAGGGTCTTGCTCTGTTGCTCAGGCTGGAGTACAGCTGCATGATGTTAGCTCAGAGCAACCTCTGCCTCTGGGGCTCAAGCGATCCTTCTGCCTCGGTCTCTCGAACAGCTAGGACTACAGGCGCGCACTACCACTCCTGGCTAATTGTTGTATTTTTTTGTAGAGACAGCGTTTTGCCACATTGCCTAGGTTGGCCAGTCTATCTTTCTTTCCAGCATGTGTTGGTGATTTCCTGTCCACACCTAAAAATTTTCCACCTCTGGATCTTCCTAGCATACCCACCCCATCCTACAAAGCCTATACAACAAAATCTCCCTCTTTTTCCTTTCTGGATCCTTGTCCCAGGCCTGTCGTCTAAGCACACTTCCCCTTCTCTAAATTCTTCATATTTTATTTATACTATTTAAAAGCACTTGTCACTTTATATCCTGTATTATAATAACTTATGGATCTGATATCTCCTAAGCTAGGTGTGAGTCTTGTTTATCTCTGTATTCTGCACTGCAAAAGTGCCTTCTTGGAACATAGAAAGTACTCAAAATATAGACAGAGCAAATTAATAATTAAGTGTGTAAGTGATTTTTACCTTTCTAAATTTGAATTTAAACATACCAGGGAATTTTAGAAGATCCTATAATGTGTATTTCTTTACTATTTACTGTAGCTTTAGATTCACAAAGATGACAAAAATTAGTCCTTAGACAAGGGACAATTTTGTATCTGATGCATGGTAAACTATTCCTAGGGGACCTAAATGGAGAGCGTATACTACTAGCACATACCTCCACCAAACAACGGTGGAAGGAGAGATCTGTCTGGAAGTCAATGTAGAACTGCCACAGTGGGGTGGGCAAAGGAATTGGAGCTTTAATAGTATATATATCTGGTGAGGCTGTTGAATGGATTGAACGCAAACACATGTAAAGTGCCTAGGACAGTACCTGGCACCTATCCTTACATAACAAACATTATTATTCACACAGAAATGGATACAAGAGGTGGGATGTAAGTGTCCAAGTCAAGGTGGGGTATGGGACAGTGAGAAATCACTCACCAGGAATTTCCTCTTTAGGAAACTGATGCTCCCTGCCCTCGATTTCACCAAGTCTCTGGTTAAAGCACCCTGTTTCTGTTATAACTGTAGGCTTCAGGCATGTGCCCACTGAGGCCAGACTCTATAGGGCTTGGCAGAAAATGGCAGGGTGTGTTATCATCTCTCATGGCCATTGGTTACGTCCTTCATGAAAGAGATCAGCTTTACCCCCAGACAGCCTGGGTAAAAGGAAAGAGGAAAGAAGACAGCTTTCCCTAGAGGTTTTTTCTGCCTATGGTCAGCAACCCAAGAGGGCCAAGAGTCAGAAAATCATGCCCCTTGCAGGGTTAGCAAAGTCAAGTTTAGTGGCAAGAAAAGCAGTGAGATTAAAAGTATAACATGAGATAAAACTGGGACACAGGGAAATCCTAAAAACCACACCTCTCCCAATCACCTCCTGCTGTGCACATCCCAAAGATGAAAGCTATCCTTACTGCAAAGAAAAATATTACATCCACCAGAATGTAATCGGCGACAAGAAACCTTTGAATTCCTCTCACTCTAGCAGAGTAGTGCATTCCCCCTGAGTTGTTGATGTGAAGGTTGTGAAAAATTTTACATATGTATATATAGATGAGACAACTTAGGCACAGAATGATTAAGTCAATTGCTCAAGGACTCACAGCTAATCAATTGTGAAGCCAAGATTCAGAGTTAGGCAGTTCGGCTTTAGAGATGATCCCCTTAAACAATTCGCTATCTTGCCTCTCAATTTAGAAGGCAGAGAAAGTATAGTTCAATCTCCTTGGTTGTATAAAAAAGAAAAATAAAGTTCCCAAAGTGGACTACATAAACAGCAGAATATCTGGTACATAGAACGAAGGGGTTGTAGGGTCAGGGGAGGACATTTATGGTGGAAGAGAAGAAATGTCTCTCAAAAGCCAATAAAACACTCCAAAATTATATACCCTTAGCTTAAAATAAGAAGTTTAAGAGTGAAAATAATGTGCTAATAATTGGAAATACTATGTAAAATATATAAGCAATTCATTTTTACTAAATGTCAAGTATAAGGTATTTATCCAATGACAATACAACACAAAAATTGGGGGATTTTTTTCACATTAGTAAACAGGTTTGATAAGAGATATTAAGTTGACCTTTATCTTAAGATATAAAAATTAATTACATGTTTTACGGTGTTTGCAACCTTTGTAGAAGCAAAGTGCTCTTTAATTTTCAAGTTTATCTTCCTGAAAAGGTTAGGTGAAAATATCATAGCATTTATCGAAAACAAGAAAAAAAATGAGTAAGATATTATATATTAGAATAGACGATGTAAACAAAAAAAGCCAATAAAAAATAATTTAGGTTATCTTGCATGTCTAGATAGGCTCTCAATTTATAATAAAAACTTAAAGTGAAATCCTACTTATAAAAAATAAAGGCCTTAAAGATATCAGAGTGAATTCATGCGATTATGAGAGATATTTAAGCCTGGAATTAAACTGAAACCTAAATTTGCTTTCCTCTACATCCCACTTGGTTTTAGAAGTTAAGAAAAAATGCTCCAAACAGAAAATCATGACGTTCTTTTGTACATTTAGGCTACAAAGCTTCTTAAGTATTGTTCTAAGAGACTACATCAAATTTTCCCAAACAGGCCTAAAGCCTCTCTCGGGGAAAACAAAAATCATTAGAAAATTATTACAATTGTGTATGAGCAGTGTTAATGCAACTTTTCTGACATTATACATTTACATTCATATGAATGGAATCAAAGTTTC
The DNA here is from genome assembly GCF_028885655.2 of Pongo abelii. NCBI lineage: Eukaryota > Metazoa > Chordata > Mammalia > Primates > Hominidae > Pongo > Pongo abelii. The sequence goes on from NC_071988.2 coordinate 15,228,962, forward strand.
ATGAAACAATACTTATTCTTAGTATAGGCAATGTTATCTAATACTTCCTCTATTCTCTTAAAAAAAAAATTCTGATGGCAACTTATACTGATTACTTGACCCATTAGTGGTTCTATAGTGGACCACAATTTAGAATCACTGGTTTATACTTTAGTCTCATCAAGACATAAGTATAAGCTATTTTCTCCAGAAAACAATTTATACTCATAATTACAAACATGAAATGCTTATAAGTTTCTGTGAGAAATCTACCCCAAAACATCGCTTGTTATTTCAGTGTTGCCTTAAGAGAAAGAAAGAAGGAACGTGAAACCAGCCTGCCTCTGCTGAGGTAACAGAATCAGGAGTGGATGTTGCTCCTGATATATAATAAAAGGGGTGAGACAGAGACTAACCCACTTTGAAGCAGTCCCCTGGTCGTGTTCATAAAGTTTGGTGGGAGTTGAAGGTAAATCCCTCTGTGTCTTCCCCAGAGAAACATGGGAGTTCATAACTACTCAGACAGACAGGAAACAAATTCCCCTGTAGAGGGCTGAGGCTAGGTGGGCAAAAACTGATTGTGGCTGGCACTATCCTGTCCAAATACAGGCCCTGGCAGGCTGTCCCTCCCACTTCTCCTGCACTGTGTCCTCACACTTCCATCTCATGGCTTATTGCTGGAAGAAAGCTGAAAAGCAAGCTAACAGTCTTTTAAGACACGAGAACTGGTTTAATCTTTTATTTTTTTCCAAGTAAAAGAAACATACGCCTACCCTACTCCTTTCTCCAAACAAAATCTTCGATAAATCTCAATGTATAAGACAGAGCTGTTGCTGCGCTGGAGAGGAGTGCTGCAGAGAGCCCTGCCCACTCCTCCTCTCTCCTTATCTGTCAGTCCCTCAGGCTTCTCCATGGAACCCTAGTCCTCTAGAAATGCAGGAATACAGTAATAGTTAAGTATATTTAATGATCCTTGCCAAAGGCAATCAAACCATTGCCATATTTGTTCTCTAATCTTTGCTTGCTCACCAGCTCTCTAAATCCCACCCTAATACAGAACTCCCTAAAACTTCAGCAAGTGATGCTTCACCAAGAACCTACATAAGGCAACATTTCTGAAATTGTCACTCTACATTTGGCTCTTTTTCTTCTATTAAACTGATAGACTATCAGAAATAGAACATCAGCCAAACCAGCTGGGTCCTTACTCCTCATTGCCTGCAGTACCTCTTGTTACTACAATGTACCAATAAATCCAGCCAACCAAACTCTTCTGATAGCCACTCCAACAGAAAGTATGATTCTAAGAAGACGACTGGACAGTTACAAGATTTATGTTACTACAGAAGTATGAAAACATGTTTCAATACAGCTGAAGCTGAATTATTTCTTCTTTTCTTTTAGCAAGAAATTCTGGAATTGCTTAGACTCACCAACTGTAGGATCGCCTAGTGGAGAAGGGGCTGCTTTCCCAGCCTATTTTATTGGTCTTGATAGGATAAGGCACAGCCAAGGAATAAGACAGGTGAAGATGTAGTGCTGCTGTTACTACACTCACCCTGTAATGTTGTAATGTGATGCTTCCTGTGATAAGGATTAAACAAACCATCTTTTTCTTTGAAGAGACTGTCCTGTATGTTTATAAACGTGGGCTTTCTGAGAAACTGAAACCTTTAAAAAGGCTGAAATTAAATAATTTATCATGCTGAATGGGGAAAAAAAAACCTGTTTCTAGTAAAACAGAACTGAAGGGAACTAAAAGGGTACAGAAGTAGAGATTAATTCCTTACAAAAGTTATTTTGATGTAGCACACAATGATAATGATAGGCAGAAAAGTTGAGATTTTGATAGATCTATTAATATCCTATCATTGGGTCTTACACTAAAAAATATAACTTTAAAGCTTCTTCCTGTAAGGAAATTTCTACTCCCCCAATAACATTATTTCAATTATTTAAAAAACTCAACTCTGGCTGTTCACCATTTGTTTGCATAATTAATACTTTGACATAACTTTCAAAATGATGTCTGGTAATGAAGAAAAAATAGTACCTTTTCCAATTCTCCTGGTATTCGCAAACAAGTGTATACTCTTTCTCTTCTTTCTGTATACTTGGCCTCATTATGTTCAAGGAAGTACCCTCTTGTTAGCTCAGCACTGAGGAACCTCAACAATGAAAGCTCTACAGAAAAGAAAATGACAGAAAACAAAAAGAACAGTATTTATCAAGGAACTTCCATGCTAGCTGGGGCCACAGGTAATACATATATAAAACAAAGACACCAAAATAAATGTTATCTATAATTCTATGCCTAGAACTGAACAACTACACACAATGATCAGCAAGCATTTTTGAGAAAAGTATTCTTCTTTGTGGTATAACCTGAAAATGCCACAGGAATATGGAAGGGAATAATTACTAAGGGCTAGAATAGTCAGAAAAGTATTTTTCAAGAGCTCAGTCTTGGTTCTTACAGGTGATACAGTACCTGGACTGACAGACATGGAAGGAAAATCAGTAAGTGTCAAGAATATATAAAATAGAGCAATATATAGAGTCAAAAGGGAGCCAAGTCACACAACGGGCACCGCTTTAGTCCAAGAACCATCCTGGATGAACTACATGGATACTGGTGCCCCAGCTCCCTTCTTAGCTCAGCCTCAGAGATCCTGCACAAACGTCTAAATAATGCCATTTCCCTACATGAAGACTTACCAACATGATACTCACAATAGTTACGCAAAGTGCAACCTCAACCGGATCAGAAAAACCTCCCTTTCCTTGGATCTTTCCATTCACCCATGTTTTTCCTCTGTTCCTCTAAAGCAAATTACTCCATAGTTATCTCATCTCAGGTGAGAAAAACAAGGTCAAAGGAAGTTATTTATATACTTTCCACTCACTACAATTGGAAGCTTGAGGTGAGAAGCAAAGCTTTGGATGCTCGACCCCACCTCTTCTCAGTGCATTACACTTCCCTGATAGCCCATCCCCTCAATGACCCTCAGCACCCCTTACTTCATCTACACCTTCCTACTTCTACTTTGCAGGAGGTAAACTCTCTTCCAGAATGCAGGTTACCAAAAGGTTTCCAACTGTCCACTGTTCTCTTTGCTCTGAGCTGGCCTTGTGGTCCTTTTTACCAAATGTGGTCTTAACGTTCCCTCCAAAAAATGACAAGGGAGGAAGGTTGATTTCATTTATGCAGATCTACTTAAGGAGTTGCACCTTCTAGAAGTACTATGATCTAAAGCCTACATGTGAGGGGGGAAGCGTTTATAGTAAAAAATATCCTTGGCCAGGCACGGTGGCTCACGCCTGTAATCCCAACACTTTGGGAGGCCAAGGTGGGCAGATCACGAGGTCAGGAGTTCAAGACCAGCCTGGCTAACATAGTGAAACCTATCTCTACTAAAAGTACAAAAAAAATTAGCCGGGCGTGCTGGTGGGCGCCTGTAGTCCCAGCTGCTTGGGAGGCTGAGGCAAGAGAATCGCTTGAACCCAGAAGGCAGAGGTTGCAGTAAGCTGAGACCACGCCACTGCACTCCAGCGTAGGTGACACAGCAGGACTGTGGTTCCAAACAACAACAACAAATATATATATATATCCTTAAAAGCCCTTGGAAAGACTTAGAAGCCAACTTGACTATGGTTTTAAACAATAGGTCTACAACAGCTTACCTCCTCCAGCATTAAAACGGATTCCTGGTTCTTTGAGTATTATGTCAAGTGGCTTGCTTATGTTAGGGTTTATTCCATATATATGTGTATGTGCACACACACACATACACACTTCTTTAAATACCAGATTCACAATCTGTTTGGGGAGTCAGTGTTACCATGAGAGATACCTGGAGTTGAAACAGAAGGAGAGGAAAGCAGACTTCTTTCCACCTTTGCCAGCCTCACGCAATGGGAGGCGGAATCTATCTATGTGTGTCGTACTTTCTCTTTTCAGTACAGTTACAGTTGAAGTCACATGGGTTAAGTGCACGCAATACGTAAACTCTATTGTATAAATTAACAGATGTTTGGATTTAAAGGACTTAGTCTAACCAAATCCACGTAGAGTAGAACTCCTGGTTAGGAACTTTCTAATATGTTCTACACTGGCTAGAACCAGAACAAGATCTGCTCTTTCAAGGTAAGAAGAAGAAAACCTTTTGAGTTGAAAACAAAAACAGCCAAGACTAATGAAAGATAAACAAATCATACTCAGTTCAGTCAGTTTTCCAATCAGGGAAAAAAGTATGTTTTGATTAGTTAGTATCTACAAATATCAGTTCTTTCATGTAAAAATCGAGAAGCAACAGGACTTTCAGAAAGCAGAGGAGATTCCACATATATAATTTTTCACTGACCTTAGTGAACTCTGAATCTTGAACCCCAGAGGCCACTTCACCACACTCTCCGGACAGCAGCCAACCCTGCAGCTTCCCTGTCCCTCCATGCCACCTAAACCTGATTCACTGGTGCTCTTCTGTCTTGAATGGCTAATTTTTCTCATCTGAGTTTCTTTGGTAGCCCTTCCTCCTGTACCTGATCCTTAAGTGTTTGCTGGTTCAGTGCTCTATTCACTACAGTAAAATGTCAGCCATCCTTTAATGCTGGTATTCTCCAATATGTCCTCATCATTCTTTCTTGTATTTATTCCCTATACCCACTCTGTTTCCTATACATGCTTTGTTTCCTATAGATTCCTAACTAAAATTAAAACCATCATCAAAATCCTAAAATCACATCTTCAGCTCTGGCTATTGAGTCGTATTTCCATCAGCCTCCTCTACCTGGATATCCCATAGACACGGAAATTACCTACAAAACGAAACCAGTATCTTGCCCACTGATTCAGCACCTCTCCTGGAGGCCTGACTTCACTTCCTGGCATTACCAGTGACATACTTGCTGCACTAGAAGCCCAGGGCCAATCTTGACAATCCCCTCTCTCTTCTTACCAAGGTCTACCAATTCTTCCTTTAAAACATTAACTTTTTCCCCTTTTTCCGATACTCCACCCTGGTTTAGTCCTCCCCATCTCTCTCCAGGTTATAGCAAAAGCTTCTTGATTGAGTACCATTCTTCCCATCTTTCCTCCCTTCAATGCTAACTCCACCTGGCAGCCAGTCAGCAGCTCACACAGATCAGATACGGTTCTGCTGAAACCCTTCAGTGGTTCTTCATTACCTCCAGAATAAAGTCCTACCTCCTCAGTGCAGGCCATCCCAGAACCTCTACGACTGGACACAGGCCATCTCTTTAGTCATGCTTCACACTTGCCTCCCCTGAATCTCTAGGTCACAATTTTCTTTTTATACTACTTTTCATTTCTCCCAAACGTCAATGGGTTCGCACTGCTCCTTGGTCTGAGAATCCCCTACCAATTTTCCAGGAGTGAACATGCCCAGACAGACGGTACCCTCTCTGTGAAGACTTCCAGGCAGAGTCTGTCCTTTCCCCTACTCGGCTTCCACAGTACCTGCACCTGCCTATGATTTTCTGCAGGATACTATATTCATTTTCTTGTCTGGTTTTCTCATTCACCTTTGCATCACTGGGACCCAGCACATAACAGGTACTCAACAAATGTTTGCTAAAACAATATACAGGTCAGAGGAGAAGAAGAAAAATCATAGAGAACAAAAACAGAATCAGACAGTGAGAAGCTAAAGACGAAATGGAAAGGGAAGTGACTAAGAAAAGAAAGAATTAGACATAAAATGGAGTGGCCAAATTAGTCTCTTTAGGAGTCAAGCAGCAAAGAACAGAACTGACACAGAATTGAGGAAGTGATATGAACAGCAAACTGAGCTAAACTTTCATGTGGGTGATTTGTCCCTTCTGATATGATAATTTCTGGTATTTTCTCATTTTTCTTTACCGCTGAATTTCTCTATTGAAAGATGATATATATGAAAACAAAACTGGAATTAATCAAAATGTTCAATAGTAATGGAACTGCTTAATAAATAACAATGTACCAATATGAAACAAAAATCAGACGTGACAAAAGAAGAGCATACTAGATACTTGAGAAAAGAACTTGTGATTGTGACAGAATGTTCTGAGACTCGGGGAGTTAGCAGGGAAGGAGTGAAAAGCTTCACTCAAGGTAGCAGCTGCTGCTGATTCAGGAGCCTCTACTCTGTATGTGTAGCTAAGTGACTGTAAAGGTAACCCAATGGGTACCTGAACCTCAAACCCCCTGAGGGAACAGGGTGCCATGATGCAGTCACAGCCAGTGAGTGCCCTGGGTTTGGGAATAAGGAGATCCTCATTGTCCACACTAAGTGCAAGGAAAGAAATTAGGCAGCCCACAAGAATGCCATCTGGGTTAAAGAGCTACAGAAACACATTACTGCACAATCATTTTCAATTTTAAAAAGCAAATTAAATAAAAAGGTTTATTTGGGGCCAGGCACAGTGGCTCACACCTGTAATCCCAGCACTTTTGGGAGGCAGAGGTGGGAGGATCACCTGAGGTCAGGAGTTTGAGACCAGCCTGTCTAAAATGGCGAAACCCTGTCGCTACTAAAAATACAAAAAATTAGCCAGGCGTGGTGGCAGGCGCCTGTAATCCCAGCTACTTGGGAGGCTGAGGCAGGAGAATCACTTGAACCCCAGAGGCAGAGGCTGCAGTGAGCCGAGATCGTGTACTGTACTCCTGCCTGGGTGACAAGAGTGAAACTCCATCTCAAAAAAAAAAAGGTTTATTTGGAAAATTATTCTCCACAATGGTGTCTTCTCTGGTGACTGGAGATGACAGCTTTGACCATAATGAGAGTTGTGTTATGATCCACAGAAGAGCATGGGATTAGCAATCAGAGGAAGGGAGTCCTGATACCAGCTGTCTTAAACATTAGTCCTGTGACCCTGCTCCAGTCACAGATGTCAATTTCACCGAAAAGAAAATGGAAGCTTAGAGCAGTTTTTTAGTACCTGTCAACTGTTTGCCTCATCCACAGCATCATCAAAGGACTAAGACAGTATTTGTATGAAAGTATATAAAAATCGCAAAGCATGACGCAGTGTCTTCAACTACTTCATATTAACTTCACAAGTACTGTAGTATTAATCAGTTCTGGTTTGGTGGTTATCTAATGTTTATTTCTGCAATCCCAGCTCTATCATTAAAAGGTAATATGACAAATAAGTATATTTAACAACTTATATCATCTAAGTAATTTTCTGTAAACATGTTATCATACAACATAAATACTGAGTGTTTTAATTACAAGTACAAAACAATGCTGTGTCCGGATTCTACCTCTAGATTTCCAAGAATTTTAATTCTAAAAACACTAGTTTAGATTCTACAACGAAGAATATAAAAAGTCAAATAAAAACATAACCTATTTTGAGTGTACAGCTCTCATAACTATGAAACAAGTTCTACTGTTATGCCCATTTTGCAGATGAAGAAACCAAGGCCCAGAGAGGCTAAGGAGATCTCCAAGGTCACACAGGAAGCAAGCAGAAAAGCCAGAATTCAAAGTCAAGCAGTCTATGGCTAGAGTGTGTGCTTTTCACCATTACATAGCTTTGCCTATTATTGCCTCAAGTGCCTTTGTAAACAGGCCACTGTGTTACTTCCGGAAAATTAGGAGCCCTCTGTCCCTCCCCTTTACCTGTGCTCCCACTGCAGCTTGGGCTGACTTCTGTGAAGCTACACTCTTTACTAGTTGCTCCCTTACAAGACCATGAACTTTCTAAGAGCAGGCCCCATGTAACCCTATATTCTCGAAGTCCAGCCCTGCCAGTGAGTTCTGAATGTAAGGGTAATCTTTGCGTACAATTAGCGCGATGCTAATAGGCTGGGGAATGGTTTTAAATGATACATTAAAGAAATACTAACCACAACAACAAAGTTTCATAAGGTTAAATATATTGAAAGCTTTGTCTTACCTCCTTCTCACCTACTCCTGCATAAGTGGCTGTATTTTAGGGATTAGGATCCTTCTACTTTACAGTATAAGGCAGTTTACAAAGGTCTTGCACACATTACTTCATACAATTCTTGCAACAATCATGAGAGCTAAAGAGAGCAATTAATGGTGTCCATATTTTGTCCATTTTCATATTATGAAAAAACTGAGGTTCACAGAAGTTGAGAGACTTGTCCAAAGTCATTGAAAAGCTAAGTGACAAATTGGGAATAGTACCTAGTCCAGCGTGCTCTCTCCCCTACATCAAAATGACCAACCATCTCTCTGACAATTATAATTTGGCTGTGATTTATGGTGAAGGAGGTAGGAGGGTACAGTGCCTTGTTGCCAGAGCCATCGAGTTAGCCTTGCTGCTTCTGCTCTGCCAGGACCACTTCCACGTTTTCCTGGAGAAGGCTGCATTTCCCAGAGCGCCACTCAATCTCCAGTGCCAAGGTATACCTGTGTTTCAGTGTTTTGCTTGTTTTTATTTTGTTAAACATTGCTCTCTAGAATTCTATAGACCTATCTGAACTTATCTGTCCTATAATTTTGGCTATAGTTGACAGGTTAATTATTTAGCAAAGCCACTGTTCTTTACCTATGGGTATCACCAAGAACTCTGATAGCTAAGTACATCTTAACTTCTGTTAGACTTTTGCAGTATTTCATTTCTTCTAAGCAAAACAGTCACTCTCATTTGTTATGCCAAATATCTATCTTTACGTTTTAAGAATAAGTATTTTTCCAATAATCCAAATATTTACTTTCTGAACACTGATTTCAGTTTTTAAGATGTCAATTAATTTTAATTCATTTATCCCAATCTTACCAGGAAGAAATATCATTCAGTGAAAGTCTTAAAAATAGACACTTTGGGAGGCTGAGGCGGGTGGATCCCGATGTCAAGAGATGGAGACCATCCTGGCCAACATGGTGAAACCCCGTCTCTACTAAAAATACCAAAATTAGCTGGGCATGGTGGTGGTGCACGCCTGCAGTCCCAGCTACTCGGGAGGCTGAGGTAGGAGAATTGCTTGAACCCAGGAGGCAGAGGTTACAGTGAGCCGAGATCGCACCACTGCACTCCAGCCTGGTGACAGAGCGAGACTCTATCTCAAAAAAAAAAAAAAAAAAAAAAAAAAAAAAATTTTACTATTTAATTATAACATAAACAAATACTTCAACATTAGAAGAACTATGTTTTGTCAACTGTGAATTTTCTTTTTTTTTTGAGACAGGGTCTCACTCTGTTGCCCAGGCTGCAGCTCAGTGGCACAATCTTGGCTCACTGCAACCTCTGCCTCCAGGGCTCAAGTGATCCTCCCACCTCAGTCTCTCTAGCAGCTGGGACTACAGGCACACGCTACCATGTCCACCTAACTTTTGTATTTTTTATAGAGACAGGGTTTTACTATGTTGCCTAGGCAGGTCTTGAACTCCTAGGCTCAAGCAATCCACCTGCCTTGGCCTCTCCAAGTGCTAGGATTATAGGTGTGAGCTACCGCGCCCAGCCGTCAACTGTGAATATGTAATATGAGGAAACTAATACCAATCATAAATCCAAATCAATTCCTCCAGCACATATGTACATATATATATACTTTTTTTTTTTTGGAGACAGCCTTGCTCTGTCACCTGTTGCCCAGGCGGGAGTGTAGTAGCACGATCTCGTCTCACTGCAACCTCCACCTCCACCTCCTGGGTTTCAGCAATTCTCCTGGCTCAGCCTCCAAGTAGCTGGGATTACAGGCGCACACCTCCACGCCCAGCTAATTTTTTGTATTTTAGTAGAGACAGGGTTTCACCGTGTTGCCCATACTGGTCTCGAACTACTCAGCTCAGGCAATCCACACGCCTCAGCCTCCCAAAGTGCTGGGATTACAGGCGTGAGCCCCTCCAGTATATTTTTACATGATATCATCTCCTACCACAGAATTGCTCTGTGATCCAGAACTTAAATTCAGAAAAAGCATAGTATAAATTGCTTTTTCCTCACGCCTAGAAGAAAAAACACAATGTTTAATTATCTTCTAAGAAAGCTTATTTTAGAAATAAGAACCTAAGATTAAAAAGTATTAATTAAAAGTAATGAGTAATCATAAATATATTTATATGTTCAGTAATATGTCTAAATATATCTTTCCTAAAATAGCACTGAGCATTTAAAAAGTTAGAAAGTAACACTGGTTAACTGTTAGGAAAATATGAAACATGCATATCTCCATAGTCTTAAATAACATAAAACTTTAGTAAACTTTATTAAGGTTACACTAAAATATTAAATAAGCTTATTAAACAGAGACACACTCTTGTACAAGGCTAATTAGTAATCAGCTTTTCTGGGAATCAATAATACAACAGCAATTCTGCCTTCCTAAGTCAAACATTTAGTAAAAGAACCATTTCACACAGTATATTCAAGTTTTTAAGATGTTTGAAAAAATGTTTATAGTCTCATTTAGAGTAAAGAGTAGAATATTTATAAATGTATAGATGGAAAACAGGTATAAACAAAGCAGTGACTTTTTCCAAGGTCATAAGGTTATAAAGCAAAGGATTACAAATGAGAATAGAATATCATTAATTTGACAGTCAATGCTACACAGGCTTTCTAGAGACTTCTTTTACGCAAGTAGTCCCCAAATTGGAGCACAAATGAGCTGCTAGGATTGAATTTCAGAGCGTAAACTAAGTTAAAGTTAAAAACTGTAAAAAGCCAAGACACTGAACTGATCAAAAACCAAAATAAGTAACATTTCATTGGTCGTTTGGTCTATATATACTAATTAAGTAAAGCAAGTGAGAATTTTAAAAGCAAACCAATAGTTTGTCAGAAGCAGCTAATTTTACTTTGTATCTGGTTTGTGGTTACTCCAAGTAATTTCCCGGCTTTATAATTATTTTTAGTTTTCTTTGTAAACAAATTAATTGGCTCTAGATCATAATTTTAGAATCAGTCACCCTTTAATCATCCATTAGGTTAAGTTTGGGGCCACTGGGATAACTATGTGATATAGGTGAAGACTGGTTAAATGAAAACATATTTTAATAAAAATGTATTTGTAAGAAGAAACTGACAAATTTTCAATTACACAAAGAATAAGACATAGGTAATATGAATAGTTAAAACCTTCGTCCCACTCGAAATCTTTTGAGGGTATTGCTAAAAATTCAGTTGACTTGTCTGGGTTTCAGTCTTTCTTCCTGCCTCTGCTCAGTCTCTAATAGAGGTGAAGCAAGAAGAGGTCTAACCATGGTTAAAGGGAGAGGAGAGAGGCAAAAGAGATAGATAATAACTTGAAGTTTTAGAAGTCCAGAGTCACTATTAAAGGAGGAAAGAAATGGGTCCATGGCACTGTTACCAGTAGAAACAATATGTTCACCTATACCTGACTTCAGGCTTTCTTGTTTTACAAGCAATACCTATCCCCATGCATCTCCAACACCTGCATTACACAGGTACCGTTTCATCCTCACAGGTGCTACCCTTACTTACACCAAGCCTTCTGTTAAGTCTCCACGGTGACTAGAAGCAACCTAGATGCTTCAGATACTGAACTATCTAGTAGTGGCATTATGAAACAGAACCAAATGGATTAGGCAAGCAGTCTAAGCAAGCACAGAGTTTACAAAGCAATTCAACAACCCAACCAAGCCAAAAACACAGATTTCCTAATGCTTAGTCCAAAGTTGATTTGCTGTACTTAGATTCCTAAATAAAAATATGGCTATACAGAAACTCTCCTACCTAGGACTTCTGCAGATGAGTCAAGTGGGGAACAAGCACAAAAACATAATACTGATTATTTGGTTTTATGTCAAAAGGAACAACAGAAGTTGGTAGTATTTTCAAGGACAGGAAGAAAATACAGACGAGATCAATCTGCAGTTCTTGATAACCACTATATCCAGAGTCCAGGGCCAGTAACCACATATGCAACAAGGGAATACACAATGACCACTCTGAGAGAGCAAATAAAAATAGGAATGATGAGTGGGATTCCCAATTCTAACTACGTTAAAAGGTGTAAGTACTCACATCTGAGACATGCTTCAGCCTATTGTCAGGCTAAATGTAAGTCAGAATGGGAGTTCTGAGAACGAAGTGATGAGGAAAAGCAAGCTTAGACTTAATGGAGACACATGTATAATACAATATAGAGCATATACAACTATTCATACAGACAAATATACATATCTAGTTTCTAAACATATAAATCAACAAGGAGAGATACAAAACAAAAAATGAACCTCAGACACCATGTTTTGATTTATTTTATTCAGATGGAAAGAGTTTGGATAAGTGTCTAATATGTACATTCATTTAGGGAATTCTAGGCTGTTGGGACTGATCAACAAATGTCTTATCTGTAGGAGCCCTAAATTCCTTGTGAGAAATGATAAAGGGAACTTTGGAACTGACTGATGGTTCAGCCACCAAGACACTGAGATTATGACTTTCAAAAAGAAAAGCCAAAGGTTGCCTTAACTTGCAGGGGGATCTAGATCTCAAGAGCAGGGGTGCTAGACTCTCAGAGGCACACAAGAATATAAAAAGTCGAGAAGTAATACCTTAAGTCCGAGCATCTAGCCTTGGAGGACTAATTTGATTCAGGGAGAAATGCTATCCAAATGACTCTAGGTGCTGCCACTCAAAGGCCCTCTGACCCAGGCCAGCTCCTACGGAATTGTTTTTTTAAATTCTTAAAAGGAGGGGAAGGAAGGATTACAAAACAGGGGAAGAGGGCAGTGCTAGACTTAGCAGCCTGGGCATTGAAGAAGGACTAAAATAATTCAGTTTCTAGTGGGGAAACCTCTAACAAATGTGGTTATCAGAGCTACAGACTGGGTGCTAGCAGTGGCAGGAGCTATGTGACTAGCAGAGCAGCGACACCAGGGGAAAAGAAGGAGGGGTTCATGTGGAGGCTCAGAGAGAACACTGGCCAGTGGCTCCAGCTGATATACTCCTGGAATTTGGAATTCTCACCTAAATCCTGATCGCCAAGGCTAGTGTGACTTGGTAAAGCAGGAGTGGCCACTGACATCTCCTCACACAAAATCAATAGAACTGGAGAAAGAACAAGGACTACCCCAACAGCTAAACCTGGAGGCATCTCCCTGATAATGACTTCCTGCAACTATGGGTTAAAAAAAATCCAGCCATGTTGGTGAAGAATGGATACGTGGTATAATGAAGTCCATGGAAGTCCAGGTTCCAGTCCCAGAAAAAGCCAGGGAAGAAGTGTTAAGTGATACTGCAAGCTCAAGATCTGTGCTCATCAATAGGCTTCAAACAACTTCATTTCCTCTCCATGCAAACAACAAAAAAGGGCTTTTAAAATGGTGGCTTTCCTGCAACTGAGAAATATTTTAAAGAAAGTATAGTGAAGCCTGGCTACATCTATCTCTATTTACAACAGAGTGCTTTTAATATTCAAGTCTAAGTAAGTAAACAGTTGAGAGATTTGATATTTTGTCTTACTTAGATCCTGCCAATTCAGAAAGGAAATACTCTTGAAAGCAAATGTTTAACCGAGAACTAAACCAAATAAAGTATGGTTGAGAATTTTTAAGTGGTTAATTGAAAAAGACCAAACAACACAGTCTGTAATTTTCCAAAGATATAGACTGCTTCAAAATCGAACCTACGTCCAGTTCTGGGAATCAGCAAATCAATTAGAATCTCATCTGATCAACTTTATGCCCCTTAAGTACTTTTAAAATTTCAATACTCAAGTACAATCAATGACGTAATCAGCCTCACAACTAAAAGTTATTTGCATGAACTGCAGGAAATAACGGCTAACATAGCCCCTTTTGGACAACAGAAGTAATTTTTTAGTTGGAAGAAATTTAATGGAGTTATGGTTCAGTTGCTGTTTACAGCTTGAGAATTAAAACGTTGGGTTCACTCTATATTCAAGACGACATCCATCTCAAAACCTTTTTTCATTTAAAACTAATCTGCAACTGCAATATGAATACAAATGCAAGTTTTAAAAATTCTTTTAAAATGAGAATAAAAACCTAGAGGTTATAGAAACTGTAACATTGTAACAATACGTTTAAAAGTGGTCATTGAATGTAGGATTCATAAGTACACATTTTCTCATCTAGTAATTTTTTTGGCATAAGTTTCAGTTCAGGAAAAGTTCAGATGCAACATTTTATGGAGTGTTAAATATTTCTGTACTGGGCAAAACTACTGAACTTCACGGTCACTACCATACCGTCAGCTGTCTGTGAAAAATCTACTTGGAGGGCAAGTTAACAGGTTTCTACGGCTCAAGTTCGCTTAAAATACAGAACAAAAAAAGTCACCTTGGCATGAATATAATTAAGAAATCAGCCGTGTGCTTCTCACGTTTGGGCTCCGAGACGTGGGAGATGCCCGCCAACCTAAGACCTTCCGAGGGCGGTGCAGGGACCCGGACAGAACTTTCCCGGCCGCAGACCCCTTCTAGTGCACACCTGGCCTGGCGCGGCCGCGGGGGCCGCGGGGGCCTCGGGGCTGCGCGCGGAACCCGCTCGAGGAGCTGTCAACGGCCGCGGAGCCTTGGCGGCTCCGCGCGCCCACAACCTGGGCAGCCCCGGGAGGCAGCGGCGGTCGCGCGGCTCGGGGGCCGGGGTTCCAAGGCGCCCCCGCCGCCCTCGGTCCCCAGTCCGCCCCTCGGAGCCCGCCGCGGCCTAGCGCCGTCCGCCTCACCTGTGCGGCCCCGGCGCCTCTCCCGCCGCCGGTCGCTCTCGTAGAAGCCCAGCGTCTCTGTGAGCTGAGGCGCCGGCGGGGGCCCCTGTCCGCCGCTGCCGCCCGGCTGCTCCGCCTCGCCGCGGCCGTCCCGCTGCGGGCCGTCCACGCCGCCACCGCCGCCTTCTCCCGGGGCGGCCGCGTCGCCGACGCCCGCCATGTTCCGAGCACAACAAACTGTCCCCGCTGCCTCCCTCCAGCCTCTGGCCCGGCCTCCGCCTCCGGCCGGCCCCTTCCCCGCCTCGCCCCGCCCCTCGCCGGAGCCCGGGCCGCCGCCGCCATCCGCGGCCCGCCGACCGGCGCGAGCCATTGGCGTCAGCGACGCGTGTGAGGCCGCCGCCGCCGCCACGGCAGCCGCCATCTTCTTCCTGCCCTCGCTGTGGCGGGCGGCGGTTTCTCGCGCCGTGGCTGGCTCGGCCGGCCGGGGTACCGCGCCGGGCTCCATGCAGCCGGGCTGCGCGCTCGCGCAGAGCGGGCGCCTCCGGGGCTCGGGTCGGGGACCGGACAGGAGCGGGCCGGGGATGGCGGCGGCGGGCGGCGGGTCGGCCGTGGAGCCCCGGGGAGGCGGCCGCCACCACTGCTGCCCGCAGTCTGCGAGGTGTCCGGCGGCCCGCTCAGGGCCCCTTTTGCAGACTCGGTGCCCGGAGTGCGCCGGCGCCGCCCGCCAGGTCTTGGCACTGCTGGCGCGGCCGCGGCGGCGGGGGCCCGGCTCCAGATCCCAGATCCCCGCGAGCGCCGGCCCTGCGTGCCCGCTATTTTGGTTCCATCTCTTCTGCATATTTATGCTTGCCTGTCACATTCCCTGGCCTCTGAGTGTCCTTTGGCAGTTTCCAAGCATTTGGGCAAGAAGGAGCTTGGGGAGCTTCACAACAGGTGGGGACGCGCAGGGGAGGGGCCGCGGCCGGACCAGCAGAGAGCTTCAAGGGCTGGCGCGCCGACGGGTTTTCCACACTGTCTTTCGGGACTGGGGTTAGAAAACAGCCCTTGGCCACCACTGTGTCCTTACTCTGTCGCTTTACTTGGGGCTGGACCTCCCCTTTCCAGCTCTGGCGTGTGACCCCGCACCGAGCGTGGTGTCGAGACCACCACCAGCTGGGGCGGTGGGAGCGAAGGTGCTCCAGGCTCGGGGAAGGTGGAGACCTTTTCCCCGCTCCCCAAGTGATTGTTGCGCGCTCCGGTGAGGGGACAGTGGTACCTCGATTTCCCGTGTGCCAGCCTCGGGACTCAGCTGTGCTTTTGTGTCTCTTTGATTAGCAAAAGCAAAACGAATTCCTCCCCGAACACTAAGCTTCCTGGAAACTTCCCTAGACCTAAACTTGAGAACCGCATATAAATGGGCCATGAGGGTTCTGTCGTCAGTAGCGGGTTACCTGATTGCAAACTGAGCAAGTTTAAAACGGAGTGGGCTGCTTTGGGCTGCAGAGCCGCCTGGCATTCTGACAGCTGAGCAGGAGGCAGAGGTGAGAGCCCAAGATGGACTAAAAATGTCCCAGCAGCTGGGAGCCCAACCTGGGCCCAACCTCGTTGAAAGGAGGAACATTCGGTGCAGCCGTCGGAACCTTATTATTTATGAAACGGGACAGCTCACAGGATTACATTTCTAAGCCAATCCTGTGACCATCCCCCATGAAATTTTCTATTTTGGTTGCATGTGGTCAAAACTGAGCCTCACTGAAACAATTGAAAACAAATACTCCCGACAAATCTTAAGAATCGTTTTGAAAATCAAAAGGTAGGGAAAATGTAGTGGCTTCTTTCTGAGCTTTCTTCAGCCCAAATTCTGTTATTCTCTGATGTTTTATGGTGTAAAATCATACCCATTACATTATGTATTGATTGTCAAGAAGGAAGTAGGCTTATTGCTATGTTTATGTTAGTTTCCATTTACTGTCTCACCACATTTATTGGGTTATTGCCTTTGCCTTTGACTCAACAGGAGCTGGAAGGGTAGGAATCCGAAATTCTGTTTCCTAAGGCAGCCAGTTGTCAGAATGGACTTTCCTCATTTTCTATTATGAGGCCTGAGGAAAGACATTCAGTTCCAAAGGCTGTGCCTATCCTTTTAAATAGAAGAGAGAGGGCCCGGCACGGTGGCTCACGCCTGTAATCCCGGCACTTTGGGAGGCCGAAGCGGGCGAATCACGAGGTCAGGAGGTCCAGACCAGCCTGGCCAACATAGTGAAACCCCGTCTCTACTAAAAATACAAATATTCACCGGGCGTAATGGCGGGCGGCTCTATTCCCAGCTACTTGGGAGGCTGAGGCAGGAGAATGGCTTGAATCCGGGAGGCGGAGGTTGCAGTGAACCGAACCAAGATCGCGTCGCTGGACTCCAGCCCGGGCGACAGAGTGAGACTCCATCTCAAAAAAAAAAAAAAAAAAAAGAGAAGAGGAAGCAGCCGTGCCAAAAAAAAAAAAAAAGAAGAGGAAGCAGCCGTGCCAAGGCTAGGTACTGCCTAAAGAAGCAGGGAGAATAAATTGGAAATGTGGGAATGCGAATGTGGGCAAGTTGAGGAACTTGTAGCTTCTCGTCGGTTGAATCTTTTCACTGAAGCTGCTTTATTATATCTGACATGTGAAACCGCACAATTTCAAACAAACCCGTATTGAAGTCAACATACAAAAAAGCATTTAAAAAATAACCATTAGTAAAAATAATTTTTTCAGTTAACGCTATTCTTCCCTTGTATAGGTGTTGATAATCAGATAATCAAATAGCTTATTGCATATGGAAAGTTGTTTTCTTTGAGTTAATTCAACATATTGCAACTTAGAATCCAGGAAAATAGTATTTTCAAATGTGTATTTGGAATCTTCAAAATACTAGGTTACAAATTACCTTAAAACAAGAAATATTTATGCAGCATAGAAGAACCAGCAGTTCTCTGAGGAAGATAAATAGTTAAAATATCATAATGCACTTTATATCAGTTGTAAAAAGAAAAATACAAGCTTAGATTTATAGTATTACCATTAGAAAAACAATATGAGTATTTAAGAAACATAGCAACCCTAGCCATTAAATAGGCATCAAATAACATTCTGAATTAAGTTATAAGATAAAACCAAGATTTGGATGACAATGACAATATTGTCCATCATTGTTATCGAAATCCTGGTTTTATCTTATAACTAGTTTTAGGGGCAATTCTAGTAAATTGCCCCTAAAAGATGTTTGAAATTAGTTCCATACACTTTTCCTGAATCAACTTAAATATTGATTTCCCAAACAATAAGATGGTGTGCCATAGCATGTCATTACACTAGAAAGAAAAAAAATACTCCACTAGTGGGGAATAATTTCAGCAGAGGAAAGTGATGAATATTGGATGTGAGTTCAGAAATCAGAGGTTGGTAAAGTCTTATGATTGCTATATGCACTATGAGGCTAATGTATTTTGAAAATTGCAAAACAATATTTTTCAAACAAAAATTTGGTGAGTAGCATACACAGACTTCAAAATAAGTTGCATAACTTCATATTTCAGTAATTAAAGATTTAACAATAGTGATTTTGTGGCTGAACAAAATATACTGAACCCATTATGTATAAACCATGGATTCAAAGCTCCAGAAAATTATTTTAATGAGGCATATAAACTCTTTTTGTTTAATGTCCACACCAAATCATTATGGTCTGCCATTTCATGAAATAACAAGTTTTAAAATAAGTGATGTTTTTTAGTTTGTATATCTATGTTCTTTCCTACCAGGTATAGCGCAGTGTAGTACAAGGGCCTACAGTTATAAGCCTTGGGAAAGATACTGTTTTGGCCACATATTTCATCTATGTGACCCTGGAAAGAGGGTCTCAGAGGGCCACTGTGGCCCTCAGTGTCTTTTCATTGGTAAATTGGGGCAACATCTTTTGTATAATGAAAGCTGAAAAAAATACGATTTTCCTTTTATTCTCCCTTCCTTTCATTTAGGCTGTAGTTTTCACTTTCTAACTACAAAGCAGTTTATCTCTTGATAACACTTCTAGTGTATTGTCCCTAAAGTATTTTTGAAAGTAGTTCTATACACTTTTCCTGAGTAATAAAAACATCACATATTTGCTAACTTGAAAGAATCCCGAGTCAGGAGATGGCCTGGATTCTCTCTGACCCTCCAACTAAAGTCTTCGACCAAAAGAGCACAGGTGACCCCTTTCTGCTTCATTTTCTGACCTGTAGAGTATTGGACTCAATGACCGATCCTCCCTTCTAGCTCCAAAATTCTGGGCTAAACTCCATGCACCTCCCTTCTGAGTTAAAAATAGTAGACAGGCCTGCACTATCAACATTTGTAGAAAAATATGAAATGCTTAGAGTTACTTTGTAATTGAGTCTAAGATTTGAATGCATAGAGTTCAAATGCAATAATTGTGTTGATAACACAACAAAGACATGTAAGTTTTTATGTACCTTTATGTTCTATGCATTAGTCCTTCATTCCTTGGCATGAGGAGAAGTGATGGTTTCTCAGTGACCTTCCAGAACTCTAAGGCTGTGTTTCTCATACCAGGCCTCAGGGTTTCTACATTTCGAACAAATTTCCAGTATTGTACCCATGCACACCTGAGTCTAAGAACTCTGCTGTAAGGTGACATTAAACAGCACCTGAAGTTATATTTGAGATGATTACTCAGTAATCATTGTACAGTTGATTTTCGTAGTATGGATTCAAACACTGAATAGAGCACAGTTTTAATTAAATTTCTCAGTTGAAACTTTATTTTAGCATTATGTGACTTCTATTTCATGAATCATAAATGTCGTGTTTCTTCACAAACTGTAGTTCTGAATTTAATTCATTCACCATCTAAAGAGCTTTGCAGCTGGTGTTCTAAAGAAATAAAATATACCGCTGAACCCAGAACAAGCCTTTGCACTAAATTAATGTGAGTTTGAATTTCTGAGTTTCAGTAGTAATATTTTCTATCTTTGGCAATCATTTTTGGACTGATCCTCATTACGTTTTATTCTCTTTGGGCTTTATTCCATGGATTTCTAAAGGACACTAGTTCGCTTTATTTCTGGAAGATGTAACACAAATTAAGTAATGTGCCTTTGATTCTAATATACCTGTTACCCCTTAACTAAAACTGTCATGAGCAACATCATTTTTAAAAGCATTTCTTTGACATGAGAATATATGACAGAAACCATTGTAAATAGGACTTTTTGAAAACAATACTTTGCTAAAAGGGGTGTTTTATAAAGGATATTATGTTCTGAAGACCTAAAGGTAGGTTCTGTTTATGTAATCAAAGTGTATGAACCTATATAATTTCATGGCTTATTGGCTTATAGGGCCTTTTATTCATGATCAGATATAAAATTTATTTTGTGCTGAACTTTAAATTTCTGGAAAATTTCAAAATACTGATGAAAGGGCCCCTGGTAATGACTCAGCAGGCTTTCCATTCCGGATTTATCTCTTTAAGAAAAAAGAACAGTGTTTCTCATTATCACGATGAAAATAAATAGACATTGTTTCAAAGTGTATTAATCGTTTAGTCGGTTAATTAACAAGAATCCTTTTGCAGAATAAGTTCAGACCTTCCAGTAAATGTGTTGATAACTGTCAAAAATCCTTTTTTATAATTCTAGCTAGCAAAGGCTTTCATTTTGGAATTCAGGAAGCAGGAGAGATTTTATTTATTACCCAGTTCCTGTTGCTAGTCCTTTTGAATTTTGCCTTTCAGAGTTTTTTGTTGTTGTTGTTATTCCCCAGTGGCGAGTTATTTATTGCTTCTTTTGGCCACTCATCAAATAGTAGTTGGTAATCGGAAGATTTTACATGATATTTAGGATAATTTTTTGCTTTTTGCTAGTGTTTCTAGTTGAACCATGATGGATTAAGGTGACTGAGTAATTTTTCTCTTGACATCGATGCCCTTTAAGCTCTTTTGGGCTGTGATCCTGCTCTTGTAATTAGCTTTCATTCTGTTCACTAATCAGTGTTTCCATTCTGACAGTTTTTCCTTTTCTTTCTCCTTGTTTCTGAGATATTAAAAAGTGAAAGCAGTCTCTTACAAGGATCTATTGTTTGTTATCTTTTAGGCAAACCCAAGTATTTATCTCTCTTTTGCCTTCATACCAAAATTTATTGGAAATGCATGATAAATTTTCAGATTCTCAAAAATCTTCTCAGGGTTTCTGCTTTCCAGGTTTTAGAAATTAGTTTATCTGATTTCAAGGCCTTAGATTTTCAAATTGCCCTTTTATATGCATCTATTCTATTCCCTTTTCTTTTCAGTTCTAAGCCTATGTTTATGTGTAAAATGCTTCTCTTGTTTCTGACGTTTTCCAATTTAGTATCAATTTCTAATAATGAACCACTTTTACCTGCTTGTCTTCCATGTGGATGCTTAATAAATACTATAACTTAGGTATACAGTTTCATGGAGGAGAATAGAAGAATGTGGTTAATTTTTTGAAATAGCAATAAAAAGAAAACATTGTGGCTTTAGCAAGCATTATTTTCTCGTGACAGTTTTATCCTCCTAATTATACTTTGCCTAAGCTGGTACTAACGTTAATTCATGTTCTCCTAAGCATATGCCCACTCTTGACAGATATACACTGGGGTTACAAATTTGGCATGTGTAATTTACACATAAATATTTGATTGCTAAGAAAACAGACTAAATCACATGCTGGTCATTGTCATCTTTTAAATTACACTCTGACCTGTCATCCATCTACTTAGCAGTGTAATAACACAATTGTCTTAATATAAATAATTCATTTCTAGTGCTGCAACCCATTTTTAAGTACTCACTTTTAATATTTATTATAGTTCTGATATTATCTGACATGTTTGGCTAGATATTCTTTTTCTGAACAGTACTTAGTTTCATGTAATTTGATTTTATTTTTACTAGCTGAATAAACACAGTTTTACACAGTAAAAATAAAATCAAATTACATGAAATTAAATTAATGTAATTAATCAATGTAATGCAATTAATTAATGTAATTAATGTAAGGTAATTAATGCATCCAACAAAATCAGTCTTGTATTAAGTAATTAAAGGTCCAAAAATCAGTTGGTTCCATTGACTTTGGGCAATGCAATGTCCACTCCAAATCTGTCATTTGTTTCCCTCTGATATTTTAATAGTGTTCCACAGAGGATGCCTAATTGGTGGGATTAGCCTTCTTCACTGGTATTTTATGGACAGTATAACTGGCTTCTCCCTTGAAAGCAAATAATTTTCTTTAGTTAGGAGTACTTTTTTAAAATAGCTTATCAGCAAAGGTTTTTCTTCTGAGTATGTGTTTTTTTAAGCTAAATCTTTTAGAAAGGCAGCAACTGTTAATCCTTCAGGGACATATATAAACACACAGGTGGATTCGCCCATGCGAGCATTTGTTTTTAACTGATGGATAGTTTTCTCAAAACAATCTGTTCTTTTGCCTGTGTGCCAAAGTGGGTGAAATATTTGTTTGGGACTAGACCATAAAAACTGATCTTGAATGATGGCAGTAGGCTATAAGAGTTCATCATATAGAGAGTAGCAGAATGTAATGGAGAAAGCTATAAACTTGGAATCAGGAGGCTTGCCACTTACTAGTTGTGGAACGTGGATGTGCTCTGGGCCATCATTACCTAATTCATATAGCAGAAGGTGGGCTAGATTGTCTCAAAGTCTCCTTTCAGCTCTAGAGTTATGTGATTTTTTAGGTGCCTCTTGGGTTATTTAAGGCTAGCATTAAATGCTGACATTCATTTGTAATATTTTCATTCTGGTGAGCACAGGTACCCTATTGTAAATGATAATGTTTATCTGAAATTGCTTACCTTCAATCAGCAGTCTTTAGTATTTCTTATTCAGCATACATTTGTTGACCAGATTTTATGTGTCTGGTACTGGTACACAGCCTTAGAGTAACAAAGGTAAATAAGATGAATTTCCCACCTACGAGTACTTACATTGCTATACACTAAGTACCACAATGGAAGACTGAATGAAGTGCCATGGTAGTTCAGAGGAGATATTAATTCTGCTTTGGGATGACCAGGTCAGCTTAGAAGGAAATGGCATTTGGATGGATCTGGAAAGATGTGTTTGCCAGATGGAAAACTGGGCTGAGGATGGCAACTGAAGGGCCTGACAGGTGGGTGCTAGGGCACGGGCAGAATGAGAGAGGTAGGAAGATGCGTGGTGTTTGAGTAGAACTTCAAGATAGAGTTTCTGTTTCCAAGGCTAAATAGTAGGCCATAAGTGGGGGTGGGATAGGGCATTTTGAATTAAGGAGAATGGGGAAGAATGGCCTGGAAGTGAAATGAGGAATTAGGGCATTAATAGGTTGCCAACACTTCCGCTCGGCCATCTCCACATGTTGAAGAGTAATTCCGTTTTTTTTTTTGTTTGTTTATATTTTTAATCTGGTATATATTGTGATCTGCTTGCATTTCTACAAAATTTTCACGAGAGCAGTTGGAACAATAATCTGTTTATTGAACATTTACTATGCATTAAGTCTTATTCTCAATGTCCAAGTCCAGTATCTAGTTAAGACATTTTACCATCTTTTTTTTTCTGAAAAGTTGTTTCAGCATAACATTTGTAGAACAAACTTTTTTTAAAAAAAAAATTGTTTTGTTTGGCTATAAGACAATAAATCATTAAGGATTAACATTTTTTGACAGCAACTCACAGATACATTTTAATGATAGGCAATGTATTCTTCACATATAAAATATCATATTTAGCCTCAAAACCTCAAATCAAATCATTTCTGTCTATTGAAAGGATGAAATGGGATGTTGATGGCTTGGAAGCAGTCTTTTGTAAACTTTAAAGTTCTAGATTATTGTGAGTTAAGTATAAATATCAGGAACAAGACATTATGTATTCAGTTTTGTGTCTGAGTCTCAACCTAATCCCTCATAGTTATGGAGTAGGGTAAGAACTGTATGTCAATTTGGAATCAGACTCTGTTTTGAGCCATTTAATTTAGACACATTATTTTAATGTAAGCGCTTTTGCTTTTTCTTTGGCAGTCAGTGTGCAATTTTAATTAGCACTTGGAACCCAGTAGAATACATTGATGAGCACAAGACATGAAGAAATACGTTCATAATGGCCTGCCCGAGGTCTCTGGCAGCATCCAAGAAAGATGCTTTCAGTATAATGCTCAATGCTTCTGAGAAATCATCCTTGCTGATGATTTATACTCTTACACATTTAATCATTTTAGAGTTTCAAAATATTGGCATTAGCAGCTTTCTCGTCTATACTACACTCAGAAGGAATATTAATTTCCTAAGCTTATTCTGATGCAGTAACTGATGTATAAGAAAACAACTTATTTTCTACATCTGCCCAGGACTCTCTTCCCAACTTTGCCAGTCAAGCTCTTCCACATCTTTTAAGCCCCAGCTCTAGTATTCCCCCTCACAGTCTTTTTAACCTCCCATTCCCCCATGGCCATTCTTTTCAGTATACACCCATGGTTCATGCGTCTACAACTGCACACCACACTGCGTTGTAACTATTTTTTAATGCATTACTTCCCCTGTCAGCTCTTGATCCCATATTTGTAGGAACGGTGTCCCCATATCTGTATTTTGGTTGCATCCAGTTGAAAGACAGAGCATGGTAGAGTAGAAATAACATGCACCTTATAAACTGAGACAGGTTAAATCCAAACTGCTCCTTACTTGCTGTGGGGACTGGGGCAAGTTACTTCTTTGAGCTTCTTTAAAACAACAATAGTAATACCTGCTATGCAGGATTGTTGTGAAGATTAAATAAGCTCCATTCATTAGTTCAACAAATATATGGAGATGTCCTATTATATGTCAGTAATTGCAAGTGTAACTGTACTTGGTATAAGAATATAAAGATGAATAAGTCATGACTTTGTCCTAAGAACTTTATAATGTGGTAATAGATAAAGACTAGAAAATAGACAGTTGCAACATAATTCTTAAAGGATGAGTGAGGATTCACTAGCACAGGAGTTATAGGGTTTAGGTTGAAAGCAGCAGGATTTGAGGTAGAAGGAGAACTGTGTGCAATGCCTTTAAGCCAGGGAGAGGATGGGAAGTCTAAGGCACAGAGGGAGGTGTAATGTAGCTGTGATGGTGGGGTTAGGCTGCAGATACAAATATTACAAGGGGCCTTGCAAGCTAGGCACGGGGCAGAGGGAACCTGTGAAGAGTAGATGATTAGATTTTCACTTTAGGAAGATCTCTTTCCTTGATGGCATGTGGAATGGTTTGAGGGAGTCAAGAGAATCACTATGACCAGTGAAGAGACTGTAGCCCAGAAGTGTTAATGGCCTTAACAGCAGCAGTTACAGTGGAAATGGGGTGGAGAGAATGCGTTGAGAGATAATTAGGTGCCAGAAAAGGCAGGAAGTGATACGGTGTACAGGTGGGGGAAAAGTGCGTAAGGAAGAGAGGAAATTTTGGGGAAAATGTGCAGAATTTTGACTTGGGGATGACAGTGCTAGTCTCGGAGATAGGAAATGCAAGAGAAGCAGTTTAGGGTATAGGTAGGGAATGGAAAGTGAGTCCAGTGTGGAAATTGTGGAATTTGAAGTACCCGGAGGGAGCACAGGACATTTTGACATCATTTTGAGCTCTTGTATGTTTTGACCCTGCTGTTTTTTTGTTCTTGAATATAAACATTGCCATCAAGATGATATCAACACTGATGAATTTTGTGGTAAAGATTTATTCCAGGGTTAACTTCATTAAGCTAGTTTAATTTCTTGACCTATTTCCTATATGGCAAATTTAATCTTTTCCAATTTGTTCCCTCCTGTATTGTTGTTTTACTAGCACTGTTTCCATCAGGACAAAATCTTTCTTGTGTACATTTTACAATGAATACTTGATTTATCAACTTCTTTATCATCATCTTTGTCAAATTTTTACAGATACAACTTTTTCATGATAAATGTCGTTTTAGCTCTACAAATTTTTACCGTGTCAAATTTTGGACATCTACTCTTTTTGATTTTTCATTAATTTGTGAGCAATAATAACTTTTTACCATTTTCTGTTTTTGCTATTTTCAGTTGTATTTTACCTTTTTTTTCTAACCAGCGAAATAGTTTCATGAGACAATTTTTTCAACTTTAAAAATTACCAATGATCTGTGATTCTCAAGTCAGCTTTTCATCTATAACAAATTTTGCTGTGTATCATTTTGGCCCTTCTCGGTTTCATTTTGGTCCTTAAAACCAAAACTGCCTCAGAATCTAAATGGCCTTCTTCTGCCTATGGAAGAGCCAAGGAGAGAAGTCCAGAACATAGGTACATGTATATAGGTATGGCGATTTGAAGAGAAGTCTAGGACGAAATGTAGATTTGTAAGCATTTGCATCTGGGTATGGGGGCAAGAGAGTGGATGACATCTCACCAGAGGGTATATAGCATAAGAGAAGAGCACCCCAGAAAACTAGGAGAAGGAATCCAGGAAGGAGCGGTAGAAGGTAGGGAGAAACTCACAAGACGGCATTCTTGTGGGAGTCAAGTCAAGAAAGAGGAAGTGGTCAACAATGTTGGATGCTGCAAAGAGGATGCATACTGAAATGTGTGGATTTTGCAACAATAACATCACCCTGTCATCACTGAAGGCAACCTCATGAATGGAGAAAGATATGCAGCTGGGTATACAGAAGAGGAGCAAGAAGGAAGCGAAGATGTGGAGACAATTACAAGGACAATACTGGGCAGCAAGAAGAAAAATTTGCTTAGTGATTGGTTGGTTTGTTTCCTTTTAGTATGGAGAGACTTAAGCATGGTTAGGTGCCGATGGGTTGGAGAGGAGAGGATGAATGTACAGGAGAGTTGGAACAGGATCCCCAAGAAGAAAATTAAGATCCCAGTCCTTTCCGGGGGTAGAATTTAGCATATCTGCCTAAATCTCCATATCTAATGATTCCTCTGCAGCCGTGTGCCCAAGACAGAACCATCCTCAATCTGGCCCATCCATTTGGGCTTTTACTTTGGGTTCCCGATTAAACCCCTAATTCCTTCCTGGGCCCAGAACTTTCTCCAGAGCTGCTATCACTTGTTTTCATATCTCAGTCAAGGGGATCTTACTGCCCTTAACCCCACAATACTATCACTTGCCATGACCCTTGAATATTACTGCTTTTGAGAAAGTCTTGCTACCACGTGTTGGCCACAACATCAGATAAGCTTTCATACTCTTGCTCTCCAGCTGTGAGCTGGGTCTTACCTCACTTACTAGATCTACCACTCACAGGTCAGATGAAACAAAACACTCTGTTGTGACCCTGACCATTCTCTGTCCCTCCCATTTGTCCTGAGACTGAACAAATTACAGCAAAACTTGGGTTGCCTTATGAATAATAGGGTGGCGGCCAATGCACACATCCTTCTCTCCGTCCACGGAGGGCTCATCTAACCACCCCGGGTGTCTTCACTGCAGGTTTGTTGGGCACTTCCTAGCACCAGGCACTGCGATAAGAAATGGAGGTTAAACCATGAAGAAACATGGCTCCAGCCCTTAGGGAGCTCCGGGTCCTACAGGTAAGTTAATCGTTGTTGCGATACTGTGTACTAGATGGGCAAAGTGAAGAACCAGTTAGCCTAGGTAAGGAGAAACTGGTAGATTATCCTATTTTTTTTTTTTTTTGGCAGAATCTAAACAATCTCATGAGTTCAGTTGAACATATGAAATACACTCTTCTTATCCTCACGTAATTTTTTCCCCTGCCAGTCTACACAGCTCACAAGGGTAAGTCTGTTTTATGAGTTGGATAGGTTCCAGGACTGCGATTTATCTTAAAGAAGACTCATTTGCTTATGTAGCAGCCAAGATCAGCTACTAAATTTCCAGGACATTGAAAAAAGGGCATTCTCTTCAAATCCCTTTATATTTTTAGCTAGCACCCTGACCCCGTTCTGACCTTTTTGTTTGTTTGTTGATTGGTTGGTTGGTTTTGCCTTCAGGACAAAGTGCAGGACAATTTTGTGTCTGTTCTTGAGTCAAGTGTATTTGTTTGATCTCTGTGGAACTTAGTTCTGAGCATATGAATGAAATAAAGGTAAACTGAGAGGTCATAATCTGTATCTTTCTCTGAGAAGTTCTCCAAGGCTCTGCCTTTGCTTGCTTTGCTGTTTCTTGATTCCTTGGCTGTGCCGCTGTCTCTGGGTTCCAGCACTGACACCCCATGTGGGTAGGGTACTGTGGGGGACAGCACGGGTCTGAGAGAGAGAGCCTGGGGAAAGCTGGAGATGCCCTGTTCTTGCTTTCCTGCACCGGGCCTCTAAACCCCTTGAGGTCAAAGCATGTCTAATTAGGTTGAGAACAAGTCAGAGATATTGGACATAAGTGTCTTCCTAAAAAATAAAATGTGCAGTAAATACTACATTAAAATTATCTGTAAACCACTTTAATATTAACTTTGAACTCTACATTATGGCAGGCTGTTGGGAAAATAAAATGTTTCCCGGCACTCTCTTTCTCTCTCTGACATTGTGTCTACCAGTTCCTGATCTTGTCCTTTGCAAGGAATGGATGGGACTCCGTCCCTGACAGCATAGCTTTTTCAAATCCAGTGGGTCTTTCTCTGTTTCCCTCCAAGTTCCCTTGCTTGGATTACAGATGTGTGCAAGGCTGCCTATTATGCCCTCTGCATAGAGTGTTGCAGCCACTTGCCCATTCCTGGCACAAGTCTTCCCCTCCCTGCAGGAATAGTGCTCAGGACCCCAGTGGCTGCTTTCTTCCTCTTTCTCCCCCACTTCCCTAGGGCAGGAAGTGAGAGGAGCAGTGAATGTTAGACAGAGGGGCTTTCATTTTGTATCCTCCGCATCTGCTCCCTGAGGTAGTGAACACAGGTGCCTACCTGCTTAGACGGGACAGAGGAGCAGGGAGCGAAAGGATGAACACATGTGGAGACAAAATTGCACAGCTTTGTGTCTTAAAATAGTGCCCTGCCACACAAACAAAAGATCCCCTAAATTACTAGGACTGTTAGAAAAAATATACTTTTAACTTATTAAAAAAGCCAATATTAGCTAATGACAAAGATCTCTGGCAAGATTGAGAGAGAAGGCTTTTCAGACAGAGGCGGTGGTCTGGAGAAGCAGTGTCTTGTCTGTGCTGCTTCTCACTTCCTGTTCTCTTGTCACTTTCTCTTGGCCACACTCTTCTTGACATTGTCTACCCTTCTCTATCCTATCCTTGTCTTTTCCCTGCTACTGTTCTCCATTCCCATTTTACACTCATCCTTGGCAGGCCATCTAGAGGACTGAGTGGGCACTAAGGTCCATAAACCATGGTTAGGCCTTGGTTTGACTTCTCCCTGTAGATTTGCTTTTGTAAAATATGTCCTCTGAATGTCTACATGAGATGGGTTTATTCCTTTTTAAAATTTCACTTTTTAAATATATATAACACATAATTCCAAAGTCAACATTATATAGTTATAGGCAACGTTATATAGTTATACCCAGGTGATATGGTTTGGCTCCATGTCCCCACCCAAATCTCATCTTGTAACTCCCATAATTCCCACGAGTTGTGGATGGGACCCAGTGGGAGATAATTGAATCATGGGTATGGGTCTTTCCTATGCTGTTCTCATGATAGAGAGTGGATCTTACGAGATCTGATGGTTTTATAAAATGGGAGTTTCTCTGCACAAGCTTTTTTTGCCTGCCACCATGCATGTAAGATGTGACTTGCTCCTCCTTGCCTTCTGCCATGATTGTGAGGCCTCCCCAGCCATGTGGAACTGTGAGTCCAATTAAATCTCTTTCTTTTGTAAATAGCCCAGTCTCGGGTATGTTTTTATCAGCAGCGTGAAAACGGACGAATATGCCAGGATACTCTTACTTCAAGCCTCGAGCCCTGTGCCCTGTTTGCCTCAGTTGGCTACAGGTAACTAATTTTTGTTTCTGGTTTATTCTTCCAGTATTTCTTTTTGCAAATATAAGCATATATATATATATATATGTGTCTTGATTATATTATATTTTATATATGCTTTGATATATTAACTTTGATTAATATTAAATATAAGCATATATATGCTTATATTAACATATATTAACGTGGATTAATATATATGCTTATATTTGCAAAAATATGTATGCTTATATTTGCAAAAATATGTTTGCTGATATTTGCAAAAATATGTATGCTTATATTTACAAAAAGAAATACTGGAAGAATTGCATATGCATATATATAAAAGTGGTATACTACTTACCTTGATTTGCACCTTGATTTTTGCACTAACAATTTCTCTTGGAGATCACTCCATGTTAGTACATGAGGCTTTTTCTTATTTTTCTTCTTCAAAGCTGAATATACAGCATTTTGGGGACATATCATAGTTTATAGATCCCCTATCAGTAGATATTTGGATTGTTTTCCATCTTCTACTATTATAAATAATGACACAATGAATAGTCTTTTACATCTATCAATGATACAAGTTTATGGCACTATGATTAAAATGCTTCTGTTATCAGTAGCTTTATTAGGCTTTACTAACATTGATTGCAAACACTCCTTGGTGGATGTTGTATAAAAAATAGCATCTATAGCTAATCAGTCAGAATACTGGATTTGTGCCCATACAATATATGAAGAACCTGATATATTTTCACAGTTTCATCCAGCCAATAAAACAGCCTGGTACCAACCTAATGGGATGTGGACATATCTCCAAAGCCTAGCTAGTCTTACCCAACTATATTCCGTATCTATCCTCAAATGAAAGAAAATTCCCTGTCTGTATTTTTAGTAATCAGACTTACTCCTCTCTGGAATGTATTACTCCTCAATTGTGTGTTGAAACTGTTCTGATTAGCCTTTCCCAATGTAACCACACAAAATCCTGCTCTGCCTATACCCATTCTTAATTCTATAATCCAAATAGATTTTCCTGAACTAGGTATTTCCCAATTCTATATCCAACAGCAAACTCTTCTTTTTATCTAAATTCAATAATTGGAAGCCTGCTTACCGCCTACTTCTTAAGGAAACTGGAGGGAACAGAACTGAGAGCCTCAAATTTTAGCATTACCCATAAAAGGAATGGGACTCTATTTCCAATGCACCACAACTTTGTGCAAGAATTGCCCGCAAATTGAATGACCATTTTGGATTAAAGTGGCTCCAAATGTTCAGAGACAAAAAACCCTCTCTGCAATGAAACCATTATTCTTGGCTTATTTGTCCATAAAATATCTTCTAATAAGAGAAATTCTTGCAGTGCTAAGCTTCTCACTACATGCAATTTTGGGTTTCACTCATTTGTCAGAGCATTGATTCCTTCCGTTGATACTTCTGAATTAGGAAACGCTATTATAAATGTTCCCAGGACTTTAGAAAAAAGCTTTAATGACACTGCCAGTTTTGTCTTGGCTTTATAAATGAGATCTCTCCAACCTTGCTTCATTAGTTTTGCAAAATAGAAAAGTTCTGTATACCCTAACCACTCACTAGGGTGGTGCATGTGCTGTTAGTGTCGAAAAATGTAGCTTCTATGTTAATAAATCACGAATTGTTGCCCCAAATCTAAAAGATCTTAAAAGAGGAGATACAGGTTTTTCATCACATAGGTGATGCTACACCTACTGATTTGTTTAGTTGACTAAATCGTGGCTCCTGGGAATCTCTGCTCTGAGAGATTTTTCAGTCCTTGGCGATTATTCTCTTTAGAGTCATTGTATTTACCTTCCTAGTGCATGGTTTCCTATCAGGGGTTTTAAATGCTTTCCAGCAGCTACTCACATATCAAATGATTGCCATCAGGATCAGATAACTTGAGGAGCTCAACCACCTGACCAGTGATGGCTACAGAGGTGCTGATAACAGTGACACCACCACCCTTCCTTCCAGTGCAACTATGGACGATGAGAATGTCTCTATGACTCTGTCCCAGTGTCTACGTCAACTCCCTCAATGGTGATAACCAAGACAAAGGCTATACCATTTAATTACACTCTCAGTTTGCTGAGAGGATAAAGAGGATAACCAAAAAGGGGCAGTTTTAAAAACAAACTAAAATAGAGACTAGACCTGAAAAATCCCTCAGCAGACAAAGTGAGTTAGGCCTTGAAAATAACCTTAACCTTTTTTAAATTGCAAACATAAGCAAAACTTAACTTGGGCCATTACATGTAGATGCTTATATCAGAGGAAAACAAAACTTTAGCTCAATCAATCAGAAGCAGCCAACTAACTTAGGTAACTAGAGGCTTTCTAGTGGGACAAACCAAATAAGGAAATTAAATATTCAGTCAAATATTTTATTTTTAATTTTAACAGACAAGGTCTCACTCTGTTGCTCAGGATGGAATGCAGTGGCGTGAGCATAGCTCAATGCAGCCTCAACTTCCTGGGCTCAGGTGATCCTTCTGCCTGAGCTCTCAAGTAGCTAGGATTAAAGGCGTGTGTCACCATACCTGGCTAATTTTTATTTTTTTTGTAGGAAAGGGGGCTGAAAGGGGGACAAAATAGGGGTCTTGCTATGTTGTGCAGGCTAGTCTCAAACTTTTGGCCTTAAGTGTTCCCCTTGTCTCGACATCTTCAGGTGCTGCTGAGCAAATATTTTCTTTATTTCTGCATTCACTGTATAAAAGCCAGTTCCTTGTGCCTCTTTATGGAGCTCCCAACCTCTTTTGGTTTGGTGCTTCCCAACTCATGAATTGTTGTTTGCTCAGATAAACTCTAAGATTTGTATTGTGCCTCAGTTTTTCTTTTAACACTTTCTTTTAACAAAAACAAGTAGGGGTGAGGGCAGAAGGACAGAAGAGAGAGATAGAGAGGTGAGGGTGGTGGGAGGGGGGGAAGGAAGATGCCTGATTTTTAAAAAGATAATCTTTTGAACCAAACTTTCCTTTTGTTTTTTTGAGACAGGGTTTCACTCTGTCACCAAGGCTGGAGTGTAGTGGCATGATCATGGCTCACTGCAGCCTTGATCTCCCATGCTTAAGTGATCCTCCCACCTCAGCCACCTGAGTAGCTGGGAACACAGACACACATCATCATGTCAGGCTAATTTTTTATGTTTTATAGAGATGGATCTCCCTACATTGCCCAGGCTGGCCTTAAACTCTTGTGTTCAAGTGATCCTTCTGCCTTGGCTTCCCAAATGAGATTACAGGTGTGAGCCACTGAACCCTGGCCAAGAACATTTTTGAAAGAAGACCTGGATACTTTAGGGAATTGGCTGACATTCCAAAGTGTTCTCTATTCCCTGTGGCTTTTGTGCCTTGTGAGAGGACTCTGAGAACTCACCAAATCCATTCCACAGCTATTGAACTAATGGGAGAACCTGATCGGGTTGAATGTCTGGTTTTGTCTTGGGAGGTGGGGCTGAGTGTCTTATACTTAGGCAGGATAGATTCTCCAGAAATGCCTCTCCATCATAGTCTATTAATTTTTACTGATTTCTTTAACAAGAGGTAAAGCTTTCATTTAATATCAGGCCCACCTGGGAGGAGAGGATTTGCTGACATTAATGTGTGAATGGCATCTATACTGGACACTGCCTTAAGAACAGACTCTGATTGCACAAAGGAGACAGCATATGTGATGATACCAAGTTATGGAAGATGGGCGTATCAGTCAGGGTTCTTTAGAGGGACAGAACTGATAGGAGATATATATAGGAGCTTGTTAAGTAGTAACTAACACGATCACAAAGGTCCCACAATAGGCTGTCTACAAGCTGAGGAGCGAGGAGAGCCAGTCTGAGTCCCAACACTGAAGAATTTGGAGTTTGATGTTCAAGGGCAGGAAGCATCCAGCAGAGAAGAAAGATGTAGGCCGGGAGGTTAAGCCAGTCTAGGCTTTTCACATTTTTTTCCTGCTTTATATTCTAGCCATGCTGGCAGCTGATTAGATGGAGCCCACCCAGGTGGGTCTGCCTTTCCCAGCGCATTGACTCAAATGTTAATCTCCTTTGGCAACACCCTCACAGACACAACCAGGATCAATAATTTGCATCCTTCAATCCAATCAAGTTGACAATCAGTATTAACCATCACAGTGGGAGAGGATATCTTAAGATAAGGCTGGGAGTAAGACAAACATTTCAGACACTTACCGGAATGTCTCCCAATCTCTGCAAACATAGCATGCCTAAAACCTTGGTATTTTTTTCACCCATGAAGCTGCTGCTCCATATCTTATTAATTCCAATTCCCTTCTCCTGGGTCACTGAAACTGGAAACCTCAGTTCTTTTTATTTATCTCTTTGCCTCACCTATATTCACCCTCAAAATGTCATTTGTCTTGTCCTCTGTTTTCTATTTTAGTCATTAGTGCCCTAGAATAGTCCCTCAGCATTAGGGGGGCAGAAAAGTAGCCAGATCCCCCTTGGTTTAATTAATTGCCCTGTACTTACTAGCTTTGACTCTCTGGGTAACTTACTTAACCTTCTGTGCCTCAGTTTCCTCATGTCATTTGAGATGCCAAAGAGTATTTGTCGCATGCAGTCAGAGTGAGGATAAAATGTGTAAAATGCTAGGGATAGTGCCTGGCTACGTAATAAATATATAATAAGCACTAGGTATCATTTCAAAAGACTACTAACTGGTTTTGCTGCCTTCTCATCTCACTAATCTATTCCCCAGAGAGTGTGCAGATTGGTCTTAACAATACGCGTGAACAAAGCACTTCCTGCTGGAACAATTTCCACGATCCTCTGGTCCTTCTCAAGTGGGTTTCAGGGTGTCTTCCCAGCCTTATATACTGCCACACCCTAGCAGGTAGTCTGTGCTTGCCTGGTCCCAGCACTGCCATCTGCATCCACATCTCTGTGCTGTCCAGACTCTTTGCCTGGGACTTTTTTCTTCTTTTCTACATGGCCATCTACTTATCCTCTCAGGCACAGATCAGACATTCTACACTCAGTGGAAACTTTGCTGACCTTCCCTGCCTCATCACAAAGTGGTGTTGATTGTTTCTCTTTCTGTAGTCCTGTGGCAATTTGTATATCCCTCAAATTTATCCCACCCACCAGAATGAACCATGTAGCAGCCCGAATGGACATTAACCCTATGGCATCCACATCTCGTAGGTGGGGAAGCTATGCCCTTCCTGCCCATCTCAGGTCTCACGGACTTCCTTGTGATCACATTGCCTATACCCTCCCTCACGGCATCACAATACCCTCCTGGCAACTCTTAGCACAATCTCTGAAGGAATTGAGGGAAACATTTTTCAGTTTGTAGATAAGAGTAGGTGAGAAAGAAAGTGAGAGGAATGAATTTGGGGAAGCATGCATCTATAAGAGTTGAATTATCTGGTTCCTATGCCGTGTGTCTCTTCCAACAGCTTTCAGAGACCATTTGTTTGTTTGTTTGTTTTGTTTTTTTTGAGATGGAGTCTTGCTCTGTCACCCAGGCTGGAGTACAGTGGCGTGATCTTGGCTCACTGCAACCTCCGCTTCCCAGGTTCAAGTGATTCTCCTGCCTCAGCCTCTCGAGTAGCTGGGACTACAGGCGTGCACCATCACACCCAGCTAATTTTTGTATTTTTAGTAGAGACTGGTTTTCACCATATTGGCCAGGCTGGTCTTGAACTCCTGACCTCAGGTGATCCATCCTTCTCAGCCTCCCAAAGAGCTGGGATTACAGATGTGAGCCACTGTACCAGGCCTGCTTTCAGAAACTTTTTAATACAAGTGTCAAACTCTAGAATGTTCCTACACCAAGGATTTGCTTTCTTATTTT
The DNA here is from genome assembly GCF_028885655.2 of Pongo abelii. Classification (NCBI taxonomy): domain Eukaryota; kingdom Metazoa; phylum Chordata; class Mammalia; order Primates; family Hominidae; genus Pongo; species Pongo abelii. Next base: position 15,264,290 of record NC_071988.2, read on the forward strand.
TGTGCTCACTTCCCTCCCTGGGAGGCAGTCAAGAGAGAGTACAGAATAAAAGCCTCTGATACATGAAAATAGAGATGATGTTCTCCACTTGGGTTACAAAACCCTGTATAGAGGAGAGAGCTGTGGACTCTGCAGTTGTTCACTCTGATGCTCCTTCTTTTAGCAATGTAGCATGGATACTCACATCTAAATTGTTAGTGTTCTATGTTGAGTTATTATTGTCTTTCAGGAAAAAGCTACTGAATCCAACTGTGTCAGGAAGGGTTCCCAGGAAGTAGAGCCTGAGGCAGGGGTTGTTGTAAAAGTGACTTATTGAGTGAGTGCTCTCAGGACAAGGGGAGTGAGAAAAGAACAGGGTGGGAAAGAAGCCCAAGTGTGGATGTTGTTTTGGCTGGGGATCAAATTAGTCTAGATCCCATGGAGAGGTCTCTGGAGCATGAATTGCATGACAGAGTTGGACTCCTCTTAGGGTAAGGAGTATGGTCTTTAAACCCTTATGTCGGTCAGTCATTGGCCCCCGTCTTCTCTGAAGGAGTTGAGGTGGAAGTGTGATCTGGATGAAGCAGCTCCTTTTTGGTTGAGACAAATCTCTGATGAACGGAGCCCCAGTGGCATCTACTGTACCAACCATCTTGGAGCAAAGAAGTGGGGAAAGAAGACAGATTGGAGGATGTGCCGACTGCTCAAAACACAGTCTTACTGAGGTACCTTCGAGATGCTGACATGGTGATGGGACAACTGTGTGTGCATGTGGTATCTGGATGTGGGAGTCTGTGATGGGAGAAAGTAGCCACAGAATTTTCCAAGATATATGGTATAGGACCTAGGTCCTCTTGGTAAAATAAAGGATGACGACTTCAGAAGACATGAGGGCCTGACAAAAGTAAGCCTTGGACATTTGATTTTTGATAATCTAGAGTCTACTTAATAAGCCATAGCCATGCTATGTCTGTACCTTGGTCTAGCAATAATTGACTGTGATGATATTATGCTTTCTATTTAATTTAATTTGTTTATTTGGAATTTGTATTTTAGCTTTTAAAATTTAACCCATCTAAACAAGGTGATTCCAAAAGGGAAGTGGATGTGTTCCAGCCCTTTAATTGGGGAGCTACTGCCAGGAGTTCTGTATTGAGCTCTGTGTTCCCTGAGAGTAAAGCAAAAAGGGGCTAAGCATTGGGTTATAAGGTTCTTCTTCTTCTTATTATTATTTTTAAAGGTGCTATAATGTGAAGAAGGACCCAAAGCTTTCTTTATCTCTCCCAATAATCTCAAACCAAATAGGTGGAACTCCTCGCATAAGTTGATTTACAAGTGCCTCTGTAGATAGCTTTCAACAGTGATTCTTGGGCCCTTCCAGAGGTTCTAGAGCTGCTAATGTCTTTAAAGTAGTTTCTTGTCTGCTTCAACTTGGACTTTTAAGAGTGGATGACCTCAGAAATCTGAAGGAGTTGAAAACATACGTGGGACTGACTTTTATATTTTTACATATTTAAAGATCTTTAAAAAGATCTTTAAATCTGTAGCTTGCTAGTTGATTGTATGACTGTAGGGCCTGTAGATATTTTTATTGCTGTTAGACGGTTCAGCATTTCGCTCCTAAAGTTTTGTTCCATCTGTTCTTCAATGGAAATTCCCATCTCTGCGGTCACCATTTTCTACATGCCTGAGTAAGATCTTCCAGAGGTAGGGTTACCCATGGTGAAAGGGCTTGAATGGGCCAAGTTTGAAGACTTTGTCCTCCAGAATGTCAATAGATCCTAAGAACTGTAGGTATTTGTGTGTGTGTATTTATGAATGAAGTCTATAGATGAAGGCATTGTTTCAACAGCCTGAAAATGGTCTCTGACACATCTGTATTTATTAGCCTCTTTCTTTCTTTCTTTTAGAAGTCTGGTGTAGAAGAAATAATAATCAGTTAATTGAGAGGGTTCATTCATTTGAGTTCCGGTTAAAGTCACAGAAGGCTCTGATCTTAGTCCTATTGACCTCTGTAAAACAGCAATAATATTATTAAAGGATGTTGTCAGAAAATTAATTTTCTAAGCTGAGATATAAAGCTTTAAGATATATGTATGTGTTTATAGAGAGTTGAATTTTATACACATCTAATTATATGTGTGTAACAGTGTACCTGGCGTGGTGGATTTTTTTATTTAGAGGTGAACATAGAAAGTCATGTTGGAACAGCATCCTTTAGGTGAGGAATTGGGGCATATTTTGACTTTGGAAAATGGTATACAATTAACTGTAAAAAAAAAAAGTCCTGTGTCTTAGCAAAGGCTTCTCCTCAGTTTGCAGAGGTTTGGGGAGGGAGTGGACGTATTTGAATAAGGATCCTAAAAGCCTTCTGAAAGAGAAGGAAGGGAGGCACCAATTCCTACTACCAAATGTTAAAATTAGGAAACCCTGCCACAGTGGATTGTGATGGTCTTCACCAAGGTGCATGAGAGAAGAGGACAGTTAGGTCCCAAAGGCCAACTCACCACAAGGGGAAGTAGAGTCTGGCAGTGATCTGAACTCCACACAACAGCACTAACTCCAGGTTAAAGAGCTCAGTCCGGTGCACTAGGAGTCTGAGTGCAGAAGATTTACAGGTAGGAGTCAGGAAACTATCAAGTTTGCATGTTGCAATAAGGAGGTTAGACATTCCATGATGCTTTCAGAGCCATTGATGGGTTTCAAGCAAGGCAATGGCTTGGTTTTTGTATGACAGAGCTCATTTTAGTGACCAATATGGAGGATATTTTTAAGAGAAACAAGAATAGAGGCTGGGAAGCTATTGCCATGATCCACGAAAGAGGAAAAGACAGCTTGAATGAGTCAGTGGTGAAGGAAAAGTTTCAAGAAGTAGGAGGTAAAGTGATCATAGCTTGGTAATTGATTGGCTCAGGGGGAGCAATCATTAATTTGTTTGCTATTTGTGCTGTGTATTATTATTACAAATGGCAGGGATTAGAATAAGTGGCCAATTATTCTCTTCCTGTCTACTTGTTTTTAGCTGCTGGTCTCTAAAAAGAAAATTATGAAGATGGGGCTTTGATTAGCTTCTCCTACTTTCGTAATTACTGTGGTTATCATTCCCAGTTTATTGGGTGAAGTCATTGTTTAAATTTGCATAAGTGGCTTTTGGATATGCAAAGGTTCAATTACATTAAAAGCTAGATATCAATTGATATAGAAGAACAATTATCTGGATATGTCCATGACATTAAAAAGAACAAAGACTGACTGGAGAATTTGCCAACATTTCCATTGAGTTAATTCTGGCTGCCAAAGAACTATGGGAGGAGAACATGAAGAAAAGAAGAAGAAATACAGACAATCTTAGCCAAATGGTACCTCTGCAGATTAGAAGAATGGAGGGCATGCAAAAAAAAAAAATTAAATTTGAAAACCAGCACATTTTTTGTTGTAAAACAACAATAATCACAACAACCTAAAACAATAAGGTTATTTATATGGTAAAAATAAAAAGGCATCCCCCACCACAACCTCCTACTGTCTAAAACCCCGGGGACAACTTCTGTTAACAGACAGGTGGGGATTCTTCCAGTCAGAAATGTCGTTAAAGAGATTCCATTCATTGTACAGAATCTATGACGACACATGTTTCACCAAGGTAACCTTTGATCTGTTTTCTTATCTGTTAAAGTCTACTTGATGATTCAGTTTATAGCTTGCTAGTTGGCTGAATGCTAGAATTGTTGCTGGCAAGGAATGCTGTTACAGGGGGCCAGTTGACAGTGGAAGTAAGAGAGACAGGACAAAATGCCAGGAGAAAAAGGTCAAGTCAAGGTGGAGTACAAAAGGCAGATGCCAGGCAGGAAAATGGGACGGGCTTGGAAAAGAAGGCTTAGTAGAGTCCACCTTCCTTGTTTTCACGTTTTGTAACTTAATTACTCCAACATCTTTGCTGCTGACTTTTACCCCTGCTTTCTCCTAAATTACTCTCCCAAAGGTCACCAAAGGACCACGTGGTCATCACATTTGATGACCTTCTCTCCATTTTTACCCTCCTTAACCTCTCTGTGTTTGATATTGTCAACCACTGTCCCTTTCATGAGTCCGTTTCCGTGGTGATGGTGACATTGTATTCTTCCAGCTCTTAAATCCTCCTGACTGTTCTTTCCCTGAGCTCCATAATGACTCCCCTTCCTCTTCTCTAGTCTTCTTTTTTTTTTTTTTTTGAGATGGAGTCTCACACTCTCACCCAGGCTGGAGTGCAGTGGCGCCATCTCGGCTCACTGCAAGCTCCACCTCCCGGGTTCACGCCGTTCTCCTGTCTCAGCTTCCCAAGTAGCTGGGACTATAGGCACCCACCACCACGCCTGGCTAATTTTTTGTATTTTTAGTAGAGACGGGGTTTCACTGTGTTAGCCAGGATGGTCTCGATCTCCTGACCTTGTGATCCGCCCGCCTCGGCCTCCCAAAGTGCTGGGATTACAGGCGTGAGGCACCGCGCCCGGCCTTCTCTAGTCTTCTAATTGTGGGGTCTGCCTACAGAACTGTTCTTTTCTTACTTCTCTTTTTTCTGCATTTTCTATTTCTTGGATATTTAATTCACTCCTATGGCTTCAATGATGATTTCTATGACAGAGGTTTTGAAATATGACAGATACAGACATAACTAGAAATATAAATCTGACCCTGACCTCCCCTGGAGTTCTAATCTCCCATTTTCTGTTACCTGCTAGGCAAGTCCCATTTGTATTTTATTTTATTTTTATAGAAAGAAATGAGATAATCATATGTATTGTAGAAATATGAATCCATACACATATGTACTGTATATATATATATGAATACATATACATATACATATACATATGTAATACATATACATGTATATTGTGTATATACACACAAGCACATCTTAATGAGACCAATGTCAGGTCTCTACCCCCGAACAATTATGTTGGAATATGCAGGATGGGGCTGCAGCACTTGTGTCTATTAAAAGCTCCCAGAGTGATTGGAAAAGAACAATTATTTCCATAGGTTTTGGGGAACAGGTGGTGCTTGGTTACACGAGTAAGATCTTTAGTTGTGATTTGTAAGATTTTGGTGCATCTATCACCTGAGCAGCATGCATTTGTATTTTAAACTTAGCATTTCTAAAACAAAACTTGTCTTCTTCACCTTCAAACTCCTCAGTATGGGCTAAAGAGACCTTTCTGGCCTATTCCCTGCTCACCTTTCGTGTTTCATCTCTTACCACTCTTCTACAAGCACCCTCTTTTCCAGTCATATCACATAACTGCAGTTTCATGAACATGTCATGTTTCACATGCCTCTATGCTATTGAAAACTATGTTCTGTCCCCCTGAAACATCCTTCTCCTCGGGCCTGAATTTTTTGTCCCAAAACATTCCTTCCTCAACCCTCCAAATTTTTCTTGTGTATCGTTTTCCTTAGGAAGGCTTCCTGCATCTGATGCCCTTCTGCTGTCTCTTATAGCACCCCTTGGAAACTTCTGTTATAGATCGTATCACACTAAAGTGTAGCTGGTTGCTTACTTGTTTGTATTCCCAGGTGAACTGTGAGCCCTTGGAAGTGAAGAAGTATGTCTTTGATGTCTGTACACTCAGGGCCTAAAAAAGTGCTTAACACATAGTAAGTGGATTCACACACTTTTTCTGTACTTAATACATACTGAATGTGAATACATACAGTATGTGAATCTACTTCTCTCTCCTGGTTTCTTTATTTTTGATGGTGGTGAAGCCATCTCAAATTTATATCTCTAACCCTGACATTCCTCCTAACTCCATGATAACATCCTTCCTTCAAAACATCTCCACTTGAATGTCCAAGACGTTTATTAAATCTAGCAGGGGCTAAGCAAAGCCCCTGCTGTCTTTGCCCACCATACCCCATCTTGGTAAGGGCACCACCATTTATCCAGCTGTTCTGAGTACAAACTCTGGAATCATCCTTTTTCTTCTACTCTACATCAAATCCAATAAAAAAAAAATCGTACAAACGTTGCCTGATCATAGATCTGGAATCTGGCCATTTTTCATCTCCTCCAGCAGTGCTATATCAGTTCAAGCCACCATTCTCTTCCCTGGGCTCCCATGGTGCCTTCTTACTGGTATCTGTTTACTCTTGCTCTCTATAAATGATTCCTCCAAACAAAGGCCAGAGGTACTTACCTTGGCTTACAAGACCATTCAGGATTAGGCCTTTGGCTATCTTTCTGGGCTCATTACCTATCACCTCCTCCTTGTTGACTCTGCTACCTACACAGGCCCCCTTGTTACTTTCTGAACACACCAGATGGACACCCATTTCAGGGCTTTTTTCATGCTACTCTCTCTGCCCCAGATACTTCTCTCCTAGAACTTCACTTGGCTCACTGCCTGGCTTTCTTCTGGTGTCTGCCCAATAGTCACTTCGGAAAGAGGCCTTCTCTGACCATAATATCTAAAAAAGCACCCCCACAGACTCTATCCTCTTACCCTGATTTGTTTTTTCCTTTGTCATATGATGTTTTATATTTCTTTATATATCTATTGATACTCTCTTTCATTAGTACATTAGCTCCCTGAGAATAGGGTCTTTGTCTACCATGTTCTTTGCTGTAATCCTAGCATCTGGAACTTTTCCTGGCATATAGCAAAAGCTCAACAAATACTTGATGAATGAATAATTCCGGTTATTCAAGGCCGTGAGTCATATTTGACTCCTCAGTTGCATTCCCTCCTGTGTGTAGTCACTGAGCCCTTTAGAGTCTTATGTTTATTCATTTCACATTTATTGACTGTAAACTGTCTTATGGTCTGTTTATCTTTGAGCTAACTTACTTTCCACAAATGTCATATCAAATGAAGTAAATGAAGTAATTAATGCAACAAGAACTTTGTAAACTCTAAAGCACTATACAAATGTCATTTTTCTTCGAGTCCCACTGCAATGACATGAATTAATGTTACTTCCTCTTCCAATCTATACAGGAGCCTCTAACTGAACTTTCTCCTTCCCAAATTCTCCTTAGATTATATATTTTGCACCCTGCTGCCCACTTAGTCTTCTTAAAGCCTTGCTATAATTATGCTCCTCTCCTACTCAAAAACTTTGACTGCCTTCCAGTTCTTGACCAAATAGTACACAAAGTCCTTGACTTGTAATCAAGACCTTCCCTGATGTGGCTTCAGATTGCCTTTTCACTGTTTCTCACTCTTCTCCCACCCAAACCCTGGATTTTCAAGTAAGTTTAGCCCACTAATCTTTCCCTGAGCCCAACTGCCTTCCTCCACTTGTCTTTCACTCATGCTTCCCCTCTGAATGGAAAGCTTCCTGCATACCTTCTCCTTAAAAACAATCAAACAAAAAAAAATCACACCTTACAGGCTCAGAACAAGTGAGCATCCATGGATTCTGCCATTCGTGGGTTTTTCTACTTCAAGGTGTTCTTTCTGTACTCTCTATTCTTATAGCATTTCATTCTTCCTGTTGAGGGGTACCCTTATGCTCCAACCTTCCTTTCTCTGGAACAGAAAGGAAGGAAATAGATGCAAGGATTACTTTTAGCATCTGCTTCCATTTTCATTATTCTGATTTAGAAGGCAAGGAAAGTCTTATCTGTTCTTGTCCAAGCTTCTCAGATTATTTGTCCCTCCTTTCTCTCTCTGAGATCTGCCTGCCACAATAAGCATGCTTTCATGACTCCCACCTCCATGTGGGAGGGTTTCAAGGACAGGCTTTCATCTTGACAAATATGGCAGCCTGCCTTTCTGAGCTGGTAGTAGAGGGAAGTAGTGGGAAGCCTACGTGGTTTTTTTTTTGTTGTTGTTGTTGTTGTTTGAGATGGAGTTTCACTCTTGTTGCTCAGGCTGGAATGCAGTGGCATGATCTTGGCTCACTGCAACCACTGCCTCCTGGGTTCAAGCAGTTCTCCTGCCTCAGCGTCCTGAGTAGCTGGGATTACAGGCGTATGCCACCATATCCAGCTAATTTTTTTTTTTTTTTTTTTAGAGACAGGATTTTACCATGTTGGCCAGGCTGGTCTCGAACTCCTGACCTCAGGTGATCCATTCACCTAGGCCTCCCAAAGTGCTGAGATTACGGGCATGAACCACCGCACCTGGCCAAGCCTACATTTGACTAAAGGATAAGCTGCCTTCTCCATTCTAGCCTTTCTATATTATACAGCCAATGATTTGGCTTCTCTGAATCTGACTCCATTTCTTAATTAGTTTTGAACTCTGGAGAAAAGCATCGGTTAATTATCACCTTCCCTTAAACTCAAACATCACCCAGATGACTTTTTTGGCAAACTTCTCTATAATACAGATTTTTGTAAGGCCTTATTCATATTTGTAACCCAATACGTAAGCATATAGAAAGGAGAGGCAGTATTATATACCATCATTTGTCTTAAATCTCTTTCGACTTCAGATTCATGAGACAGTATTTATTTGCATGGAGGCTATATGGGCTAATACATTTGATACTGAGAAAAAAATTAAAAATTAAATATATATGGTGGGAAATAGGATGTGTATTAGTCGGTTCTCACAGTGCTACAAAGAACGACCTGAGACTGGGTAATTTATGAAGAAAAGAGGTTTAATTGACTCACAGGTCCACAGGCTGTACAGGAGGCATGGCTGGGAGACCTTAAAAAACTTAAAATCATGGCAGAAGGTGAAGGGGAAGCAAGCATTTCTTACCATGGTGGAACAGGAGAGAGAGAGAACAAAGGAGAAAGTGCTACACACTTTCAAACAACCAGATCTCATGAGAACTCTATTAGGAGAACAGCAAGAGGGAAGTCTGTCCCGTGATTCAGTCACCTCCTACCAGACCCCTCCTCCAACACTGGAAATTACAATTTAATGTGAGATTTGGGTGGGGGCACAGAGCCAAACCATATCAAGATGTTTCTTGTTTCTTGGAATTGTGGCTGAAGCTCAAAGCTGATTATAATGTACAAGTTCTCTACATTATAAATAGTGACACTGGAAACATTTTTAGGACTTACTGAGAAATTACAATACAGAACCTGTGACTATCAACTCCATCAACCCCCTTCAACTATGTAAGAAAGGGCTTGAGAAGGTGCCTTAAAGAGGATTTATAGGTGTACGAGCATTTTGACATTTCTTGACTCCTCACTCTGTGGGATGAAAAGAGGGTTTGTCCTTTTTTTTTTTTTAGGTTTTCACTATTTATTTATGACAAATATTCCACATCCGTGATTCTCTCCAGTCAAAACTTCTTTGAGACGATACCATCGGCCTTGGCCAATCAGAGAATCGAATCATCTGACTCACCGATCCTACGAATGGCCCTGCAGATAGCATAAGTTTTAAACTGGCCATTAAACCTGCCCGTGACCTTGTCAACCTCGGCCACGTTCATCTGGATGGATGCGTGGTCCTTGCCACCGATGATGCAGTTGCTAGCGGAGCATTTCCGCAGCGCTTACAGGTCCACGAACTCGCCGGCGTCGTTCTGCATTTCGAGGCTGCGCCTGCTGCCACCATACAACGCGCGCAAGAGAAAGCCGAGAGTTTGTCCTCTTATGCCAAGTTAGAGCAGCCCTCAAAGCAGATCTCGAAGGGAAGATGTCTACGGAGAGTGGATTTTGATGTATCACTCCATGAGACTGGTGCCTTTCTCTAGCCTGGAGAATTCCAAAGTTGCAAAGCTGGCTGAAGCTATTTGAGATGGCTGGTGAGGATTTGGGCCAGCAGAGGGGTAAGCCTCCAGGACTTGCAGAGTTTGAATGAGCAAGCATGTCTGAGTGGACCCCATGGAAAGCATTCAGGCTTTAGTTGTCTTAAAACGGCCATACCTAGAGCAAGTGTAAAGGCAGTTGTGGAAAATAATATAAACCAGTTACAATAACATTCTTGGAGCGCTTACCCAGGTACTAGGGATCATTTTATTAATCCTCACAACCACCCTAAAAAGCATTACTTTCATTCCCATTTTTCAGATGAGAAAATGGCGGAGTGAGGTCGTTATTTTCTCAAGATCATAGAATTAGCATGGTTCATAACTGGTATTTAAATAGCAGATCCTTGTATGTATTAGCTTGGTGTTGATCCCAACTATCTGTGGTTGGTTCCCAGATTTACTACCTCCAGCTTTGATTTCATTCTCTCCTGAACTCAAGACTTGTATATCCAACTGCTTACTTGATATTTCCATTTGGGTATGTCATAGCCAGTGGAAAACACTGGGTAATTTATGAGGATAAGAGGTTTAGTTGACTCACAGGTCCACAGGCTGTACAGAAAGCATGGCTGGGAGGCCTCAGGAAACTTAAAATCATGGCGGAAGGTGAAGGGGAAGCACTTGCTCTCCTCTCTGCCTAGAGGGCTAGAGGAAAGTTCTTGATTGCAACTTACCCCTACCTTACTCTTCCCTATCTTGGTTGCTTAAGTCACATCCTTTCCCTTACCTTCTCCCTTTGTCTGACATAACCAGTTGCTGTAGAACTTGAATCCATTGACTTCTCTCCATTTCCACTGTCATCTTGTGAGTGCAACCCACATCACCCCACTGCTTTTATTCTTCCCTCTCAGCCCACTCTCCACAGTAGAGACAATTATTTTCATCTCCCTTTACTGGCTTGTCATTTGTCTGAGAATAAAATCCAAACTGCACCACGGAGCCTTGCTAGGCCTGGCTGCTCCTCCCCTCGCTGTTCTCCGTGACTCACTGGACTTTAGCAGCTCTGGCCTCCCTTCTGTTCCCTAGGAACCTTGGCCTTTGCACTTGCTCTCCTCTCTGCCTAGAGGGCTCTTTTTCTCATCTCTTTGCATGGCTGGGTCATCCTCATCCTCTCTCCTCTCTGCCTAGAGAGCTCTTTTTCTCATCTCTTTGCATGGCTGGGTCAACCTCATCCTTTAGGTCTCAACTGAAAGGTCACCTTCTCACTGCTACTCCCAGCTGCTCCATCTCTTTCCCGTGTTTATCTTTGTCATAGTCCTTCAAACAATTGCTAATTAATTTGCTTATTTTAAAAAACTTGTTTGTTAGATGTGTTTATCCTGTTTCCTCCTCCCAACTATGATCTAAGCTCTCTGAGAAGGGGCCTGACTTACCTTCATGTTCATCACTGTAGTCCCACAATCTAGCAAATTGCCTGGCATATGGAGGTGTTCAGCAAATATCTGTTAAATAAATGAATGAATTTTTTTGTAAGTGTTATAAAAGAATGAAGAGAGAACCAAATGCAAGATGTCGTACACTACATATAGTGGATTTTTAACCTGGTTGGCGTGGGCAGAATGTTGTGGGAGCTAAAACATACAGTTATCATACTTATGACAATTGTAGCTCTTATAGACATTTAAAAAGCACCACCCATACTTATTCCAGCATTCAAAAAATATTTATTATTTTCTTATGTTCTAGGCACTAGGTTGGTGGCTGGAGATGTGACGAAATAGACATAGTCCCTCTCCTCAAAGCTTATGGTCTAGCATTCCTCCCTGGACAAGAGTAGGAAAAAGTTGGGAGAGGAGACAGAATCAGGTCAAGCTTTCGCTTCTTCCCTATAATATCCCTAGCAAGATATATCAGTGTAGAAATCTTAAATAAAATTTATAAGAAAAACACAGAAAGAGTCTCCAAAGGCTAGCAAAATGCCCATCCTTTAAACAGAATAATTAGCAAAGAGAAATTGGAGCAGAGCTTCGTTTAGAAAACAGTTGGTTTTTGCATGAATTTGTCACTTTTCTAATGTCAAAAATATAAGATGCCAATGCCAAAACTGAAAGTCAGAACTCAAGATACTTGTATCCATTTAGAAATTACTATAGCCCTGTTATTCAGTACTTCTGCCAATATCAACTTCTAATGCAAGGGAACTTGGAACAATGGAGAAAACAGTGGAAAAGTTGGAACTGGATAACCTGGATCAGAGTCCTTGCCCTGTTCCTACAGCTCTTTAGCCTTAAGGATGTGTCCTAACCTTTTCCAGTCCCAGTTGACTTGTCCATCTAATGGGGATGAAAAAAGAATATATCTCAAGACATTTTTGTAGATTAAATTGGCAAATCCATGTTATGTGTTTAGCATAGTGCCTGTCATCTAGCATACAGAATAATATATACTAATAATATAATTATGGTGATATAATTATTAGTGATTATAATTATTATAACTAATAATATAACAATAATAATATACTAATATATAATATTGCTAATATTATAATTTTTGGTAAAATTATTATTATAGTACCACCCAAGTTAGGGACTGTCATGAGGAATAAATGATGTGTGCATATACATGTGTGTGTAAATACCTATCACAGTGATTGGAACATAGCAGGGCTAAATGACTAGTTGTTGAATAAGCTAATGTATTGGGAAAGCTACAAAGGGTAGATTGTTATACAAATGCTTGTACTTCTTATTTTTAATAAAAATAGATTGAGCAATCAGAATCTCTCTATGAGCAAACAAAGGAGGTCAAAAGATGCTCAAAAATGTTCCTATCAATCAAGTATGTTATTAGAATATTCAGCAATCAATAGGGCATGGATGCTGCCCAACTGGAATAAATGCTGGCAGTAGCTCCAGATGAGGGTCCTGGGGGCCCCAACTCTGCCATGCATTATCCCTTTAGTTAGAAATTGTGGAAAGGTCTTGGAGGGGTCCTAAGAATGTACCAGAGAAGAGGAAGTGGCAGTATGGGGTGAAGGTGTTTGCATAGGATAGCAGCCATGTTCCAACAAGTACAAAGCAATTTCACTATCTTAATATCTGGTTTAGCTATGCTGGTGCTTCTGATCTAAAGTAGCTCTGCCCCGCAAACAAAATCCTACATAACTAGAGTTGAAAAGAGAGACAATATATCCTGTATATACTATGTTCCTCAATTCTCTTCCCATCCTAAACACAGGGACAAGGATTTGTTTGCTTGAAAGTAATGAGTTGTCAACAAACTGGGTCAAAGAAAAGACCCTGGCAGCTTAGCCTGAGGAGAAGGGTGCTAGTATCACATCACACATCTATAAAAGGTGGGCCGCTTTTGGAAATATGTGGGTGAGTTGCCAATTGCATCAGCCTAGCTGTTGCAATTCTTGATAATAATTATTAGTCATCTTTGTTCCAGCAAAATCCTCATCATTCTCAATAGATTAGAGGCTAAATTTCAAATCCACTTTAGTAAAAATCTTTACAATTGGACTGTTAGAAACCTTGCATTATTTGAACAAAAGTGATGTATTTGAAGATCAGTGGGAAAGTTGGAAAATAAACCAATTCCTGCTCACTAATTATTTTTTTAAATGCCATGAATGGAGGCTTGGTTTCACTCAATATGCCTTTAAAGATTTTTAAATGTTTTATATCCAGTCAAGTTGAGATTTTTAAGAACATTTTTAATTTGTAATAAAAGTTTATAACGACTTTTTTTCAAAAAAGTTAACAAACTTCAAGCACTTGTTAATAAATGTCTTAATTTAAAAAATGAACATACAACTGTGTAACTAACTCTTTTCTGATCTCTATTGATATACTAAATATCACACAAAATTTGGTGGTCTCTATGGGGTTTGGTATTTGGAAATTACTGTTAGTGAGAAGAAATGGAGGAAGGATCTTACATGTTATGTCTCCTTCTGAGTGAATGAAATCTGTATGAGCTGATTAGCAAAATGGCTTCCATGATCCACCTACTGGATAGCTTATGTGAAGGCATTTAAAAAAATAAGGTATATTAGCAAGGATTCTCCAGAGAAATAGAAGCAACAGAATTACATATTGCTATCTTTATATGTCTATGTCTGTGTCTATGTCTATGTTTATATCTATCTTTGTTGCTATATCTCTATCTATCTATCTATCTATCTGGGTTTATTTTAAGGAATTGGCTCATGTGGTTGTGGAGGGTTAGTGAGTCCAAAACCTGTTCGTGCAGGCCAGCAGACTGGAGACCCACAGGAGAGCTGCACTTCAAGTCCAAAGCCAGTCCACCTGCAGAATTCTTTTTTCTCAGGGGGAAGATCAGTTTTTGTTCTAATAAAGCCTTCAGTTGATTGAATGGGGCCCACCCACATTATGGAGGGCAGTCTGCTTTGCCCAAAGTCAGCCAATTTAAATACAAATCTCATTCAAAAACCATATTCACAGAAACATCTAGAATAAAGTTTGATGAAATATCTGGGCATTGTGGCCCAGCCAAGTTGACACATAAAGTTAACCATCACATAAAGTAATGTGAAGAATTATTAACTTTTTGTAGTAATTTATCTTTTTCCAAGAGAAAACTGCCAAGATGGCAAAATGATTGCTTTTTGAGGAATGATTGTAGGTTGAGATGTTAAGCTGGAAAGGAGAAGACTTAGGGACATTTATATTAGGTTGGTGCAAAAATAGTTGCAGTTTTCACCATTAAAGTAACGATGAAAACCACAATTACTTTTGACCAACCTAATAGTAATATAAAGTAACACCTCCATAGTCTCACTACCCAGAGATGTGTAGTGATATATATATATATATATATATATATATATATATATATATATACTTCTGCATTTTCAAAATGCTCAAATGCCTGCTTGTGAAAAAAAGAACAGTCCCAAGACTCTCAGAAGAGACCATTTTGCCTGGAGACTGACTGGTGCATTCAGAAACTGAAGGCTTCTGATCAACCTGGCACTGAGCAGTGTCAGTACCGCTCTTCGGTGGTGAACTTGTTTCCAGTTCTTCACAGTGGCTGTTGCAAACTTTTCTCATTTCCCTCAAGCCCCAACCCCACCCTATCCACTTTTTCTTCCACGATGCAGAGACAAAAGGCTGCCGATTCTGCAGCATCCCCCTCACAACACCTCTATTTTCAGCCCTTCTTCTTTCTTGTCTCAATGACAGGGTTCCTGGATTTTTCCTAAGGCCAGTTCCCATGCTTGTCTCTTGGCCCTGTCCTTTCCACCTCCCCTGGAGCCTTATTCATTTGGTGAAGTGTGACTCCTTAGAAATAAATATGTGATGGTCTCTGCACTTACTATTTTTTGGCAGGTAGGCTTTATATTCCCAGTGTCTGCTATGCTGGGCTTATGACTGGTGGGATTTTATGTAAGGCAGATGACATATATATGTGTATATATATATATATACACACACACACACACACACACAATACTCTTCATTGCTATGTTTGGACTAGTGCAGCAGTCCGGATGACAGAAAGAAAAGCAGATGTACAAAAATGCAGAAAAATAAAGTGTGAAGTGTTTGTAGGTGGAGAGACAGAATTCTTTGCTATTTGTATTGAATCCTTAATATATTCTAGTGCAGAAAGCATGAAGCATGGCTACTGGAAGCACACATGTGTCACGCATCAAAGGGAAGCTGCAGAAAACAGCAACGTTGGTGCAATTACTCTGTCTTATATTTCCCCTCCCCACACTTCTGGGCCCACTAATTTGATTATCTTTATTGTGGGATAATTTGTATACTTCCCCCCCTTCTTTTAAATGCACAGTTCGATAAGTTTCTATATATATATATATTCACTTATGTAATTGCCAGCCCAATCAAGACATAAGTTTGATTCCATCACCCTAAAAAGTTACCTCATGCCCCTTTGCATTCAAAGTCCCCCATCTCCAATCTCAAGAAACCATAGATCTGCTTGCTCTTAATATAGACTAGTTGTGCTTGTTCGAATGCAGAATGTCACGGTAGGGTTTTCTTTTTTTTTTTTTTTTTTTTTTTTTTTTTGAGATAGAGTCTCTCTCTCTGTCATCCAGGCTGGAGTGCAATGGTGCGATCTCGGCTCACTGCAACCTCTGCCTTCCGAGTTCAAGCGATTCCCCTGCCTCAGCCTCCTGAATAGTTGGGATTACAGGCGCCTGCCACCACGACATGATGATTTTTGTATTTTCAGTAGAGATGGGTTTTCACTATGTTGCCAGGCTGGTCTCGAACTCCTGACCTCAAGTGATACACCCGCCTCAGCCTCCCAGAGTGCTGGGATTACAGGTGTGAGCTACTGCGCCCAGGCGCCACATTAGTTTTGACTGTTTATATGAATAGTATCAGATAGTATACACTCTTTTGTGTCTGGACTCTTCAACAAAGCATTTTTGAGATTAATTCATGTTGTTATCAGTAATTTGTTCCTTTTTGTTTCTGAATGGTAGTCTATTTATAAATATACCACAATCTGTTTATCCAATCAAACCACATATTTGGGTTGTTTCCAATGGTTGGCTATCATGAATAAAGCTGCTATGGAGATTCATGTGCATATACGTATGCTTTGGTTACTTCTGGGTATATACTGAATAGTGAGATGGTAAATATACATTTAACTTTATAAGAAATTGTCAGATGGTTTTTTCACCAGCAATGTTGCTTCTTACCTTCGTTAATACTTGATATTGCCAGTCTATTAAATTTTATCCATTCTAATAGGTGTGCAGTTATATTTTATTTTGGTTTAAATTTGCATTGGTCTACAGACTAAAGATGTTGCCTGTCTTTTCATGAGTTTATTAGCCAATAAAGCATCCAAATCTTTTGTCCATTTTGTACTGGGTGTTTGTTTGTCTTCTTGTTATTGAGTTGGAAGAATTCTTTATATATTCTGAATACAAGTGTTTTCTCATATATATGGATTGTGAACATTTTCTCCCAATCTGTGGCTCGTCTTTGCATTTTCTTAATAGTGCCTTTTAGAAAGGACAAGTTTTGATAAGGTCAAATCTATCAATTTTTCTTTTATGGTGTGTCCTTGCTATTCTATCTAAGAACTCTTTGCCTGTCCCCAAAGTTGTGAGGATTTTCTTTCGTGCTTTTTAATGTAAATTTTTTTCCATCTTATTGAAGTTTTGTAGTTATGGCTTTTTCGCTTAGGTCTTATCCATTTTAAATGAATTTTAATGTGTGGTGTGAATTAAAAATTGAGTTTTTTTGCATATGGATAGTTCGTTTTTTGCATATGGATAGTTAGTTTTTCAACACCATTTACTAAAAAGACTACTGTATTTCCATTTATTTATTTTGACATTTTCAGCAAAAATTAATGGGCCATATATGTTTGCATGTTTCTAAACTCTTCATTGTCTTGTCTTCCACTGATGTGTATGTCTCTCTTTGTATCTCTATCATACTGTCTTGGTTACTGCAGCTTTCGAATAAGTTTTGAAATGAGGTAGTTTAAGTTCTTAAACTTTATTCTTTTTTTGTTTCAGAATAGTTTTGGCAGTTCTGTGTCATTTGGATTTGCAAATTATTGAATTAACTTGTCAATCTTTACCAAAAATGCTTGCTGGAAATTTGATTGGGTAGAATTGACATCTTAATAATATTGAGTCTTCCGATCTATGAAAGTGACTCTCTATCAACTTAGCTCTTCCTTAATTTCTCTCAGTTTTCTGTGAAAAAGTTCAAATTTGAATATGGACAATTCTGCACACACACACACACAAACACACACACACACACACACGTACACACACAGAGTTCAGGCCAGGCAAAACATGTTCATGCCCTGAATTTGTAGAATGCTACCTATGGCCTTAAATATTTCAGTTGCATTGGTATGTTTTTTTCTGGATCAAAAATTTTGGCATTCTTTTCTAGATCACTAATTGCCAAATAAAATCCTGACCTTGAGAAAGTCTTAATTGTAACTAATTGTTGGTATCTTTTAAAACTTCTTTTGGCTTAGAGGTGAGTTTTCATTTCTTTTATCTAAATATTAACAAAGAAAAGATGTCAAAGAGAATCCTAACCCCTCTAGCCATTAGGCTTTAGTTCTATAATTTTTACTTAAAATAGAATGTGTGAATGTGTGGAGAAAAAAAGTCCTCTAAAGGACTTTAGAGTTATGCTGAAAAAGGACTAGAACTCTTTCTATTATTTTAGAATCTTTGTGAGGCTGACATTTGCTATTAAAGTAGCTTGTTACAGTTTTATTATTTATAACCTTATAATGTCATTATTTGTTATTACATGCTGCCACCTAGTGAAATTCATAGGCTTGACAATAAGGAAGCAGGAGAACTGTGCCTGGGATTTCAGATTTGTGCTTTTTGTATCTGAATTTTGATAAGTATCGGGATTTTCCCAAATTATGTAGCACTTTAGGGTGAAAACACTGGTATAGGTAAGATTTCCTAGGAAAAGCTCTTTATAATATGTATGTGTTTGGTTTTTTTTCCTTAGGAGAAAGTTACTTTGTTAGATGTTTGGAGGACCAAGATAAAATTCAAAGGGATATTATGTATTAAACATGTTTTAGCCATACTTACACCTGCTTTGTTTTGAAAATTGTCATTTTCCCCAGATATGTGAAAATTTAGGAAAAAGGAGAATTTTCTGGAAAAAAAAAGTCATCATTAGTTTGATTTTTTTAAAAGAAAGTTGCTCCTGCTCTACCAGGCTGCAATCTAATAAATATTTCCTATTATTCATGGCTTTTCCTGCCATTCCCCATCACCAAGCCTTCTTGTGCCTAATTCTGAGGATTTGTCTAATTTCTCAGTGAAGCACTTAGGATTTGAAATTCATAATATGTTAAAAACAAGATCACTTACTACAATTAGATAGATTCATCGCATTTCCCTTAGCTATCAATGATCTCAAACTTTAAAAACATGTACCTCCCTTACTTTATAGAAGAAACATACACCCAGACAGGCCAAGTAGATTTTCCCGGTCTCCGAGCTTCTTCATGGCAGAGCTGAGCTTAGGCTGAAGTGTCTTGATAGCCATCAAATGTGCTAGACACTGGGATATGCTCCTTGTCCTCGGTGAGAGAGCGGGATAGACTTACCCGGGGTGGAGAGGAGCTGCAGTACGGTAGGAGGAGCAGGATTAGCTGCTCAGAACAGGGCACTTCTGCTTAGCAGCATCTGCAGATGTCAGCAGCCCATGAAGAAGGGCTCATCAGCAAAGTCTTGGCTCCCCTGTCCCTGCCCAGCACATGCAGGGCAAGGAGAGACAAGACAGAGCTTATAGGGCATGCTTCTGCTTTCTCTCGCCGAGGACTGGCCTAAGCAAAGGGGTCCTGAGCTTGCAGGCTGGCAGCCCAAGCCATGCTCACTGCCTCCAGGAAACGAGTTTTCTATGCAAGCCCTCCTCCCCAAAAAGTTGTGATAGCAATATTAAAAGTAGCATTATTATTGGCCTGGTGTGGTGACTCACACCTGTAATCCTTTGAGAGGCCGAGGCAGGCAGATCACCTGAGGTCGGAGTTCGAGATGAGCCTGGCCAACATGGCCAAACCCCATTTCTACTAAAAATACAAAAAAAAAAAAAAAATTAGCCGGGGGTGGGGGCACACACGTGTAATCCCAGTTACTCGGGAGGCTGAGGCAGGAGAATTGTGTGAACTTGAGAGGTAAAGGTGGCAATGAGCAGAGATGGCACCACTGCACTCCAGCTTGGGTGACAGAGCCAGACTCCATGTCAAAAACCAAAAAAGTAGCATTATTATTAATATTAATTATCAATATTAGCTTGATACTACCTTTTTCATAGCAGTAAAAGCAATGTTAGGGATAAGAGAGTGACTATATAACAATAAAATAAAAACAGGAAGTTAAAATAGTCTGACCCCATCTGCACCTAAGAACATCGTCTTTCAAAAAGCTGAATACCTAAAGAATTTCATGGGTATATTCTTACTAAATATGGGAGAATTTATCATATGTTCTCAAAATTTGATAAAACAATTTGTTTAAAGATTTAGAAAATTTGAGCAATACAATAAAATGAACATAATAGAGCCCTGATCCCATTAGTTAGAGAATACACATATTACTGAATGACACACAAGAAAATCTGAGCCACAAAAAAGTTATATTACCTAAAAATTAATATGCTGTAGGCCCCGTTGTTTGACTGAAATGCAATTTAAACTAGCAATTGATACTAAAAACAATCCCCATAGTTTTGGAAATTAAAAAAATTCATAGCTATCAATTAATGGTGTATATCTTAAGAAGAAATTATAATAAAAATTACAAAATATTAAGAAGAGAATAACAACAAAACACTACATATAAAAGATAATGGGATTTAGCTATTGTAATACTTTAGATTTATGGCTTTAATACATTTATTAGACAAAAGAAGATATAAAATTACAAAAGAAACTATTTAGTCTGAGAAGTTAGGAAAAGAATGGCAGAGTAACCTTAAAGCAAGAGAAAAAGGGGATAATGAAGATAAAGGCAGAAATTAATTAAATGGGAGGCAAAAAAATAGACCATCAGTGAACATTAAAACACTTATTTGAAAAGGCTAACAAAACAGACAAACTTACAGCAATGATAATTGATATTAAGCATTTGTTACTGGCAAATGATGATTAACACTAGGAATGAAAAAGGAATCACAACCAGATACAGAAGATATTACAGATATTTCCAACTTTATGCCAAAAAGTTTGCAAATAGTTCATTAAGCTTGTAGAAAAACGTAGAGAACCAAAAATGATTTAAGAAGATATGGAAAATCTGAAAAGTCCTGTTAACACTAGAGAAATTGAATTTGTCTTCAAAAACAGACACACACACACACACACACACACACACACACACATGCTGTCACTCACCTGGATCAGACAATTTTCAAGACTAAGCCCATCAAATTGTGAAGAAAGATTCTTCACTAGCTTATGCAGACTGTTCCAGCGACTAGAGAAAGACAAAGTTCTTAAGTTCATTTTATAAGGCTGATCTCCCCTTGAAAACAAAACAAGGACAATATAAGAAATGAAAACAGATGAATCTTCCTTAAGAATATTTATTTATAGAATTCAAAATAAAGCATTAATACATACAGTCAGCAATTTATATATGTGAACAAGATTTAGTAGTTGAGAAAGGAGAAATTATAAAAAATTGGGTGTTAATTTGAACTAGCTTAAGTTTAGCAACATTGCTGAAGAAATGGTCACTGAGACTGCCAAGATGGTGTTAGGAGCTCGGTGTCAAAATTGTGGCAGGAGACCTATACCAACCTGTTGTCACTGAAACCCACTGGGCTCTGCCTTGTAAGTGCTGCAGGTGTCTCCATGGAGCCTCATGCTGTGGGTCACTAATCCAGAAGGGCCTTGAGAATGGGCCTCCTCTATTGTTTTCTGCCCTCATTTCAGGGACTGTTTCCCCTGCACGGGTAGGGAATGACCTCCCTGGAGCCTGTGTCTTCGCAGGAGAGTCCCAACTGTAGCCCCGTTTCTGAACAGCCCTGGCTTTTATTGTAACAGGGAAACAGCAAATGAACTAACATAACTAACTCCGTTTTTGTTTAAGGAGCATTTACCCATTCCTGCACCTAGGCTAGGATAATTTTACAGCACTGAGATAATATGCAAAAACAGCAGTCATGGAGTTTCTGTAACTAACTCTGGAATTAGAGGGAAAGTAGGTAAACAATTAACTGTACTTTGTTAAAGATATATCAGGTGCACTGTGACCTGACCAACGACAAAGAAGTTGCCAACCTCCTCCAACCCTCACTGGTGCTCAGATGCCTGCAGTCATTTGTCATCTCTTGATCACAACTCCCTCTTCTTCCCCCTGCCCTTAACATGAAAAGAGCCTGAAATTCGTACCAAGTTAAGATGATACTTTAGGATGCTAGTCCACCATGTTTTTGGTTTGCTGATTCTCCAAATAAACCTGCTTTTCCTCCCACCAACCCTTGTCTCTGGAGTTTAGGCTTCCCAGCGGTGAGCAGCAGAACCACTCATCTATTCCCAAGCCTCTTCTCACTCATTGAGCTGCACTCAGTGTCCATACTGGCTTCAGAGACAATCATCTGTCTCTGTCTCTGAGGCTGTAGGAACTGAAGCAGCTTTCATCTAAGAGCCTGACTGGTTGGGCTCAGAGGCCTTCTAGGCGGCATCACTGGTGAGCCAGTATCCCTAAAAAGTAGTTATTACTGGAGGACTGTACCACTGCTTGTGTTCACCATAGGACTTGGTCACTTGGACCACCTTTTGGGATCATAACAGGATCATCAATGCCAGCTTCTACTCAAACACTGTTTCTCTGATTCACACATACATTGAAATACACCTGTGCCTTGTTGATATCTACCACCACTACCCCTCAACCAAGACATCTGTCGGCACTGGGGAGTCCTGAATAAAAAGCACAGCATCAGTTGGCACTGGGATGGGAGCCCATGGGCTTTTTTATTTCCTGCTCTTATTGGCAGTTGGGAGCTAAATTTTCTCACTCTCAATTATCTTCAAATCCTGAACAGTGCAGAGGGTTAAACCTTAATAAGGCATTGGTTGGACCTTCAGTTACCCCATAGATTCAGTTTGCTGGGAACTGATTCAAGTTAACATGTGTCAGGGGCTATGATGAATGGACTGATTCTGGATACCTTTGGAGAGCTTAAGAAAGCACTACGGACAGGACTGGGGAGCAACCCACCCAAGCCTTGGCAAAGGACCAACAGGCGGTGGCGGTAGTAGCAGCACTTACTGATCAAGACCTTTAGGAAATGTGAGATGGGACATAGAGCCAAGAAAATTTTCTGGGACTGAGGTTTCCTTGGAAGCCATGTGATAACTTGTCAAGGCAGCTAAGGAGACTTAGAGTCTTTCCAGGCAAGCACTTGGAGTTTTTCCACAGGACTTGGTTTCCCCAAGCCAGTGAGGCTCACAGGGGCAAAGATTCACAGTTCCTCACCTCTGTGGTTACCTGCAGCACAAGGCTTGGGTGCCCAGAAGGAGGAATGGTCACACACTGAGCCTACATATTCTAATCATTATTTTCGTTGGGATTTTGTAACTAAATCCCTTTTTTGCTGGAACAAGGGCAATCAAACCTATGTATGGCAGATTCTAAATAAAATTCTAAAGGAGAAATTCTGACAAAAAAAAACCTTGAATAATGGCAACATCATGAGAATATTTGTAGCCCCAGGGTGACTACTTTGGATGCTATACAATTACTTGTATACGGATGTCAGGTAAGTTGATTGAATCATTATTTTAAAAATCTTATTTGCTTACTCACAGAGCCTATTTTTTCAGAAGGCTTAATAATCACATTTTACATGCTTACAAATGCTTGCTGGTGTCAGGCTCTGTTCTATGAATTCCACATGTACAGCTCATTCATTCTTGTAGCAGTTCCAGGAGGAATGGCTTCTTGCTTTCTCCATTTCACTTTTAAGCAACTTGCCCAAGGTTATACAACTATTCAGTGGAGGAAGTGAGGTTTAAACCCGCAAGGCCTGGCTCTGGAGCTTGGTTCTTAACCACTACCTCCACTGCATCTGATTATGTCATCTACTCACAGGATATTTTCCAATTTAAAATGACCGCAAGCAATCCTTAGAAACAGCCCCAATTTGCCAGATAATCATGACTGTCTTCCCTCCTATCGGGGGAAGCCATGTGGATCTGGCTTAAATTTCTTAGGAGAGGTGTATCAGTTAGGGTTCCTCTTTGGAAAGCCACAAAAATGAACTCTGGCCAAGATCTTATAAAGGGGAATTTGTTAGAGGGATGTATGGATCAGGTAATAAGAGGGAAACTGGAGAATCAAGCTTAAAAATAGGATGGGAGGAGCCACGAACGTAAACTATGTCTACTGTGGAAGTATAAGCAACAGGAACTTCACAAAATTCAGGGCACTGCTGCTGGAGCAAAAAAACCCCAATTCATCTGAGTCTTGGGAGCCTTGGGAGCCTTGGAAGAATAAATATAAATGGCCAAGTTGGACCATGCACGTCCTAGGGACTGTACAGAATGGTGAGAGGAAGGTTCTTGGGGAAGGAGCCTCTGGGTATTCAGAACGGAAGTAGAAAGTATTGGGACTTTAGTAGTGGGAGGGAAGAACTTCGTGTTTTTCTATTGATATTGCACAGAATGGGGAAGAGGTAAGTATGAATGGGGAAGAGGAGGGAGTGAGCAGGAAACTGACTTGAAAACTATTACAATAGACCAAGTAGGTGGTTATGTAAGATTAAAACTTGGATAATAGAAGAAAGAATGAAAGGAAAAGTAGGATTTAAGAGGGTGACTTAACAGCAGTTTTCTTTTTCCTTGTTCTCCCCTCTTTTCGGAGTTCTCAACCATCATCTCCTGCTCCCAGGAGGCAACACTGGGAATTAGAGCTTGTCTATTCCCATGTCTAAATTCTTGCCTAAAGGCCTTCAATTGCTGACCTGTCTTCTCAAATTTTCAGTCTCATCTCAGTATCATTTTGCTTCCCAGTATTTTCGATACAAATCATTTTACTTATGATAGAAACCGAAGCGAGTATGGTTTGTCTTTGTAATGTAAACGTAATTTCGGAAGTAGACCATTCCCCTTGATCATAAGCAAAGTCAAACCTAATATTAGTTTGGATTTATATTACTGTTAATATTATTTACTCTCTGAAAACAGACTAACCCCAATTAACATTGTGAATTGTCTGCCCTGTAATGACCAGATATTCCATTCTATTACATTATTGAAATCATTTGCATGGTAATTATGGTTTAGCTCTATCGGTAATTGGAATTGTTTGCCTTCTGGTAATGTACAATGGTGGCTCATTAATCACATAGAAAACCTTGCCACGTGGCAGAATTAAGGAAGTATAATAATAAACTCCCACTAAACTCGTGGTTCTAAACCAGCGTTTCAGTTTGTTCCATTACCTTTCCTCTGATGTAGATTTTTGTTTGTTTGTTTGTTTAGTTTCTAAGCCACTCATGACAGAAAAACAATATAAACTGCAAATATGAAAATGTGATTGTTCTAGGAAAACTTTATTTAAAAATTCCACAGCACAAATTACCCATCTCATCTTCCTCTTCTCTTCAATATTTCTCCTTCCTCCAATCTGATAAATGAAGCAAATATCATAGGCTGCCAAGGGAATTGAGATATTTTTGTGTGTGAGTGTGTGTGTGTGTATAATTTAAGTAAACCAAATGTATAGGAAAAATTTGAGTTTGCATTAAAAACAAAACAAAACAAACAACTGGGGACTTAAACTTTACAAAAGGATTCTTTTAAAAACGGTCTTTAAATCCCAAAGTGCCCCTGGTGCAGTGAAAATACTATTTAATCTCTAAAATTTATATTTTTTTCAGGAAGTTTAATAGAATCAAATGATCCAAAAATCCATATACACACACACGTGCATGCAATTAAAATATGGTCATCTTCTTGTCTGATGTGCTGGATCAGTGCCTGACATGTCAAAGGCACTCAGAGATGATTTCTTCAATGGTGGTGATGGGACATTCTGGCAGGTGATCGCCCCTCAGAGCCACATGTGTAAGTGAGGCAAGTGCCATCTTTCCTTGGCGTCCTATACCTTCTTGGATGCACCCCCCCTTTCCCATTTTTAGGGATTTTTAGGGATGCACCCTTCCCCATTTCCCAGCCAGAGCCCAGAGAGGGGAAACAAGGACAGGCTATCTCTTTGGCTGCTGGTCTATTCACACTTCTGCTATATCCCCTTGGGACCAGAGGTGGGGATGGGTTTCTCATTCTTGTCTTTTCCTCTCTCCCAGGACTCCTTCTGGTATCCACAGTCTAGCGGAGGCAGGGACTGGGCATCTTACACCCCTACATAACATTCTCTTTTTTCTTAATTCAGCTCCATCGTTAAGTTTTAATAATGGGAAGAGTGGATTACACATGTTTCAGTTTTTTGATATATGAAATTTGGGCTGACTAAGTACTTAATCTGAAATGGCATTGTTTTAAACTGGAAGAGTGTTACAAATTTAGATTTTTTTCTACTATCCATTGGGTGTAGACAGGTATTAGGTGGAATAGTTATTTTTTTCTGCACATCTGAGTCCAGAGAACAAATTTGCATCTGTCACTACACAGGTCTAAGGGTTCATCTTGGGCATCTGCAGAAAGACTGGGTGAGTGTTTGAATGTGGGATCAGAGATGACTGTGAACTTGGGGCCCCTTCAATGAGCCCAGCCTTTGGGGGTACAGTTTTGGGCCATACTATAGCCTAGTTACTCAAACTAGGGATGCATAATGGAGAGAGAAAAGCTTTTGGAGTCAAATACCTTCAGTTTTCTTTTTTTCTTGTCAGATAGGGACAATTATTCCTATCATAATAATTAAATGAGATAATATATGTAGGGCACACGGTATGGTACCTGGGACATGGTAAGTTCTCAATACGCATCAGCTGCCATCTTTCATGTTATTGATGGGCCTCAGGGCTTTTTGCAACATTGTCCACATCAGAGCCATAGTCATGTCATCCTTGAGTAACACAACTTTTGCAGGAAGCCAACAGAAGGCTTTAGAGAGTTGCCAATTTTGGAAAGATATATTAGTCAGCTAGGTCTTCCATAACAATATACCTCAAACTGGGTGGCTTAGACAATAGAAGTTTACTTTCTCATCGTTCTGGAGGTTGGAAGTTCAAGATTAAGGTACCAGAAGGGTTGGTTTCTGGTGAGGCCTCTCTTCCTGGCTTGCCATCTTCTCACTGTGTCTTTGCATGGTCTTTCTTCTGTGTGTGCTCGTGGAGAGAGAGAGAGCGCTCTGGTGTTTCTTCCTCTTCTTATGAGGACACTGGCCCTATCAGATTAGGGCAACATCCTTATGACCTCATTTAACTTTAATTACCCTATCTCGAAATACAATCACATTGGAGGATGGGCTTCAACATATAAATTTTGGGCAAAGGGAACACAATTCGGTCTGGAACATAAGGCCTAATTGGACTTCCAGGTATATTTGCTTCTTGTTCAAAGCAGTGTTCAAAGCAGTATGAGCTTGGATTTACAGTTAATTGCAGCTTAAATCCTTCTAATAATCATAATTGTATCTAAGTGATACAACTGTCACATCAAAGAGCTTTTACCTGAGGATTCATGGAACTCCCTAAAATTGTATGCAAATTTTTGTATTCACGCCCATTTTCAGAGCTACCAGCAGATTATAAAGTGGACCCCAAAAGGGTTAATGTCCAATTATTTAAAAGCACTATTTGGGCAAACAAATGGACATAGTGGTTAAATTTAACCTTTGAGCATCCAAATTTTAACGACTGATGTTAACATTTTTAGAAGTACTTTGGAACCAGGTAAAAACTCCTTAAATAAAAGTCACAGAATGTGGCCTTATTAGTGAATCATTATAGAGTTTCTTTGTCTTAATCTTCTTATGTCTTAATCTTGTATCCCACCATCTATCACAGTGTTTGACATATACTCTAGTATATGATCAATGAATAAATGAATGAAAGAGTAAATGTATCAATACTGAAGAACCAAGATATTTTGTTTATTCCTTATCCCCAATGCGTTTTTTTTTTTTTTTGAGACAGAGTCTTACTCTGTTGCCCAGGCTGGAGTGCAGTGGCGCAATCTTGGCTCACTGCAACCTCCGCTTCCCAGGCTCAAGTGATTCTTATGCCTCAGTTTCCTGAGTAGCAGAATTATAAGCATGTGCTACCACACCCGGCTAATTTTTGTATTTTTAGTAGAGACAGGGTTTTGCCATGTTTCCCAGGCTGGTCTTGAAACTCCTGGCCTCAAGTGATCTGCCTGCCGTGACCTCCCAAAGTGTTAGGATTACAGGCCTGAGCCACCATGGCCGGCCAGAATAAAGACTTTAAATCAACAACCCACTGCTGTTTTTTGTTTGTTTGTTAGGGATTTCACAAAATAACAACATAACAATGACAATATAACTCCTTATACTTACCTGCTACTTTACAGTTTACAAACCACTTCTGGATAAAGTGTTTCTGTTGGGAGAGGTAGTTCCTGCAAGAAAAATTGGCAACATGAAACCAGAAGAAAGGGAATAAACCATTAAGACTAAGATGTCACTGTAACCTGCAAAGTAGAGAGGTGGCAAGATTCCTGGTCTTTAATGACATCCCTGAGCCATCGAACTTTGCCTGCCCGAGGGCTTCTGTGATTATTCTCTTCTTATTTAAAGCAGTTTGAAGCTGGGTCCTCAGTTTGGAGCTGCCCCTAAAGTCACCCTAAGTGATGCAACTGTGTCATAACGGAGATTTTACCTGGGTGGAACTTTTACCTGGGGTGAGTTACTAGAATAAGCAGGGAATGGATAATGGGCAGGTGGAAAGCTAGACTATCTTCAGCACATAGTTGAGAAAGAGGTAGAAATGACACTAAAATTAATATCTTCTGACTCCAACCTGGAGTTCTTCCAACTATCACAGGAGTAGACAAATTTTTACATGAAGTTTAAGACAGTAAATATTTTTGGTTTTGTAGGTCATGGCTTCTGTCATGACTATTCAACTCTACTGTTTAGTGGAAGCACCCATGATGGTATGCCAATGAATGGTGTGCTCTAATCCCCACTTATCTTAATGGTACTGGTGAGGGACACGGTACTACTGAGGGACAGTGGTGGTACTTGTGAGGGACAATGACCTCAAAACAAAATCAATCTCAGTCCAAATCTGACCCAAGGAGGGGAGCCTCTCCACCACCAATATGTCACAAAATGTTAGTAGTTACATAAAAAGACATCCTCCATACACAATCTTCTCCAACAAGTCTCTCTCCTCTCCACTTTCCACTAACCTTGGGAGAGCTAGACTCAAAAGAGGAAAGGGATGGATGTTCGTGTGTCAGGAATTACACACTTCTCCTTCTCCTTTAAGGGGTCTGAGACTGATTAGGAAAGAGTCCCCAACTTCTATCCTAATTCTTTATGCCACCAAAACAGCCTGAGGTTGGCAGTGTTGAGGAGGGAATAGAGAGAAGATGAGATTTACATCATGTTTAAGTCTCAAGTTTTAAACTGGTCTGGACTTTTAATAGCAGGATATGTCTGGAAAGTTATAGCACCTGCCCAAGATGTCCCTCAAAGATGTTGATATGGTTTGGCTCTGTGTCTACACCCAAATCTCATGTCAAATTGTAATTCTTGATGTTGAGGGAGGGACCTGATGGAAAATGATTGGATCATAGGGGCAAATTTCCCCCATGCTGTACTCATGATAATAAGTTCTCATGAAATCCGATTGTTTGAAAATGTGTGGCATTTCTCCCCCACCTCCTGCTGCCACGTGAAGAAGGTGCTTACTTCTCCTTCACCTTCTGCCATGATTGTAAGTTTCCCGAGGTCTCCTAATCACGCTTCCTGTTAAGCCTGCAGAACTGTGAGCCAATTAAACCTCTTTTCTTCATAAATTACCCAGTCTCAGGTAGTATCTTTATGGCAGTATGAAAACAAATTAATACAGAAAATTGGTACCAGGAGTGGGGCACTGCTATAAAGATACCTGAAAAAGTAGAAGTGACTTTGGAACTGGGTAATGGGCAGAGATTGGGACAGTTTGGAGAGCTCAAAAGAAGACAGGAATATGTGGGAAAGTTTGGAACTTCCTAGAGACTTGTGAAATGGTTTTGACCAAAATGCTGATAGTGATATGGACAATGAAGTCGAGGCTGAGGTGGCCTCAGATGAATATGAGGAACTTATTGGGAACTGGAGTAAAAGTCACTCTTGTTATGTTTTAGCAAAGAGACTGGCAGCATTTTGCCTCTGCCCTAGAAATCTGTGGAAATTTGAACTAGAGAGAGATGATTTAGGGTATTTGTTGGATGAAATTTCTAAGGAGCAAAGCATTCAAGAGTTGACTTGGTTTTTCTGAACATGTATGCTCATATGCATGAACAAAGAGATTATCTGAACTGGAACTTATATTTGAAAGGGGAGCACAGCATAAAAGTTTGGAAAATTTGCAGCCCAGCCATGTGGTATAAAAGAAAAGCTCATTTTCTGGGGAGAAATTCAAGCCTGCTGCAGACATTTGCATAAGTAAAGAGGAGCCAAATGTTAATAACCAAGACAATGGGAAAAATGTCTCCAGGGCATTTCAGAGACTTTTATGGCAGCCGCTGCCATCACAGGCCTGGAGGCCTAGGAGAAAAAAATGGTTTCATGGGCCAAGCCCAGGGACCTGCTGCTTTGTGGAGCCTCTGGATGTGGCATCCTGTGTCCCAGCCACTCCCGCCCCAGCCATGGCTAAAAAGGGCCAAGGTACAGCTCAGGCCATTGGTTCAGATGGTGCAAGCCCCAAGCCTTGGTGACTTCCACATGCTGTGGGGCCTTCAGGTGCCCAAAAGGCAAGAGGTGAAGCTTGGGAACCTCCACCTAGATTTCAGAGGATGCATGGAAAAGCCTGGATGTCCAGGCAGAAGTCTGCTGCAGGGGAAGAGCCCTCATGAAGAACCTCTACTAGGGCAGTGCAGAGGGGAAATGTGGGGTTGCCTAGTGGAACTGTGAGAAGAGGGTCACCATCCTTCAGACCCCAGAATGGTGGATCCACTGAAAGCTTGCAGCATACACTTGGAAATGCTACAGGCACTCAATGCCAGTCCATGAAAGCAGCCACAGAGGCTGTACTCGGCAGAACAACAGGGATGGAGCTGCGTAAGACCTTGGGAGCCCATCCTTTGTGTCAGTGGGGCTTGGATGTGAGACATACAGTCAAAGGAGATTATTTTGGACCTTTAAGGTTTAATGACTGCCCTGCTGGATTTCAGGCCTGCATAGAGCCTGTAGCCCTTTGTTTTGGCCAATTTCTCCCTTTTTGAATGGGAGCATTTACCCAATGCCTGTACTCCTATTGTACCTTGGAAGTAACTAACTTGGTTTTGATTTTACAGGCACATAGCCAGCAGGGACTTAGCTTGTTTCTGATAAGACTTTGGCCTTGGATTTTTGAGTTAATGCTGGAATGAGTTAAGACTTTGGGGGACTGTTGGGAAGACATGATTGGTTTTGAAATGTGAGGACATGCAATTTGGGAGGGTCCAGGGGAGGAATGATATGGTTTGGCTCTGTGTCCCCACCCAAATCTCATGTTGAATTATAATTCCCAATGCTGGTGGGAGGTGATTGGATCATGGGGGCAAATTTCCCAAACTTCTCATGATAGTGAGTGATTTCTCATGAGATCTGATGGTTTAAAAGTGTATGGCACTTCCCCGCAGCTGCCATCATGTAAAGAAGGTACCTGCTTCCCCTTCACCTTCTGCCATGATTGTAAGTTTCTTGAGGCTTCCCAGTCATGCTTCCCATTAAGCCTGTGCAACTGTGAGTCAATGAAACCTCTTGCTTCACAAATTATCCAGTCTCAGGTAGTTCTTTATAGCAGTGTGAAAACAGCATAATACAGATATCAAAGGACATTTTAAAGAGTCTATATGAAGGGAATAATTGTAGAAAAGTTAATGTTTCAGGTTTTCGTGTTTACATCCCACTGAAACTATATTCCTGGTATATATTGAGTTGCTGCAAAACCATGTATCATCTGTAGGTGGAGCTGTAACCTTTTTCAGAACCATAACATTTTGAATTGGGAGGAACCTTGGAGAAGCTGAGGGTAAATTGGGGTGCCCTTTGAGTCACCTGAAGAGACTTAAAAATTTGGATTCCTGGGCACCAGAATCTTGGCGATTCCAATTCAGGAGGCCTGCAATGAGTCCCAGTGATAGGGATGACAGGGGATGCAATCCTTCCAGCTCACCTTGGGGCCACTCTGCACAACATAGACACCAACTCTGCCTGATGAATTTGCAGAGGAGCATTTATCATTTTCCTGGAGAGACAGCACTTGTTACTTGTTTCTCCTCATGAGACCAATGATCTTTCTAAAAAATTTTGTTTGCCCAATTTTAGGGTCCTATAAATGGGAGTTATCTCATCTCTTTTGATAAAACCACAATATTGGTGTTTTGGATTATAACAGAAGACCCCAGAGACTGGAGACTGCTTAGGAGTTTTCTTCTCCATTTAGCTCTTTTTAAATAAAACTTCAAATTGTTGATCTGCATGATCCCTGCCTTCTACTAGGAGATGGTGTGGGAAAGTAGAGAAGATATTTTTGTATCTGTATGTATAGGGCTTTCTGAGTGAAGAAATCTGGGGCTTGGGATAAAGAACAAGCCTGAAAGTGAGATGGTGATTTAAATCCAGGAGACCTTAACAGGGATTTAAAGAGTTATCTACGTATTTGCATTTCAAATGGGGGAATAAGGCCCTTGGTTTAAACTCCAGTTTGTCTTACTTACCCTTGGGGATGTGACATTTATTTACATTCAGAAGGGAAAGAAACCAGGAAACTTCCTCTTTCCTTCCCAAAGGGCCTACATATACAATAAGAAGACCAGATTTCCCTCCCTCTCTCTGGAGTGGAGAGGGCAACTTGTATGTAGGCTTGCAGATTCGTGTTTTCTGGGGTTCCTCTCCCGTGATACAAGAAACTCCTTTGGGTGGGCATGTGTGGCTCTCATTGTGCCACTCCTGAAGGGAAAAGAATTGAGGCATGACGAATGGATGCAGTTATTGCTATAAATAAGTAATAATTATTGATTTGATCCAGAAACCTCACGTTTGCATTCAGGATAATACAAAGCAACATAGATATTAAAAGCTTATCAGCTGGGAGTCTGAAGAATGTTATGGCTCCAGAGATGGTATAGATGGTATGGCTCCATTGATGGGGTCAAACAGCTGAGAGCTTGCCTAGACTTATGGCTGAGCCTCTTCATTGACAATGGCGTAGTGTCTGATGTAGAAGTGAGGTGGCAGGGCATGGACATCTTCTGATTTCTTTTTGTGTTTCAATCAGGAAAGAAATAAAGGGCCCATGGTGATATCTGTTCACTATCTTCCTTTGCTTTTTTGGCATTTAATATTTTGGTATGTTTATTTGGCATATGTACAATACAAGGGTGTGCTGATAACTTTTACAGCCAGCTCCCTAGGAAAAAAGTCCTAATTTGTAGTGTTTGCCAATATCTATGGTGTAAACACTCCCACCATAGTTGATTTTAGGCTACCAACATGATGTCAATCAGTATGCAAAGTTTCTGAAAATTTAACAGTAGGCTCTTTCAAGCTATGAGCCAACTGTATCACACCATTGATATATGGCTAAAACAAACAAAACAAAATAGAACAAGTGTATCAAAAGGTCAAGC
This sequence comes from Pongo abelii, assembly GCF_028885655.2. NCBI lineage: Eukaryota > Metazoa > Chordata > Mammalia > Primates > Hominidae > Pongo > Pongo abelii. The sequence goes on from NC_071988.2 coordinate 15,297,194, forward strand.
AATATAGGAGAATTTCAAATGACATATGTAGTGGTCTTCCACTCCATTAAGAGTTGGAGTTTAATTCCCCCACTTCTTGTCATTGAGAGCGAACTACATTTAATGACTCCTTCCAAAGAATAGCACAGGGACAGGGAAAAACAGTACCTTTGCAGTGGAGAAACCTGGAAAACACTGTTTTAGTCAGGTAATAAAAGTTAACGTAGTATAGTGGTATCATGCAAATATCATGTATCACCTAATCTGATGTGATATAATTCACATCAGTAAGGTTTTTGTAAAAACCCAATAACCCCAGGATAATTGCAAGAAAAACATCAGACAAACTCAAATTACAGGACATTCTACAGGACATCTGGCCAGTATGCCTCAAGATGCCGAAGGTCATGACCATCAAGGATAGACTGAGAAGTAAATTCATTTTTTGAAGTACATTCTTTAAATCAAAGGAAAGCTTGTCTGCTTTTGCATATTATATGGCTTTGTTTCGGGTATTCTTAGAAAGTGTTCATTTTCTATCCATTTAGAAATGTAGACATTAGGGTCAAATTGTTTATTTATAAATCTCATTTTACCACCAGATTTATAAAATTACTTCAGAATTACTGCAAATAGGTTATATCATCCATCTGTGAGATAAATCAATACAAAAGAAAATATGTACAAAATTTCTTGGAGGTTTAGCCCCTTCAAGTTCTCAAACTAACAAAAGTACAATGCACAGTGATCTTCACTCCGTGACAAGCAAATGCTGTTTCATGGAATGTTAAATGTGGTGAGAACGTGGACAGAATGTGGGCTCTAGCCCCTCATTTGACAGAGGAGAACGGAAGCTCAGTGGACCTGCTCAGTGTCAAGTCAAGCTCCTGGGCATTTTGACTCTCAACCCATGATTTCTTCCATCACATTCAGCTAGTAAAAGTGCATTAGAGCATGAGAAATGTGAACTAAAAGAAAATCCTAACTCCCCCAACTGACTGAATACATCACCTCCCCTTGGCCAAGGGTACTCCAGAGAAACTGTAAAAACTGAGTTCCTGGCCATGATGGGACAGTAGATCAGATTCCCCTCGTTATACCCTCTTCCTTTTGGGTTTAGACACAACTGATCAGCATTGATGTTAAAATAGAGATCGTAAGACTGACAGAATGGACTCTGTGGCAATATGATCCCAACCTGTAAACCTAAGACCATGCCAGGCAAGACCTATGCCCCTACACTTAAAAGACTAAACTATGTTGTTTTTTTAAAAAACTGCTTAACATTTTTTGTTTTTTATTTTTATCTATTTACTTATTTTTATTTTTAGTACAGACAGGGTTTTGCCATGTTGTCCAGGCTTATCTTGAGCTCCTGGGCTCAAGCAATCCCCCTGCCTCAGCCTCCGAAAGTGCTGGGATTACAGGCATGAGCCATCACAGCTGGCAACAAATAAACCGTGTTCTAACTGCCACAGGTTTTTATTTTTCTCTAGCAGTGAAACAAGCACTGGCTTCAAGATAAGCAATATTAAAATAATTTGCTGCTCATCTACCACAAGATACTGACTGGTTCTCCTGTTCCAAAAGCCACAGGTATAGCTTTCACTGGACAAGAGACTGATTTCAATCACTTTCTCCTGATAAGAGGTCACTGATCATGAACTGCTTCTGGTCAGTTTACAGAGACTGCACACTCGAATGCTTTTGCGTCCTGTAAAGACCTATATAATACACTTAAAGGTTAAGTCTCCATCCCATAGTGAACATAGGTTGTATGTTTATTCAGTACACTTGAGTTAGGACCACCTTCATGAATATTCATAGCTCCTCCTGTAATCTGTTGAATACATATACTTGGCCAACCTGTTCAGCTTAAATTCCTGTCTCACGCTTCCCTCTCTCCAAGTGCCTGATTCTAGGCTTGGACTGGAGGCTACACTCCAAGCCTGTCAGAATGGTCACTTTACAAGCTGTAATCCTCTATAAGAAATAAAGTGTCCTTTCCAAACTTATAGATCTCATTATTCTTAAGTTGACAGGAAGAACCATAACAAAGTATTAAGCAAACAATGCTGAAAAGAAAAATGAATATATCTACGGCAGTTTAACAAGCATCCTCTTGTTTTCAACAATAATCCATGTCTGGAAAACAATCATTTATCAATGTACTAACTTTTCTACAGCTGCTTACTCTTTCTTGAGCAAAAATCTTTAACTTTAAAATATATTTCAAACTTTGCTTTTAGCTTTAATTACCTATCCATTTGCCTCCATTGTAGGAATTATAAAAACACTCATTTTTTTCTTCCCTAAATGAGAAATACCTGATAAACTAAGGGTTTTCCTGCATACTGGTGTCTATAAAACAACTTCAGGCAAAGGATGATTCCAACTAGATATCAAATTCACGTGGACTAAGTCTCTTGCCTGTGAAAGAATTTTTTGAAATGCCACAGAAGCAAGAGAGAAGGTGGTGGATCTGAGACTGTGAATAAAAACTGTAAAAAACTCCCAGAGATAAAACAACGGTTGGGTCACAATATAGAGGAAAAATGGCAGCTTAGAATGGAAGAAGGCAGGAACTGCAGATGGTGGAAGCTCTTTCGTTGTGTTTGTTTCTCTCTCTAATGTTTTCTGCCAACATAAATCAGAAAAACACTATCATAAGCTTAGCCCTCACTATAGACCACAGAGAAATGATACATGCAACTGGGATGGGAAGAAAATAAAAGCTGAGGACAAACCTCTCCATTCCTCTCTACAGAGCAAGGATTAGTTATTTAGATTATAAAATTGCAGCACCCAGGGCAGAGGTCCAGGGAGGTACTTTGAAGGCTGTTACGGATTGAATTGTGTCTTTCAAACTACATATTTTTTATAAAGGCATCAAAATTTATATGTTGAAGTCTTAAGCCCCAGTACCTGAGAATGTGACCTTATTTGGAAATAGGGTCATTGTAGATATAATTAGTTAAGATGAAATGATAGTGGAATAGGGTGGGCCTTTAATCCAATATGCTGTTGTCTTTATAAAAAGGAGAAATTTGGACACAGACATCGCACAGGGAGAATGCCATGTAAATATGAAGGCAGAGACTGGGGCGATATGGCTAGAAGTCTAGAAATGTCAAAGATTGCCAGGTGATATGGTTTGGCTGTGTCCCCACCTAAATCTCACCTTAAATTCCCATGTTTTATTGGAGGGAGCTTGTGGGAGGTAATTGAATCATGGGGGCAGGTCCTTCCTGTGATAGTGAATAACTCTCAAGAGACCTGATGATTTTTGAAAAGGGGAGTTTCCCTACACAAGCTCTCTTCTCTTGTCTGCCAACATGTGAGACATGCCTTTCACCTTCCACCATGATTGTGAGGCCTCCACAGCCACTTGGAACTGTAAGTCCAATAAACCTCTTTCTTTTGTAAATTGCCCAGTCTCGGGTGTGTCTTTATCCACAGTGTGAAAACGGACTAATACACTAAAATGGTATGAGTAGAGTGGGGTGCTGCTGAAAAGATTCCCAAAAATGTGGAAGCGACTTTGGAACTGGGTAACAGGCAGAAGTTGGAACAGTTTGGAGGGCTCAGAAGAAGACAGGAAAATGTGGGAAAGTTTGGAACTTCCTAGAGATGTGTTGAATGGCTTTGATCAAAATGCTGATAGCGATATGAACCATAAGGATCAAGCTGAGGTGATCTCAGATGGAGATGATTGATATGAACTATAAGGTCCAAGCTGAGGTGATCTCAGGTGGAGATATTGTTGGAAACTGGAGCAAACACCTTTGTTACAAAGAGCAAAACTCTTTTTATGTTTTAGCAAAGAAACTAGTGGCATTTTGCCCCTGCCCTAGAGATTTGTGGAACTTTGAACTTGAGAGAGATGATTTAGGGTATCTGGCAGAAGAAATTTCTAAGCAGCAAAGCATTCAAAAGGAGTCTTGGGTGCTGTTAAAGGTATTAAGTATTATAAGGGAAGCAGAGCATAAAAGTTTGGAAAATTTGCAGCCTGACAATGTGATAGAGAAGAAAATCCCATTTCAAGAGAAATTCAAACCTGCTACAAAATTTTGTATCAGTAACAAGAAGCCAAATATTAATCCCCAAGACATTAGGGAAAATGTCTCCAGGACATGTCAGAGGTCTTCATGGCAGCCCCTCCCATCACAGGCCCGGAGGCCTAGGAGGAAAAAATGGTTTCGTGGGCTAGGCCCAGGGTCTTCGTGCTGTGTGCAGCCTAGGAACTTGGTGTCTTGCATCCCACCCACTCTAGCCATGACTAAAAGGGGGCAAGGTACAGCTCAGGCCGTGGCTTCAGAGGGTGCAAGTCCCAAGATTTGTCAGATTCCATGTGGTGTGGGTGCATAGAAGTGGAGAATTGAGGTTTGGGAACCTCTGCCTAGATTTCAGAGGATGTATGAAAACACCTGGATACACCAACAGCTTGCACTGTGCACCTGGAAAAGCCACAGACACTCAGTGCCAGCCCGTGAAAGCAGTGAAGAGGGAGGCTGTACCCTGCAAAGCCACAGGGGTGGAGCTGCCTAAGACCATGGGAACCCATCTTTTACATCAGCATGACCTGGATGTCAGACATGGAGTCAAAGGAGATCATGTGGAGCTTTAAGATTTGACTGCTCTGCTGAATTTCTGACTTGCATGGGGTCTGTATCCCCTTTGTTTTGGCCAATTTCTCCCATTTGGAACAGCTGTATTTACCCGATACCTGTACCCCCATTGTATCTAGGAAGTAACTAACTTGATTTTGGTTTTACAGGCTCATAGGAGGAAGGGACTTGCCTTGTCTTGGATGAGATTTTGGACTATGGACTTTTGAGTTAATGCTGAAATGAGTTAACACTTTGGAGGACTGTTGGGGAGGCAAGATTGGTTTTGAAATGTGAGGACATGAAAAGGCCAGGGGCAGAATGATATGGTTTGGCTCTGTGTTGCCACACAAATTTCATCTTAAATTCCCATGTCTTATGGGAGGGACCCTGTGGGAGGTAATTGAATCATGGGAGCAGGTCTTTCCTATGCTGTCTTGTGGTAGTGAATAAGTCTCATGAGATTTGATGGTTTGTAAAAGGGGAGTTTTCCTGCACAAGCTCTTCTTCTCTTATCTGCTGCCATGTGAGACATGCTTTTCACCTTCTGCCATGATTGTGAGGCCTCCCCAGTCACTGTAAGTTCTTTCTTTTGTAAATTGCCTAGTCTTGGGTATGTCTTTATAAGCAGCATGAAAATGAACTAATACACCAGCAAACCACTAGAAGCTAGGGGAGAACTGGAACCAGTTCTTCCTCACATCCCTCAGAACGAAACAACTCTTCTGACGCCTTGATCTTGGACTTCTTGCCTCCAGAACTATGGGACAATATGCTGTTTAAACCATTCTGTTGGTGGTACCTTGTTAAAGCAGTTCTAGTAAAGGTCAATGTTGCTGGTAGAAGCAGCAAGTGGACAATACCAAGAGAAATAAGTAATCCCAGAGGCCCAATGTCCTGAGGCAGGGTCCTTTCTCCCCAGACTTACAGGAGGGAAACCAGGGGCTGAACTTTTGCCTCTCCTGGTAGAGATGATATGGTGAAGCCATTCATATTCCCAGGGGAATATGAGCTCCCAGGGAGAATCATAAGACACTGGCCAACTGAATCAATGTTAAACAAACAAACAACAACAAAAACAAATACCTATACCAGATGCAGTAGAATGAATGGAGCATATTAAAAAAATCTAAATAGATATAATAAATATCTCAAAGGAGTAGTCAAGGGAATTTGTAATAAAGGCCAGAACAAGCACTTGCAAAGAATAACCAACTTGAAAATTAGGATGTGAGAAGTCTATAATGGAAACAGTGGACTCTTATCAAACCAAAAAAAAAAAAAAGGAGAAGGAATGAAGATAATTAGGGTCTTTGTACTGTTTGGAGAAACATAGAGTTAATGCTAAGTTTAGGAGACCCATATAGAAAAATAAACACAAGTATAGGTCTTAGTAATTAAGGGTAAACACTTTAAAAGTAGAATGAGTGACTTTCATGTAGAAGACAATTTGATAACAGATATATAAGCAAAAAAATCCTAACTGATGACATTTTCTTTTAGCACATGAGAAATATTAATGAAAATTAACTAGGTATCCAAATAAATGGTCTAAAGAAGAATAATTGTATGATTAGTAGATTAAAATATCTGATAAAATTCAAAATATATTTATGTTAAAACCTCTTAGCAAATTCAGACTAGCAGGGAATTTCTTAAACTTGATAAAATATCCATACCTAAACCTTACCGTAAGATGATCTTTAATGGTAAAATCTTTGATCATTCTCATTAGATCGGGAAAATAGAACTCATTAGATCGGGAAAATAGAACTGCTACTGTGAATGTGGTTTTGGCTTTGGAGGTCTTGGGTGCTACTATCAGCCAAGAAAAATAAAATTTAAAGACTGGAAGGGATGAGAAGAGTTACATAATTGAAGATGATATGATAATCTACACAAAACTCAAACCGTCATGAGCTAGAATTAATAAGACATATCAGTAATATTTGCAGAGACTGTATCAAATGATAATAGTGTTTCTCTATACCAGCAACATCAAACTAGAACATATAATGGAAAATAACATAACATTTACAACAGCAATAAATCTCTAGCATATTTAAGAATTTACTTAACAAAGAAAATATAAGAGCTTTGCAAATCATAATTTAAAGCTTTATTAAAGGAAATAGACAAAGACTTGAATATATGAAAATGCCATTATGTTCATGGGTGGAATGACCTAAAATTGTAATAGAGTCAATTCTTTAAAAATTAATTTGGCTGGGCATGGTGGCTCATGCCTGTAATCCCAGCACTTTGGGAGTCCGAGGTGGGTGGATCACGAGGTCGGGAATTCAAGACCAGCCTGGCCAACATAGTGAAACCCCGTCTCTACTAAAAATACAAAAAAATTAGCCAGGCGTGTGGCGGGCACCTGTAATCTCAGCTACTCAGGAGGCTGAGGCAAGAGAATCGCTTGAACCTGGGAGGTAGAGGCTGCAGTGAGCCGAGATCACGCCAGTGCACTGCAGCCTGGGCGATGGTGCGAGACTCCATCTCAAAAACAAAACAAAACAAAAACAAAAACAAACCAATAATTTAGAAATTAATGCAGTTTATAAACATCAGCATTTTTAAAATAAACTTAAGACTTATCTCAAATTTGTGGTTAATACTAAAAGTTCACGAATAGCTAAGTTAATTTTTAAAAAGAAGAGAAAAAGGGAATTTCTTAGCAGATATGAAGATATACTACAAAACCATGGAAACAAAAACAGTACTATTACAGGAAGATTCAACTATCACAATGAAATGGAACAGGAAATTCAGAAGCAGATCCATATATATCTAGTAATTGATATATGATAGAGGTGGCAAGACAAGTCGGTGGCTCAAGAACAGATTGTTAAGAAGTTGATATTGGGAAATAGACTCATATTAAGGAGAAAAATAAAGTGAGAGCTTCATCTTATTCCACAAACAAGGAGAGGAACTTTAATTTATTTCTTTTATTTTTCAGACAGGGTTTCATTCTGTCACCCAGACTGGAGTGCAGTGGCGCGATCACAGCTCACTGTAGTCTCCACCTCCAGGTTCAAGCAACCCTCTCACCTCAGCTTCCTGAGTAGCTGGGACCAGGCATACACCACCATGTCTGGCTAATTTTTGTATTTTTTAGTAGAGATGACATCTCACTCTGTTTTCCAGGCTGGTCAAGGGAGGAACTTTTAGATAATTAGAGACTTCAATGTTAAACATACAGCTACAAGCTAAAGAAAAAAATAGGAGAATTTTTGAATGGGATTAATACCTAGAATATACAAAGTACTCCTGCATACCAACAAGAAAAAGGTAAGAAAGCCAACTCTGTCATCAAAGGACATGAGTAGGGGAGTCATAGAATGGGAAATTTAAATAGCTTAGGAAAAAAGTTCAACATCTCTCATAACCATAGAAATGCCCAACTTAAATGGCAACATGACCCCACAGTACATCTATCAGATTAATGAAAATCATATTGTTGGAGGATATTTAGTTCAACAAGGATGGCAGGGGTGAGGAGGGAGAAACAGTAAGCTTCACGTCTCAGCCTGTGGGAGCTGTGCGAAATGTGATCTAGCCCGTTGTTAACTGGATCAACACTCTGGGGAGTGGGCTGGCAAGCAATATGGCAGAAACCGGGAAGATAATATTTTTTAAGTTGTAAAATAAACAGATTTTAATTAAAAATATAAACTTATAAAAATAGTGTTTTTTTTGCACAAAATATCACGCTGGAGGACATAAAATAATTTATATCAATAGACATGCGCATGTCAATGAGCAGCAGAAGTCCATATTTATTCTCCAGGCTATGTGGTTTGGAGGAACGAGGGTATCCTTTGGGTCAGACTCTCTACCTCCAACTTCATGCTCTTTCTACTGCACCACAGACAACTTGCTGTTGCTGTGAAAACCACTGGTGCCAGGAGACTGAAACCAGCTGCAGATCACTCTTGCTAATGGTCAGCCCAGACTGAAAAGCCAGCCACACAGGCCTAAATAAAATAATACTTAAAAAAATTACTTGGGTTGCCATCCCAATGCTGACTGAAAGGTTTCAAAGATTGGATCTATTAGAGCAAACTGCTGATTCATCTTTGTTTCTCTGCTGTTAACTGACTTTCTAACATTTAGGGACACCCTAATCACTCCTACAGAAAGAAAGGACAAACTCCTTGATTTCAAAATCATGGGAATACATTTTTTTGGAGAGAGTGACCTCAGCTTCTTTTCCTTTTCTGAGGGTCCTATTATTCAAGAAACATACTTTGATCCCCAGTTGTGTGCCAGGAAACATGCAAAGTGCATTACATACCTTGACTCATTGAATCCTCCCACAGACCCCACATATAGGAACCATCGGATCCCTGTGTACAGATGAAGAACCGAGGCTTGGAAAGCTTAACTATCTTGCTCACAGTCACACATTAAGGTCTAAAGTGAGAAATTAAACCAAGTCTTCCAATCTCAAAGACTTTAAAGGAAAACCTACAAGCTACAAGGTAAGCCCCTCTCTTGTTATGATAGAAGCTGCAAAATGAAACCCGACATGTTTTCTTTCCTTAAGAACCTATCTACTCAGGCAGTTATAAACAGCAGAAAGTCTGAAATATTTAATGTGAAAACTTAAAAAAATAGTCTAAGAGATCACAAAAGGAAAGTTTAATTCTCTCTGATTAGAGACTGACTTCCCAGAGATGGTAGCATATGAGCTGGGGCTTGGAGAGTGAACAGAATTTGAATGTGCCCAGAAGTGTTCCTTGAGAGGAGATCAACATGGCTACAGCGTTAGCCATAGGGAAGGGCAGGATGTTTACATCAGAAATAGTGAGGGCAGTTGGAAACAAAGGACTGGATACAGAAAAGAACCTGGGCATCTGAGATACCTCTTCATAGGTGTGATAGTTAACAAGTCTAGGATTCCATAACATCACTGAAGGAAGTACTGTCAAGGAAAGGTTCTAAACATGGAACCAGGAGCTTTGTGAACCCCCCCTGAAATTGTTGGCCGAAATGTGTGAGCATGTATGTGAGTGTAGGTGTGTGTGAGTGTGTAAGAGTGTGTGTTCTGTGTCTATCAGAGTGTGTGTGCCAGGAGGGGCACAGTCATCTGAGTGTCTTTTTCTGGAAAGAATGTCCGTGGACCATGGGTAATCATTGGTTCTCTATGGGTTACAAAACCTATGAAAAGGTGCATAACCACTACATCTAGAAAGAGAAGGCAAAGAACATACCTAAGGAGTTACATAGATAAAGTAGATTTGGTGAAGGCTGGAAGAAAATGGCCAGAGAGAACCATGAACATCTACTATTACAGAGGGCAAAGAGAGAAGTTATTTAAAGCATGAAATGACAGGCCAACTATGCCTAAGGAGGATGAGATATCAATAAACATATGAGTTCCACCAGGTGTGTTCATCTATGTTCTCTTGGGTTACCTGGAAATCATTTGCAGACTTTAATGGATGCTTTACATGATTAGAAACAGTCAAACAAATGCAATCACAACTGAAAATGAAGCCCTATTTAAAAATGATCCACAAGATGGCACTGTGGGCCAATGAGAATATTCATCTGGTTTTCACAGTGAAATACGTTTATCTTCCATTCATTTTTCTTTATCTTTTGCTAATATACTGCAGCCTGATCCCATACATTATTTGTTTATTAAAAACCCTGGCATTTGAAAATAATATTCCTAATTTTTATGATTCCTGCTTACTCTTTATATAATCCTCAGTAGACTTTGGAAAACCTTCATTTAAATTCTGGTTTCAATACAGGAAGTTGGATCTTATTTCTAATATACTGAAAACCCTTAGAAGGCTGTGTGTAGTCATTGCTGGAATTTATTGGTCCTTGGGGAGCTTCGAGATTGGGAAAGACAGGAGGGAAATAAAGGGAAAAGAAAGAGAAGGGCTCTAAGTTTGATCAGAAACGCAAAGAACACAAGCTTCAGCCGTGATTAGCCTGGCAAGAAAATAAAGCAGCCAGGAAATCTACATAGGTGTAGTCTTGCTTCCAAGAAAAAGAATCTCATTCTGGGGTGTGTGTTAGCTAGGGCTTTCACTTTGAAACATGCATTATTTATTTGTTATTATTATTATTATGCAGAAAGGACAACAAATGGCTTAAATTAGGCACCAAGACACAGGAGTTAAAATGTGTCCTTTCGTCAAAGAGAATCCTAATGCAATCTCACCCGTATATAGCATGTAACTATATAGTTTACAAAGAGCTTTTATACTTTCATCATCTTGCTTGATTCTCAAAACCACCCTGTGGGTGGGAAATGTCACCAACCCCACTTCACATATCAGGACACTGAGACCTTGGAGATGTTCAGAAACTTGCTCAAGGACACACAAGCAGGACAAGCTGGCAGGGGAATCTAAGTCTTCAATTTTCTTCTCTGCAAAATGGGGTTAATGATGCCTACTGTCGCAGAAATGTGTTAAACATAACCACATAGTAAAAGTCTAGACAGAGAATCAGTAAATGTTAGCTGGTTTCATTATTCATAAAAAGAACATTACAATGTCTATTTCCAATGATATATATTTTAAAGATCTTTAGTTGCAACAATAGAAACCACTTATCTTGCTAACTTAACTTGCCAACAATCTGCTAAATTACCTTCCGTATTTCCTCCACATGCCCATTGTTCATGGGCAATAAAAAAGGAATTTATTGGAAGGACACAGAAGAGCTTCAGAATCACAGGAAAAGCAGAATAATGTGGCTTTGGAAAATACAGGACACAGGAGAGAGGCTGGCTAACCCAGCTCAGGGCACATATATACGCCATAGTGAGGGGAGGCAAGGATCCTTGGCGGATAGTCAGCCGGGGGCACAAGTTCCCTGAAAGGGAAATTGGGATGCTATTTTAGAAGAGAAGAATAAATAAGTGCCTGGCAGGAAAAAAAAAAAAAACATGAAATGCCACTGCACAAAGTATTTCTAGAATGAAGAACTTAACGTCACTTTACGTAAAGCTAATGACAATGACCGATATTTATTTAGCACTTATGTGTCAGGCACTGTTACATTTATTCACTCATTTAGTCCTCGTGATAACCCTATGAAGCAAGCAGTATTATTAGTCTCATTTTACATGGGAGAACATGAAGGCACATTTGACCAGAGTAGCAGAGCTGAGTTAAAAACCCATCTAGAGCTCATAACAAAAGACAACAACAGTGTTTAGAAGATTGTTGTAAAAATCAAAAGAGTTAATCTTAGATAGAAATATGAAATTGCTAGTGTTTATCCATTTTTGGCCTAGAAAAACAGCAGCTGCATATGACTCTACCTAACACCTTTACAACAATCAGAACAGTGCTAGAACTTAGTGCCTGATGATGTTTCTCATTGTTACTAGATTATCCTGCCTGTCTATAGGCAATGGGCTTTAAAAACTATTAAAGTGTGCAGGTCCATTGTCATTTAAACTGGACTGGTTGTGGTAAAGCCCAGGAACGTGTCTTTTGTCTAGTGCCACATTGCAGTTTTCTAAGGAGCAAGTTAGGCATTGTATTAGGTTTTATTATTATTATTATTTGTGATTTCTATGTGTCTATGCACCTCCTTCGGATCTTTCTTCTCAGACATCAGCTTACAGCATATTCTTTGGGACTGGGAGCACAGCGAGAGGTCTTTGTTTCATGGCAATGCAACAAAAAGTGGAGAAGCCCTGCCTTACCATTAAAAGCTGGATCCCCTCTCCCTCCTCCTTTCACCCCATGCCCCATGCTTCTTGCCCTGATAGCTGTGTCTCTGAAAGCATCCTGAAGAAATCAACTGCATGACCAGAGCTGGAAGTGTCTCTGGGAGCTGTTTGGTTCAACCTATTTATCAAAGCTGTTTATCAATGAGGAAGTGGGCTCAGCTAGTCAAACAGCTGCAAAAAAGGTCGGGGGGCTGGTTTACATCTAGGAGGAATTGTGGAGAACCAGTACCATCCCAGAGTCCTCTGAGCCCCAGATTAGGTGGAACAATCAGTGACTCCACCATTCACTGCAGGTCCAAGCACACAGCTCCACACGCCACCCTGAAGGAGAAAAATAAGTGCTGCAGGCACATTTCCATCCTTTTCTTTCAAACACAATCCTCTGTCCAATCTGCCTGAAGAAGACAGGCCATGCACGAGCCACAGGTTACTTATTTTCTGGAAGGATAAATGTGGACCTGTTTCCAGTGAAAGTGACTTCCAAGAAGCATGAGCCTTCTTGAATACTGACCCACTTGCGGATGTGATCCTGGCTGCGGCGGTTTCCAGAATATCATCAGGGTAACTTTCCCGCTGTGCGGTCTATATTGGAACTTACATCGTCTTTAAAAGGCACAAATAGCTGAATAACATAATGTAACCTGATGTTCTGACAACCCCACTTATATTCAGGCTAAATTTAAAGGTCACCATTGCAGGGAAATAGTGGCATGAGAATAAAAGTGCCTTAAACATGGATTTCACTGATGTTTCCTCATTTCAAAATTCTTACGCTGTAAAATAGAGGCAAAATTGCCTGTGAGCTTGAAAATATATATATGTGAAGAATCCATTTCTTGGGAACAAGGTGGTTTTAGGAAAAATTGTAAAATAGGTAGACACAAGTGTACAGTAGCCAAAGTTTATCTTAGATGTTCTCTGTAAATTCGTGCTTATTCATTCTTTTCCCTTGTATTTACCAAACACCTACTATGTGTCAGGAATTGTGCTAAGCCCTGTGATCAAATGGCGTGGGAAACAAATAATCCCTGCTTTCACAGAGCTCACAGTTTAGCAGGGAAGAAAGACATGGAAATAAATAATTGTAACAAAGTGAGATGAAGGTGGCGGGCGAAAGAGGAAGTGCATTTGGGAGCACACAGCAGGGGGGCCTGTAATAGTCTAAAGGTGTGGACAGCACTTTCTCCCGATGAGGTAAAGCTTTACTGAAAGCTAACAGATCAGTAGAAGAAAAGCATTTAAGGAGAGGGGAAAGTGTAATACAGATCAACAGGACAGCAGAGCTAGAAGCTAGGAGAGGCAGAAGAGCAGGCCACAGCTGGGACTAAAGATAACCTGGAGCAGAACTGGCAGACTACTGCCCACTGGCCACATCCTGCATGCTGCCTATTTTTGTAAATAAAGTTTTATTGGAATACAGCCACATACATTTGTGTACTTATGGTTTATGGCACCTGCTGCCATACAATGGCTGAGTTGATTAGCACGTGGCAAGTATCATAGTAGGCCCTTAATAAATAGTTGTCTGTATTCTCCCCATTTTACAGGTAAGAACATTGAAGGGAAATGGCTTAAGGAAGAACAGAAAGTTCCTATCTTCTTAGGAAAGGGCTCATTGTTCTTTGGCCTTGAAACAATTGCCAGACATGGTTTTAAACTTTTCCTAATTGGTCATTAGCTATTTTGCATCAGCGCAAACACTGCTGAAAGTCATCCAATCAGCAAGACTGTCACGCAGGCATACAGCTAAATATTACCCAATCTGTAAATACCCCCACTTCTGAGAAATTCCATGAATCCCTGAAATCCATACATCCCAAATAAATATATATAGCCAGCTCTCAGCTGTGCACAGAGAGACTGGGCTTTACAAGTTGTTTTCCTCGCTGGTTATTATGGCCTCTTTTTTGGAATACCCAAAATGAGCAAAGGAACTGAACTGGGATTCAATTCCAGACTATCTTCCTTCAAATCCCATACTCTCTTGTCTACTCCTGTTCTCTTAGAGTTTTGAATGCATGCTGCTGGTGTTAGTGGAGACAATGGTAGCTGGGTAGCTGGTACACAATATTGGCATTAAATAACATCACATAGGAAGGAAGTAATTTCCTTCTCCACCTTCAATTCTGTTTTAATCCTTCTTCGTATACCCAAGATAAACTCTCAGTTGAGAGATAGTACACATAGCAATTAACAAAACAGGCTCTGGAGCCAGATTTTCTACTACTATTTTAGTTATCTATTGTTGGATACGAAACTAGCCCCAAACTTAGAGATGGAAAACACCAATAAAAATTTATTATCTTGCACATATCATGTGGGTCAGGAATCGAGAAGTGTCTAAGCTTGGTGGTTCTGACTCAGCATCTCTCATGAGGTCATAGTCACGATGTTAGCCAGAGCTGGAGTCATCTGAAGACTTGAGTGAGCAGGAGGCTTCTCTTCCAAGAATGCCCCCTCCCATGGCTTGCAAGTTGGTGCTGGCTGCTGACAGAGGCCTCAGTTTCTTGCCTTTCCATAGTGCTGCACGAATATTGTCATGACGTGGAAGCTGGCTTCCTTGAAGTAGGTGATGCCAGAGAGCAAGCCAAAAGGAACAATATCTGTTATGATCTATCCTTGAAAATCACACAATATCACTTCTGTGTGCTTTGGTCACAAATACACTATGGGAGCTGACTACACAAGGGAGTAAATACCAAGAGGCAAAGACCATTGGGGGTCAGTCACCTGGGAGGCTGCCACTACCACTTACTAGCTCTGTAATGTTAGGAAAATTATTAAACTTCACTGTGCATCAGTCTCTCTACCTATAAAGTGAGAATAATAATATAACCTACCTCATATGCAAGGTTTTTTTGAGAATTAAATGGGGTAATATCAGTAAAGCCCATGAAAGAGTGCTTAGAACCAAGTGCATACTAAGAAATGTCCACTGTTAGTACTTTGATAACTGTCTAATCCTGTAATCCAGTGTTACTCAAAGAGACAGTACTTCTTGAGATCAGGAGTCTGACACACCAATGTAAATCAATGCCTTGCTTTCTTCATTGAAGAAGTCATAAATTTGTTTTTAAAATCAGTCATAATATTGTATATAGTGATTCAGTTGATTTACATTTGGAGCAAGCTTATTAAGTGTTTGTAAACTAAAAAAGCAGTTTGTAGGCCAATAGTCTGTCCATAAACCACACTTTGAGTACTGTTTTCCTAACTCTTGCTAATCTTTTGTTAACATAAGAGTATAAGGAATAGTCCTTAATGGCATCGTTTTCTTTTCTTTTCTTCTAAATTTCTCAAAATATAGAGGGAGGTGGGTAAGAACAGACAATTTTATGCAACTGATAATGTGCTATCAAAATGCAGAAGGATGGGAAGAATAAGCTAAGAGGAATAGATATTTACAGGCAAAAAAGTTTTGGAAAGTCATGGAAGGGAAGAATTCATCTTTGTAATGGCAAATGGCTGTTTTTATCCATTTATAGACATGTTATAATTTTTTCTTCTAAATAATCTTATATCTCAGCCTGGGTTCTCCAAAAGCAAAGCCCAAGACAAAGGTTCTCATATGGGCTAATCCTCTGGAAAATGATTTCAGGGAGCAGAAATTTGGGAGTAGATCAGGAAGCAGATACAAGAATGAGTTATTGAACTGGCCACTGCTGCAGGGTTGGGAGTTCAGTCTCACCAGGATCTTTTGAGGGCCTTTTGAAATCCTTATGTCCCTGGGAGATGAAAGAGAAAAACATTTATCCATCGGCTTCTTTCCTTCCATTAGTCAAAGATGGTCCCCTGGTCACCACTCTCTTTTACTTCCAGGATGCATGTTGCATGTAAGTGTTCTATGGGTTCCAAAAGGGAGTGGGCAGCAGTGTGGAATTCCAGGCTAGGCAACAAGAGGTATGTGATCTAGCTAGAGGCCAACAGCTCTTTGGTTATTTCTTTGTGGAACTAGGAAAAGTCTGCTGCTTAGAACTTTCAGAGTTGGCTGGGTGTGGTGGCTCACCCCTGAATCCCAGCACTTTGGGAGGCCGAAGTGGGTGGATCACCTGAGGTCAGGAGTTCGAGACCAGCCTGACCAAAATGGTGAAACCCTGTCTCTACTAAAAATACAAAAATTAGCCAGGCATGGTGGCACATGCCTGTAATCCCAGCTACTTGGGAGGCTGAGGTAGGAGAATAGAATTGCTTGAACTCGGAAGACGGAGGTTGCAGTGAGCCAGGATTGCACCATTGCACTCCAGCCTGGGCAGCAAGAGTGAAACTCTGTCAAAAAAAAAAAAAAAAAAAAAAGTAGTTTCAGAGTCACGGCGATCACAAAATACAACAAAATAAGACTCAAGAAGATTTCTATGGATAAGGAATTTCCAATAGAATCCATTAAAATAAAAAAAGCACATTTTGAAACTATAAAACATTAAGTAGGGACTTTGAGTTTTAGCTCAAGCATGTAAACAGCTAGGAAGCCATCATTCCCATCTTTAAAAGAAAAGCTGGACAAATTGAAAATCAGTGACTTCTCCTGGAATCATCAGAGAAGTGTGATTGCAGAACAAGCTGCCAGCTTAACACGGTAGAGAGATAGATGCATCCAGAGATTTGCTTACCTAGAGGGAAGCTACTAATGCCATACACTGGGGAATATTTAAGTAGTAATTTAAATGAATTGCCTGGGATACAGGACCAGTGTGAGAATGGGAAAATGGTGGAGGTCTCCAAACTTTCAATGGGCCTTCCTTCTAGGAGCCACATCAAGTTCTCATGATGGGGAGGCTGAGAAAAACCTCCTTGAGACTCTGGCAGTGGAAAGGGAGAGTAACTATTGTGAAATAAGCTCAGAGCCTACTTGATGAAGAAGGGCAGCTCTCCTAAAAATAACTTTAATGGAAACTTATTCTAGCTGGAATGAGGAAATTCCTCCCCACTCCAGATCCCATTGGCTTTCCTGTCCCTCCTGAGGGGAAGAAAACTCATAGCCATCAGAGGACAGGGCTTCAAGGAAATAGAGTTGGAATACTGAGGCCGGAGAGGGATGCCAAGGGGCATGGTGGAAATTTATATCATGGAAGAAACACTTGTGAAGGTCATGATCCCAAGACCCAGGCATAAGAAAAGTCTGAGTTTTAATCAGAAGATGGTAAGATGCTCTCTCTCCCTGATATCTGGTGACCCCGCCAACAAGGATGCAGTGTCACTGTGGATTGCAACTGAAAGAACTGCAAGGCACTCTCTCTGAGGAAGAGCGTACAGGGAAGGCCAAAGTCAAGAGAGAAGACAAAAAGAATGACACTAGAGGAATCTGAATTGTCAGCAGCTACAGCTACAAGAGAATGTGGAGCAGCGACAATAGGTATAACCTCTGTGTAGTGGAAATGCAAGAAAGCAAAGAAAGGGAGAATAGAGCGGAAAATATATGTAAAGTAATAATGTCCAAGAATTTTCCAAAATTAATGACAGATATCAAACTACAGATCCAGAAAGCTCAGAAAATATCAAGCAGGATAAATATCAAAAAGTCTACACCTGTGTATATCATATTCAAACTGCAGAAAAGCACAGATGTAGAGAAAATCTTGAAAGAAGTCAGGGGAAAAAAGCACCTCATCTATAGGAGAAGTGAGGATAAGATTTACATCAGACTTCTTATCAGAAAGCATGCAAGGAAGAAGAGAGTACAATGACATATTTAAAGTGTTGAAAGAGGCCAGGCGCAGTGGCTCATGCCAGTAATCCCAGCACTTTGGGAGGCCAAGGTGGGCAGATCATGAGGTCAGGAGTTCGAAACCAGCCTGACCAACATAGTGAAACCCCATCTCTACTAAAAATACAAAAAAATTAGCCGGGCCTGGTGGCAGTTGCCTGTAATCTCAGCTACTTGGGAGGCTGAGGCAGGAGAATCGCTTGAACCCAGAAGGTGGAGGTTGCAGTGAGCCAAGATCGTGCCACTGCACTCCAGCCTGGGCAACAGTGTGAGACTCCATCTCAAAATAAATAAATAAATAAATAAAGTGTTGAAAGAAAAATCCACCAGTCTAGGATTCTATATCCAATGAAATAATTCTGAAAAAAGAAAGAAGGAATAAAGAATTTCTTAAACAAAGACAGAAAATTCATTATTAGCAGAACTCTCTTGCAACAAATGTTAAAATATATTCTGCAGGGAGAAGAAAAATGATATAGTTCAGTGACTTGGCTCTACATAAAGAAAGGAAGAGTGACAGAGAAGGAACAGATGAAGGTAAAATAAAATTTTTTCTATTTCCTATTCCTAATCAACCTAAAAGGTAACTGTCAGTTTGAAGCAGCAATAGTATCAATGTATTGGGTGATACTAGCATATATGGATAAGTGAAATGAATGACAGCAATGTCACAAGAGACAGACAGGAAGGAATTGGTAACACTTTGTTATAAGATTATAAGATACTTGCATTACTCATGAAGTGATGTAGAGCTATAATTAATTATGAATGTGTATCACTTAACTCAGGGCAACCACTCAAAGAGAAGTTAAAATGGAATCATACTCAAAATGGATCATAGATTTAAATGTAAAATGCAAAACTATAAAACTCCTGGAAGATAACATAGGAAGAAATCAAGTTGACCTTGGGTTTGGTGATGAGATTTTCAACACAACAGCATGATCCATGAAAGAAAAAATTGATAATTAGACTTCATTAAAATTAAAAACTTCTGCTCTGTGAAAGACACTAAGAGAATGAAAAGACAAATCACAGACAGAGTAAAATCCTTGTAAAAAACATATATATTAAAGGGCTGGTAATAAAATTATGCAAATAACTCTTAAAACTCAACAATAAGAAAAGCAATGTAATAAGAAAAATCAGCAAAATATCGGAATAGACATCTCACCAAAGAAGATATGCAGATAGCAAATAAGCATAAGCAAAGGTCCTCAACATCACGTCATTAGGGAATTGTTAATTAAAATGAAAATGAGACACCACCATATATCTATTTGAATGGCCAAAACCCAAAACACCAACAACACTAAATGCTGACAAAGGTGTGGTACAGCAGGAACTCTCATTTATACCAAAAGTGGGAATGCAAAATTGTACAGCCACTTTGCAAGACGCTTTGGACACTTCCTAAAAACTAAAGTTATTCTTATCATATGATCCAGCAATCATGCTTTGCTTTTTGGCATTTTTTGTAAATGAATTGAAAACTTATGTCCATGTAAAATCTTGTACATACAGTTTTCTAGTAATTTGATTCATAATTGCCAAAATTTGGAAGCAAAAAAACTGTAGTACATCCATATAATACTATTAATACTATCCAATAATAGTGGATAGTATTCATAATAGTATCTAATAATACTATCCAATAATATACTATTATTCAGTGATTTTTAAAAAATGAGCTATCAAGTCGTGAAAAGATATGAAGAGTCTTTAAATGCTGAACTAGAGAAGCCAGTCTGAAAAGGCTACATATTGTATGATTCCAGCTATCTCACATTCTGGAAAAGGCAAAACAGTAAAAAGAGAAGTGGTTGCCAGGAGTTAGGGGAAAGAAAGGAGTGAATAAGCAAACAGAAGGTTTTAGGGCAGTGACAGTATTCTGTTTGGTACTATCATGGTGGATACATGTCACTATACATTTCTCAAAACCCACAGAATGTTCAACACCAAGAGTTGAAACCAGGACTTTTGGTGGTCATAATGTGTTAGCGTAGGTTGATTGACGGTAACAAATATCCCATCTGGAGTGGATGTTGACAGTAGGGGAGGCTGTGCCTGGATGGGGATATGGGACACAGGGAACAGTCTGTACTTTCTGCTCAATGTCGCTGTAAACATAAAACTGCTGCAAAAATTATAGTCCATTAATAATAGAAAGGACATTAGCTATAAACTAATACAGTCTGAATAAAGTATGGAGTTTAATAACGAGTTATCAACATTGGTTCATTAGTTGTTGTAAATGCACCACAGTAATGTAAGAGGTTAACATGGGGGCCTCTGGGTGACTGTGGGGCAGGAAATATTCTTTGCAATTTTTCTGAAAATGTAAAACGATTTTAAAGTTTGTTTTTTTTTCATATGTAAAGAATGAGAGGGAAGGAAAGAGAAAAAGAAGTTTTTCAATGTATGGCACATTACTTCATTTTAATAAAAATAACAGAAGTGATCTTTAATTCTCTCATTTCATTGTGTGTCAGACACATGTGCTAAATACTTTGTACAGATCTCACTTAAGCATAACCCAACCCTGTGAGTGGATACAGTTCTCCCCATTTACAGATGAGGAATCTGATTTTCAGGTCAAAGGAACTTGCCTAGCAAGCTTTTTTTACCTTCTCTGTGCTTTTGTTTCTGTATTCTCCTTTCTAAACGAAAGGAGACCATAGCTGGGTTGCTGTAAAAATGAAGTGAGACACATTTTTACAGCAGTGCTTGGAATGGAGAAGCACCATGTTGCTGATTGTTAATATCAGTATCATCATTATCATCATTATTTAGATATATTGGAGGAAAATTGCTTAATATCTTAAATCTCAGTTTCCTTAGTATAAAATAAGGATAACTGTCTCACCAGTCTGCTGGAAGGACAAAGTGAGTTCTGTTAGGTGAATATTTCTCAGCTTCAAGCACCCTAAAAAGAGTCATAATGACATGAAGGTTCCTTCTACCCTGGTTGTCCAGCCCTGTCTCTGTGCCATTTTTTCTCTTTCCATCTCCCCTGTAGGGTTGGTTGGTTGGAGACAAATCCTTTCTCAGACCAAGGGGAGACATCGAACCCTGGGACTTTAGATAGTACTGGTTCTACTTTTTCTCCAGGGTTATTAAACTTGAACAAAATGTGAAGGAAAGGAAAGCCTTCCATGGAAGTTCTACTCCTGATGCATGTTTAATTTCTTGCTTAAAGCTTGAGGATGTTGTACAGGATAAGTTCACTCACTCTTCTGTTTAAGAATGAGGATCAAAAGCCCTTCCCCTATCTACAGCAGAACCGGCGGACAGGTTGTTCTTTATGCTGGCATTCTGGAGGCTGGGGTTGAAATGGCCTCTGAGGCTGTATTCAGGCTCGTGGGAGTGCCAAGCAGCCTTCCGGGGGCACTGGAGGGGAAAATGATCCAGGTGAATTGTCATCTTTGGCCAGTGGGATAAACTTTTCAGCTTTGCAGTTAAGACCTCTCTTCGACTTTGCAATCTTTCTCCTACTTCTCCCACCACAAACCTGCTCCTTCAGGCAACTAGATTACTTACTGATCCTCCGACAGAGTGTCTCATGAGTTTGAGATAGCTTCCTGAATTAGTTCAATGGTACCCAGCCCCAAGGAAGTCTTTCTCAGTCATATAGCCAACTGGCTGATGACTGTGAATTGTTTTTGTAGTTTATGATCTGGATTAGTTCCTATCTAATGAGTAACTCCTGAAGTGCAGGCATGCAAGTTGTATCCGTCTTTTTCTGTGGACAGTAGAAGCCCCTTTCCTGTTGAGAACTGCCCTCCTCTACTCTGTGGGTTTCTGGGCAGCTGTCCACCATGTGGCCGCTGCTCCCTGTGACAGACTCAGTGATTGTACCAGGGGTGGGCAGTGAGAGATCCCTTCAGAGTTCACGTGAGTGCAAAGTAGATAAAGGCCAGGTTCTTTTATTTTGCAAATAGAAGGAACATGCTTGAGAATGAAACTAGATAGGGGAAAGTACCCAGCAGAGAAAGAGAGAGAGACAGGGAGAGACAAACACAGAGAGATGTGGAGAGAGACAGAGCTACAGACACACACACACACGCGCCCAGAGCCAGAGCTACAGACACACACACACATACACAGAGAGCTACACACACACACACACACACACAGAGAGCTAAACACACACACACACACAGCTACACACACACACAAAGAGAGAGACACACACACACAGAGCTACACACACACACACACACAGAGACACACACAGGAGAAAGATAGAACTACCGATACACACACATACAGAGCTACAGACACACACATATACACAGAGCTACACACACACACACACACACACACACAGAGCTACACACACACAAAGAGAGAGAGACACACACACACACACAGATGTGGAGAAAGATAGAGCTACCGAGACACACACACATACACAAACACAGAGACAGAGCTACAGACACACACACACACACACACACACAGAGCTACACACACACACACACACACAGAGGGCTACACACACACACACAGACACACACACACACAGATGTGGAGAAAGATAGAGCTATCCACACACACACACACACACAGAGCTACAGACACACACACACACACACACAGAGCTACACACAGAGAGAACTACAGAGAGACACAGAGACAGGGAGAGAGACAGAGCTACAGACACACACACATACAGAGCTACACACACACAGAGAGGGCTACACACACACACACACACAGAGACACACACACACACAGATGTGGAGAAAGATAGAGCTATCCACACACACACACACACAGAGCTACAGACACACACACACACACACACAGAGCTACACACAGAGAGAGAGAACTACAGAGAGACACAGAGACAGGGAGAGAGACAGAGCTACAGACACACACACACAGAGCTACACACACACACACACAGAGGGCTACACACACACACACACACAGAGACACACACACAGATGTGGAGAAAGATAGAGCTATACACACACACACACAGAGCTACACACAGAGAGAGAGAACTACAGAGAGACACAGAGACAGGGAGAGAGACAGAGCTACAGACACACACACACACACAGAGCTACACAGACACACAGAGAGAGGGCTACACACACACACACACACACACACACAGAGACACACACACACAGATGTGGAGAAAGAGAGCTATCCACACACACACACACACACACACACACACAGAGCTACAGACAGAGAGAGAGAGAACTACAGAGAGACACAGAGACAGGGAGAGAGACAGGGCTACAGACACACACACACACACACACACACACACACACACACACAGAGACGGAGACCAGACACAGATTATGCAAACATTTGGATCCATGTCTATCTGAACCATCTTCCCTTCTTCTATACAGTGAGCCAGCAAATGTTTTTCTTTTCTTTTAAGCTGGTTAAAGTTGAGATTCTCAACCTATTATTGAAATAATTAGACTAAGACATCTAGTATATACCAGGAAGTGCTATGGAGAATGGAAGATGGAGGTATCTAAGATGGAGGGATTGTCTTTTCCCCAAAATCTGTGGGAGGGAGAGGCTCAGATTTAAGAACCATATGACAATGCCCCAAACACTCTGCTGGGAGGTTCATTGCCCATAGACCCAGGCAAGTCCAGGCTCTGCTTTCTGAGCTCTGCAGCATTTGCCAAAGGATTCGGCCCCTGTAAGCCGCAGTTCCCATCTATCCCATGAGAACCTGGGCAGACTTTGCCCCTAGGTTAGGGTTCTTGTGAAATAAAAGCCAATGGGCCTTCACACATTCATCTCTAGGAGTTACAGATCCCTTCGGTCCTGGGAGCATGGGGAGGTGGAGAGGCCTGCAGCTGCAGGAAGCTTCTATGCACTGTATGGCTCCATGTCCTCTGCAGTCTCCCCAAGGGCACTGGAAAAGGACGTTTCCTAAGCTCATCTAGATGTGAAGAAAACTTGGGGAAACAGCCTTTCTTTGCTCATTGCCCAGCACGCCATAAGCTCATTGGAGGAAGCATGCATTTCTCCCCGTGGACATCCATGAAGGCGTGGGGTGGCATGGTGAGCATCACGAGCCAATGGCACCAACAGAGAGGGGCTCACATTGGAGCCTGGCCTTGAAGGATGAGGCAGTGTGTGCCAGGCGGAGAGGGAAGGGAAGGGGATCCCAAGTGCAGGGAACAGCAGAGGCAAAGGCAGGCGGTGGGTGTGGGCACAGAACGTCTGCAAATGGTGGGACAGGGTTTCAGTGTGGCCAGATTGCAGTGTGTGTGTGTGTGTGTGTGTGTGTGTGTGTGTGTCTATGTATGTGTGTCTGTGTATGTCTGTGTATGTGTGTCTTTGTATGTCTCTGTATGTCTCTGTCAATGTCTGTGTGTATCTGTGTATGTGTTTTTGTATGTCTGCATGTATCTTTGTGTGTGTGTGTCTGTCTGTGTATATGTGTGTCCCTCTGTGTGTATCTGGGGATGGATGACAGGATGGGCCAAGCAGGCAACTGCGCCACAGCAGGCTTTGTTACCGTGTCCCCCATTCTAGAAGGCAAAGACCAAGGCAGATGCTAGGATGGGAGTCACAGAAGGGGAAGGGTCCCAGAGAGCCAGTGGGGAGTGTGTGGTGTCACCTGGCAAATCTCAGAGAAGCACTTCCCAGAAAGACCCTGTAGTCTGTGTGTTTCCTTATAAATATGCTTTGTGTTCCCACTGCAATCTTCCTCCAGAAAGAATCTGCCTGCCTCCCGAGGATCAAGTATAATTTCACATTTTGTAGGAGACCCACCAATTTATGTCTCCCTTGTTGAGCAAAACAGCTTTATCTCCTTATGTCCAAATAATCCTCCATAAAAAATACTGCAACAGAGCGCCTGTTTGCAGAGATCAGGGCATCAGTGGAGTGTTTGTGAGGACAGTGAAGATGGACCCCTGGGTGAGCCGATTTTAGGAGACGTACACAGCTTCAGAAATGGCTGCTTCCGGTGGATTTATGCAGAGACTGAGCAGCTGAGTAAATCAGTCAGCATCTATAGCTGTGACCACGGAATTCTCAAACAGGTGGACTGTACACGAAATCCAAACACAGTTACAAGTTTTAACCTGTACACCGTTAGATCAAGGCACTGCTTTTCGGAAATTTGGATTACATGTCAACCAATTTCATATAAACACACCTTTATTTTGAAGCATCTCTTAAAACAATCAAAAAGTCTGACAATACTGAGCCCTATCCACACACACCGTCTTAGTCAATTGGAGCTGACTGTTGACCTTCAGAGAGGCAGAAGCTCTAGTTTGCTGCAGTCCCCACCATGATGCCTGCCCCATAGCCAAAGGTCATTTACCATTTATCATCAAAGTTGTACTACTGCTTTTCTTATTCTTGAGTTAAGAAAGAAGTGAACAATTTTTTGTATGCCCAAATCTATGAAAAGTGAGGTGACAAGGTATACTGAAGTCCACATCTTTTTTTTTAATGGAAGTGAGTCTCTTACTATATGATGAATACATAAATAGTATGTCTTTTTGTGAAGAACTAAGTTTCAAACCCCATTATGAACCAAATTTCTTTTGCTTCACTTTATGTTAATAACTCAGCACTGTGAGTACTGAGTATGCAACCATACATGAAGTGCTGCTTTTGTCAGGACAGGGAGGATGAGTAGATGGAAGATTAGAGAGGCTAAGTAGTTTGGCCAAGTCATCATTGAGTCAATGATTTCTTTCAAAAAGCATTGATTATGGGTCTTCTCCTTCTTCTTTTTTTATTTTCTTGAGACCCAGTCTCACTCTGTCACCCAGGCTGGGGTGCAGTGGCACGATTTTAGCTCACTGGAATCTCCGCCTCCCGGGTTCAAGCAATTCTCATGCCTCAGCCTCCTGAGTAGCTGGGACTACAGGTGCCCACCACCATGCTGGGCTAATATTTGTATTTTTAGTAGAGACGGGATTTCACCAAGTTGGCCAGGGTAGTCTCAAACTCCTGACCTCAAGTGATCCACCTGTGTTGGCCTCCCAAAGTACTGGGATTACAGGCATGAGCCACTGCACTTGGCCTGATTATGGGTCTTCTTTATGCCCTGGGTTCACTTTACCCAGTCAAATCAGATGACCTTCCTTCCTTCATGCCTTTCCTGAGGCTCTTACTTCCTCCCCAAATGCTCCTCCTACCCCCACAACCCCACCCACTTCCGTGTGTCAAACCCCATGGATGTTCAACCCTGTGTCAATGTCAACATCATCTTTTATGACACTTTTGTGAGATTTACCACGCCTTTTCTCATTTTGTGGTCATCTGTGTCCATGTGAGATTGTGAGATAGAAATTTAGCACATTGGAGCTGGAAGAGAGCTTGGTTATCATTTCATCCAACACTGTCATTTCCAGATGATAAAGAAACTGAGGGCCAGGTGCTGTGGCTCAAGCCTGTAATCCCAGCACTTTGGGAGGCCAAGGTGGGTGGGTCACCTGAAGTCAGGAGTTCAAGACCAGCCTGGCCAACATGGTGAAACCATGTCTCTACTAAAAATACAAAAAATTAGCCAGGTGTGTTGGTGGGTGCCTGTAATCCCAGCTACTCGGGAGGCTGATGCGGGATAATTGCTTGAACCTGGGAGGTGGAGGTTGCAGTGAGCTGAGATCATGCCATTGCACTCCAGCGTGGGTGACAGAGCAAGACTCTGTCTCAAAAAAAAAAAAAAGAAAAAAAGAAACTGAGACCCAGGGGAGAGTCACTTGTCCAAGATCAAGTTGAGACAGAGATGGGACAGACTCCCTGGTTAATGGTATTTAAATTTCCCAATGAGTAGCCTCTAAGGTCTTTAAAACCTGAGGCTTTCTCATTCACGGTGGTATCTTGAGTATCTAGTCTAGTGCATGCCAAGTATTAATAGTAGGCACTTAATAAATGCTTGTTGAATGAGTGAATGAGAGTGAGGAGTGAATAAATGCAGGAGTTCTTGAGTGAGTAGATGAGAAATAAGGGTTCATGAGGCTCCAAAGAATGGTAGTTTTGTGACACTTAGGGCTCAAGCCAAGTGGAAATGTGAGTAGACAGGCTGCTTGTCTAGTGATTCCAGAAGGCAGAAGCGTTCTTGGTCTATTCCTAATTTAGGCAGGCACCTGTCAGGGTGGAGGAAGGCCAAGGTGCAGTCCTGCACAGCGGAACTGCTGCCTGCCACTGACTCACCTGCCTTTTGTCAAACAGGTGCCGCCCAGCTGCAGCCATGAATACCCATAGCCTCACCCTGTTCTCCTTTCTCCTACTGGCTTCTCAGATGCTCCTGGTGGAGGGGAAAAATGGAGTAAAGCAGACAATAGAGTACTGCCCGGGGATCAATGGGTCCCCCTGGGAAAGCCCTAGAGCTCCAGATTGTGACAAAAACCCTGCCATACAAGTTCCCAATCTCTTCAGCCTTGTCACTAAAGACCAAGCCAACTGTAGATGGGCTGTGAATGAGTAGGCAGAGCGCATCACTCTCAATGTTGAGGGTGTTTGAATGAACAGTGAGTTTTCCTGTGTCTCTGTGGGCAATCCTGACTGTGCCTATGGTCTTTGGACAACAATGTGGTCTACTGGAAACAAATTAGCTAGAACCTGTGCCACAAGAAACATGCCTATGAGAACTCCAAGGCCAACCTGGTGGCCAGGGCATGTTGTCAGAAGTATCCAGAATCCAATGTCAAGCTGGTGAATTCCACTCTGATCACAAATAAGAAACCCAGCCACTATGACATGGAACTCATGCCCACAGTGTGGGATAAGGTCAAAGAGTCCACTCACAGGGACCCAACCAAGGTCAAACCATGCTTCCCCAAGCAGAAGACTCAGATCCAACAGTTATTCTCCACAGAGTCATTGAGGATAAAAGAGATCACCCCCACAGGGCCAATCAAGACCAAAAAGACCATCCCTACAGAGCCAATCAAGATCTCAAACACCACCCCCACAGAGCCAATCACCACCAAGATACCACTGCCATAGAGCAAACTGAAGAGTCCACTCCCACTGAGACAATCAAGACAGAAAAGATCACTACCACAGAGCAGGTGGAAGTGGAAAAGACCATCCCTACACAGCTAATGAAGGTCCCAGAGACCACTCTCAAATATCGAATAGAGATGAGAGAGTTCACAAAGCCAAACCAGGACATAGAAAGCACCCTCACCTGCTCAACACAGGCACAGATCTTGACCACTGCTAAACCCAGTTATGTAAATACACCAGGCAGCAAAACCCTGTTAAAGACAACCCAGCAGACAGATCAGCAAATGGACCAGCCAGTAGATCAGTAGTAATGTGGAAAGTCCTGGAGCTCCTTCTGCAATATCTTCCTCATGGTATTACAGACATGTGATGGTAATTAGGTTAAGAGAACAGGGAAGATCATGTCATAAGCCCTTCTGTATGCTGTAAAGTTTCCCATAAGCTATGAACTTTTGTGGTATGAGAGTATAGTGGAATATTTAACAGATTTCGTAATTTTTGTTCTTTCTGTTTTGCTTTATATTCACTTCCTTGGACATGATTTTCAGAGGCTATCTGCCTCATTATATACTCGATGGCTCACACAGCTATGTGCACATGAGCAGAGAAGACCTGTCCTTGAGCTGAATGAGGCAGAGTGATGAACTTACTGCTGAATTAACAAAGATAATACAGCTCTGAATGATTTTCAGAAATGTTTTCATTTCTGAATGATTTCTTTGTGTTTGATTTCTTTGTGTCTAGTACCAAGTGAACTCGTAATGTAGTCCCTATACATCAGTGGAAAAACTAAGGAACAACTTCCAGTTTTCTACCTATTTCCTAATGCAACCCATTTCAGAATCCCCCTTTATAGTTTTATCCATTGGTCTGTGGTGCTTGATGCTTATTGAAGTGTAATAATTAGGATCCCTGTTTTCAGGCAGGATACTTGGTACATGGTGTGATTAAATCGCCTGTTGGGGTCTTATCGGTGGTAAGAGGGGAGGCAGGATTAGAACCCAGGAGTTCTGGCAGCAGAGTTCACAGGATTGAGGAACCTCCTGTACTGACTCAGGTCAGAGCTGCCCATTCTCACCATCATCTGCAGGACCCCTGTCCTTGCAGAGCTCATTTCTGGAGAAGAAAGATCTGGTTGCATAGAGTGCCCTGTGATGAGGTCTGTAATGGAAGGGGCAGGGAGTTCCATGGAAAACCAGAGAGAGGAGGCAGAAACTGCTGCAATATCTGGGCTTGAGCTTCACAGGGAAGGTAATATTGGAGCTGGATTTTGGAGAGATTATCTTTAGGAGTAAAATGGCACAAAGTCGAGGTACTTTAGGTGTTTGACAACATGAATGAAAGATGGGAAATTCCAGATTCTGAGAGAGGTCAGGTGGCTGGGATGGGATGAGACGAGACTGCTGTTAGTCATTTACTAGTATGAAGGATCTGAAAGTGTTTCACTTCGAGAGTTGGGGAAGAGGATGAACAGTCCCCAATGCCTAATCATAATTTCACAGACAGGGAAAAGTGAGGAGCAGAATTTGGTGAAAGCGCTGTTCTCTAGCATGTCTGATGGTGGCAGGGAGGAATGGAAGGTAGGGTGGAAGGACAGTCCTTTATACTCCCCAACCAACTGAGATATACACTGAGAATGTCAGAGGCCAATCCACAGTGCCACTGCCTCAGACTGACATTTGGATGTCATTATCAACATCATCAAAACTAACACTTATCTCTCATCTGCTATGTGCCAGGCACTGTGCTAAGCTTTTCCCATGCATGATGCCTGCATTCATTTATTCACTCACTTACTCAACATATAACTTACAGAGCACTGACTCATGCCAGGCTCTGTTCTAGGTGCCAGAGATATAGCAATGGATGTACAAGAGATGGGTGTTCTGCCCTCATGGAACTTGGCAGTGGGGAAATTGATGATGAACTCATGATTACACATGAGTTAAGAGGAAAAGTATAGCAAAGGAAGAGAATAAAAGCGATAGAAGGTAACTATTTTTAGGTGGAGTGGTCAGGTGAGGTATCCCTGTGGAGGTGACTTTTGAGTCTAGACCCAAATGGAGGAATTGAGCCATTTAACCCTGGGCTAAAAATGTTCCAAATAGAGGAAATGGTCAGAGAAAATTCCCTGATGTTAATTAATTAATTTATTGCTTATTATGAACTCTAACTATATGCTGGGCAGTGTTCTGGGGGCAAGAACTAGCAGTAAACAACAACAACATCAAAATCCTTGTCTTCACGTCTTATATTCCAATGACTAGGATCCACTCTGCCCATTCAGGGAACATCAAAGGATGTGTATCATTGTAGGATGGGGCCAGGGCCTGACTGTGAACCCTACCACCACACCAAGGGAGTTGAACAGACATTCCAGACCCTCCCCAAGCTCCTTCTAGCCACAACAAATGAGGGAGTATTCCCGTGAGGTCTACACAGATTCTCACAGGTCCCCTACCTGACTTATACCACTTAACTGAGATTGGAAAAGACTTGTAAACTCTTCTACAGATTATTACATAATAACCCTGGTCTAATGTGGTTGGTGCTGTGGTTTCAATGTTTGTGTTTCCTAGAAAATTCATGTTAAAACTTAACCCCAATGCAACAGCATTAAGGGTTGGGACCTACAGGTGATGATTAGGCCATGAAGGCAAATGAGATTAGTACCTTATAAAAGTGCTGGAGGAGGGAACTAGCTAAGCCCTTTTTGCCTTATTGTCACTCGAGGACACGGTGTTTGACCTTTCCAAAGGACGCAGCAAGGTCCCATCTTGGAAGCAGATACTGGGCCCTTGTCAGACAGCTAACCTGCTGGTGTCATGATCTTTAACTTCCTAGCCTCCAAAACTGTGAGGAATAAATTTCTCTTCTTTAGAAATTACCAAGTCTCCTATATTTTATTACAGCAACAGGAATAGACAAAGACAGCTGACAATAACATTGGAGAATCCACCCAACTCAAAGCCACTGTAAGATCCTTTCCGTTCCATGAGGTTGTGACTTCTTGTAGCTCACTCATGGCTTTTGGACACTGGCAGAACTGTGGGGAGTTTTGCTTTCCAACATGGTGGTGTCACCTGGACCTGGGATAGAGGTTTGCCTCTGCTGATAGCTACCCTGTTTCTGGGCAAAGTACCCCATGACCACCAATCAGATCCTCTCCACATGGGGATAATAAATCTCACCTTAAGAGTTGCTGGAACACTGATGTTTGCCAATATTTCTAAAGCACCTGTAGTAACACCATTTACATAGTAGGAGTTTAACACAAATGATCATTAAAAGTATAGCACAAGACTGGATTTTTGAGGGAGGTCAAGAATTTTCTTAGTGAAAATTTTTTAAAAGTGGGAGTTTTGTTTTATCCTCTAGGATGGCCAGTGGACAGAAAACATTATTATTGTTTACCTTTGATGTGTCAATGGCCTTGCTCCTATTCTCTTATTTAATCCCTCCACAACCCCATCTGGTAGGAGTTCTCATCCTTACTTTCTATATGAGGAAGCTGAGGAACTTGCCAAGGTTACAAAGCCGTTAAGCGACAGAGCCTGTAAAGAGAACTTCTGGTCTGCAGGTCCCCAAACCCTTTCTGCACCTGAAGCTCATGATTTTGTTTACTTGATGAGAGAAGAGTGACATTTATGGCCTTCAGACATGGGCCAAACCTGACAGTAAACAGGATCTATCAGTCCCTGTGTGCAACCCCAACCAAGTCCTTATAAAGAGAAAATTCTAGAAGCTAATACTTTCATTTATGCTCAACCTGGAGGGGACATTTAAAAAACACAGTAAAAAAGTCTCTACAGACTTTCCACCAGCTTCTACCCAACTTATTACTGTATATGTTCTCCATGACGACTTTCTGGATATGAAGTAGAGGAGCCAGCTCATGTGTTTTCAAGTCAAAACATGATTTGACTTGAAAGCAATAAGATGGGAAGGTTTTTCTAGGTGAGAGATACTAAAAGTTGGCTTGTCTGTACGACCCAAAGCTGTGAACAGTAGGAATGTCTGTTCTTCTGTGTAAAATCATCACAGCACCAGCTCTGTGTAGCAACCCAAACCAGACCAATGCCAATTTGAATTGCTGGAATCCAGCACATCTCCCCTGGCCATCCATCTATCTACCTCCTTCCCCACCTTCCCTTCTAAGTTGTTATTGACAGAACAAGCAAAGATGACCTCTCACCTAGCTTCTGGTGGCTCTAGCAATTTTTGGCCTTCCTTGGCTTACAGACGTATCTCTCCAATCCCAGCTTCTGACATTACATGGAGTTATCTTTTGCTAGTCTTTGTGCAAACCTCCATCTTTTTTTTTTTTTTTTTTTGAGACAGAGTCTTGATCTGTCCCCTAGTCTGGAGTGCAGTGCCACAATCTCGGCTCACTGCAACCTCTGCCTCCCTGGTTCAAGCGATTCTCCTGCCTCACCCTATTGAGTATATCTGGGATTACAGGTACATGCCACCATGCTTGGCTAATTTTTGTATTTTTAGTAGAGAGGGGGTTTCACCATGTTGGCCAGGCTGGTGTCGAACTCCTGACTTCAGGTGATCCACCTGCCTCGGCATCTCAAACTGTTGGGATTACAGGTGTGAGCCGCCGCGCCCAGTCTCAAACCTCTCTCTTCTTAGAAAAACACCAGTCATCAGATTGGAGCCCATTCTCATCCATTATGAGCTAATTGTAACTTTACTGTATCCATAAAGTCCCTATTTCCAAATTCACATTAACAAGTTCAAGGTAGACATGAATTTTGGGGGGACACTGTTCAACCCAGCACAGCCACCCAACAGCAATAGCAAATAGCTGAAAAGAAAGAGAAGTGGACCTGAAAGTGAGCAACCCTATATAAGTCCTAATAAAGAACTTTATCCAAAATATACAAAGGTAATCAAAAACAAGAGAAGTCTGAAAAGCTGTCACAGCCAAGAGAAACCTAATGAGACAGGATGACCAAATGCCATATTCGGGATGGGATTCTGGAACAGAAAAGAAGACATTTGTTAAAATAAAAATTAAGAAAATCTGAATAAACTTACAGAGTTTAGGTGATAATAAAAATGTATCAATATTTGTTCATAAATTGTGGCAAATATACCATCCCAACATAAGATGTTAATAATATGGAAAACTTGTAGAGGCTATGTGGGAACTCTCTGTACTATCTTCACAAATTTTCCATGAATCTAAAACTCTCCTAAAATAAGCAAGTTATTATTATTTTATTCTATTTTATATTTCTGTTTTTTATTGTATACCCTTTGCAATCCTATAGGCAAATTATTTTTATTTTAAGTTCTGGGGTACATATGCAGGAAGTGCAGGTTTGTTACATAGGTAAATCTGTGCCATGGTGGTTTACTGCACCCATTGGGCCATCCAAGTTATTTTTAAAATTAAGTGAAAAGTAATGCAGGCGTGCCTGTATAGCAAGACAGAATCACAAAACTGATGTTAAATGGCTAGAGTTTGGGGCTCCCCACTTGTCACTGTGCTATGTCTTTATCTTTGAGGAGCTTAAAACATGGAGGAAGATTGGTGAGGGCCAAGAACTGTATGCCAACTAACAATGAGATGTAGGGATGCAGAGGCAGGAGGTGAGGAGCGGTTAATAAGAGGCTTTGCAGAGCAGTCATGGAAGGGCATGGAAAGGTGTTGCAAACAAAGGGAAGAGCCTGAACAAAGACACAGAGGTGGAATCTCTCCCATTTCCAGCTTTATTGCAATTTACTTATTTAGTGTGATGTCTCTTGAATTAATCCTTTTCTCTGAACCTGTTCCAAATTACTTTGGTTTAGGCCACCTTCCTCTGGCACTTGGCACACTAGTCTGGTTACTAGCTCAGGTACTGAAACCTAAACTTCAGTTCTTTGTATTTTGGTTTCCTCCTCTTTAAAATGGGGATTGTAATGCTGCCTAACATCTCAGGGTATTTGTGAGGACTAAATTAGTTAATAAGAGAAAAGAGCTTAGGATAGGGTCTGGCACATAACGTGATATAAGTGTTAGCTATTATATTATTATTATTTTTTTTGTTTTTAATACAGAGCCAAAATTACTTATAAAACTTAAATTTAAGAAGCAAAAGCACTACATATGTATGATACTTACTTTGGCCTCATTTCTTTCTGATTTGATAACATCCATGCAATTCAGTGGTGATAATTTGTGTGACTGCTGATGTCAGATCATTCATTCCATCAGCTTTGAGTGCCGTTGGTGGCAGATGCTGGCTGTGTATCTGGGGAACTGTGTCTGAAAAATAAAATGAATTCAAGGTCTATCACCAACCAAAGAGGATAACCTTGGGGTTTTTCACAGTCTGTGTAGGGGATATTGCCTTTGCAAAATCAATGTCAGAAGAGACCCAGTCCATCAGCAGAACAGCTACTGGTAAGGAAGGAAGATAAAGCAGATAGTGGTGGTCACACTACAGGACATCAGGGGGCCTGCAGAGAGCATTCTGAGACAGAGCAGTACAGAGGCTATGAGAGTGGACTGTGGTGTTTAGCCAGGGACTTCTCCTCTGCCACTTGTTTGCTCTGCGACCTGGGAGGGGTTAGGTAACCCCTGAGCCCTGGTTTCCTCGTCTGTAAAGTAGGAAAAGATGAGAGCACCCACCTTTGATCTTAGGATTGGTGTGCAGCTTTAATGAGTTAATAACTATAAAACACTTGGAGCAGTCCTGACACTTAAGGAGAACTTCCTAAGGAGTCAGAGACCCCAGAAAGGTGAATGATCTCATCTTGACCCCTTGATGTCTCTCCATTTTCCAGAGCTGCTCCTGTGAGGCCAGTCTGCATCACTCTGTGATGCTGGCCCAAGGCCATGCAAAGAATTAGTGTCAGGGGTTGTCAGTGGAGGCCCCCCTCTGGACATCTTTAGTGACAAGCCAATCCTGAACTTAAGAGCTGGCTCATTCCAGCTTCAGGCCATCCTAATGAGGAGAAAGAACCCCTGCTGGATGGGCTAGAAACTTCCTCCCATTGCTTCCACCCACTGGCTATCATTTTGCCCACTGATCATAATGGACCTTGTCCTTCTTCCTGACACTCCATCAGAGCACATGGAATTAGCCATCAAGCCACTCTGAGTCTTCCCTTTTCCAGCCTAACTGGAGATGGATAAGTGAATGTCGGTATAGTAGGCTGACTTTAGATATCTAAAGTAGACACAGTCGGTTTTCTCGAAGCCATCGCATCAGAACCTGTGTGCCTCTGCAGGGCTCAAGTACCAGCTCAACAAAACGTGAAGCTGCCTGTGTTTTGGAAGAAGGGATGACTGTAAAGGCATTTTGTTCACAAGTATGCTTGCCCAAGGGCCTGCACAGTCTAATTTCCTTCAAGCCTCTCCAGAAGCTCCATTTCCTGATGATCAGTGGTAACCTCCCTGCAACAGGATAGGTGGCGTGAAATTTCAGATTTTATGCAAGTTCACAGCTAGAACCAATGCACAATTACTGCTAAGAGTTTGATTTTGTCACTGTGAAAGCCCCGCGGATTAGACCTTTCAGAAGAAAGGGAAAAGCCGCTTCTGAACTTTTAGCCTCTGTTGGGTACTTCACCATAGAATAGTGCTCATACTGCCAGTGCATTTACAATGTAAATGTTTTCTTTCCAAGGTCAAGGTTTTAGAGCCCAAGGCCACTATTGAGACCGCAGGGGCAGAGCCAGAACAATTCTGCTGGCATCCTAAAAATAAGAAGCTTTATTTTCAAATTGATGATGTGGTTTAAAAGACAGAGTCTCAATAATTTACTTTTCTGCCACTTGCATCCTTTTTCTGTTGATTGGGCCTGGGAGAAAGAGGATGGCTTCATACTGAGGGAATGCCAATTTCTGAGACTTGCGTAAGACTAACCCTCCTGGATTCTGGTACTGATGTCCCAATCTTCTCCTCCCTTCTCCATCCAGGTGGTGAGCTGTTAGAGTCACCAAATCCTTAGGCCGAATCCTAAGCATGGTCAGGCTTCTGGCAGACACACCAGCAGAGTGTGGTGACACAAATTCTGAAAAGACACCAAAGGGGCAGCAATTGACAGAACTGAAGTGCCAAAGGCTTTAGGGAAAAGCTTCCCATGGCCGTCTCAGAGGGTCAGACAAGCATAGGAGGCAGGCTGGGGTTCTCAGTTCCTCATGGTCATCCCTTTCTTCTTTCCAGGTCTCGTCCTCCATGGAACAGAGAATGGTTTTTAGAGCAACAATGCATCCAAGGTATTTACTAAAAGGGACACAGTATTAGCACTCTTAAAATTTGTCTTGAAGTTGCTCTTCTCCAAAGGCCCTGGAAGATTCTAGTAGGAGTCATCATTGCTTTCTCTGGAGGGGTGGATCTTTGCCTTGATCATATTGGACTCAGGCAGTATGAAGTTGGGGCCCTGGGGAATAAATCTGTGGGGGGCAGAGGAGACAGAGGAAGATCAGAGAGTATAGCAAAGAAGAGAATGCACAGGTGAAGGGCACTGACCTATGAACAAGTTCAGTCTTGAGTATATGTGAATGGAAAACCAAGCCACAGGCAACAGCAAGTTCCTGCCACCATCTTCTCAGTTGGCCCACGGTCAGCTACCAGTTAAGAGCTGGTGCTTGCTGTTACTGGACTGCACCAGCAGGCCCATGCAGAATTTGATGTATATAATAGCAGTCTTTCACATAGTTTTCATTTATATATCAACATATATTCATTCATACATATATAAATTTATACATATGTTAATATGTATATATATTTTATATAAATATACATATGTATATATATTTTATATAAATATACATATGTATATATATTTTATATAAATATACATATGTATATATATTTATATAAATATACATATGTATATACGTATATATACATGTATATATACATAAATATACATATACATAAATATACATGTATATATACATAAATATACATATGTATATACATGTATATGTATATATACAGCTATGTATATACATATGTATATATGTATATATGTACATATACATATGTATATACGTATATGTGTATATGTACTTATACATATATACATATATGTATATATGTATATATTAAATATAAATATGTAAATATATACACATATAAATATAAATATATATTTATATACATTTTTACAAATTTATATAAGAATATGCTATGAATGCAGAATATACTTTATACATTTATATATATATATTTTTTTCCAAGCACCATGTTATTCATAAGATCTCCCTCGAAATCCAACCTGTTTTTCCCAAGATTGAAGCAACCATTTCACAGCCATCAAATGATAGCTATTAATCTTTTTTCCATCAACCTTTTGGGATTTTTGAAAGACACTTTTTAAAATGAAGTATCATTTAGAATTGTTTTTATGGTGCTTGAGAATCTTGACTGACTGGGTACTTCTCTGAAGGGAAGAGTTTAATATGCGTTTGAGTGCTTTTCTCTACTCCCTCCAACCCCAGAGCTAAATCATTGTTTTCTATTTCCTTGCTAAAGTCATGTCATAGATTTCTAATACCTATGGAAGTTTAACATTTGACTTGTAGGGGAATGTAAAAGATGGTGTCAGAATAGCTGGCTAACTGGTGTTCAGGAAGGTCACCTTTAATCATGTTGCCCAAGCAAGGTAGCCTTGACAAAATTACTACCTTTTCTGAATCGCTGTTTTTATATCTGTATAACGGAAGAGTTAAGATGGCTTGATGATGATAATACTTTTTTAATATAAATTTGAAACTCCTTCTTCCCTTCTTTGATTCTTTGAATCCATTTTATTATAGGATTTGCCCTCATTGGTCTTTGCTCCTAGATTATTATTTTCCTAGTTTTTCCAATATATGCTTCATTTTTATTCTTTAAAGTTCATGTGTCAAAAGGTATCTCCTTAATAGGCCTTCCTGAACCATTCTGTCTAAGTCATCCTGACCTGCAAATGCCCTGTTTCTACGTTGTCATGTATTTATTTTCCATGTCCCCCAAGAGGGCTGGGATCTGGTGTTTCTTGCTCACTGGGAGCTCATAAGCTTGAAGAGCACCTGGTTCATCATACATGTTAAGATAAATGAATAACTTGTACTTTTTTCAAAATTAATTTCATACTTTGCTATGATAGAGTTTAATTTCTTAATTGTACCAACTTTAGAGATGTGAGAGGTAGGGAGAGGGTGATGGCTTTTGTTTCTTGCCAATCTGGCACGAATCCTCCTGGTGTAGGCCATGTGGGAAGCCCTGGAATTCAGAAACCAGGGTGTGAAGTGTGGGCAGCATATCCCGCTGCCTTCTAGCTGCAGTGAGTACTGGGCTGGGGGACCCGGTGACTGTTTCTGATGGAGAAGTCATTGGAAGAGTTTGATATGGTTCCTTACACCAAATTATCATTTTAAGTGATTCAGTGTCCAGCACATCAGTGTTTGAGGGGGAAAAAGAAGCTGAGATTACCCATGTACACATCTCATGCTAATAACTTGATGACCGGGAGCAGCTGTTTTTATCGCTTTATTTGAGACAGTTTTGTGTTCATAGAAACTACATATACATAGCAAAGCGTATCAGTCAATCAGCAAACATTTCTTGCATACTTACTTACCATGCAACACTCTGTGGAGTATTTCTCGTCATAACCTCCTTCAACTTAAAAGCATCCAGGAATGCTCTTCATGAACAGATTTTAAAATGATTAAATATGATCCTTATCCAGGGGTTGCTGCAAGGGTTGGATTTATCTAAACCATCTACCATTCTTAGATGATATCACAAAGTTTTCTGCGTCTACTTCTCATTTTTCAAATCAACTATGTAAGGGGTTCATTCACCTCTTAAAAATTGGCTCCTAAAATGGAATCTTTTAGTGGCAGCCTTCTAAGGTCACATGGTCGAAATAGTTCGGCAAAAATTAGAAGCAAGGCTTGTCTGAGGTAAGAATTTAGCATCTTTTGCTAAGCCTAAAAAAAAAAAAGATCCAAATGTGCTGGTTTAGGAGAGGGAAGCATGTGCCAACCTCAAAGAAATCTTCTACAGTTCAAATTTTATAGCAAATCCTTTCCTTTTTTTTTTTTGAGACGGAGTCTTGCTCTGTCGCCCAGGCTGCAGTGCAGTGGCACCATCTCGGCTCACTGCAAGCTCCGCTTTCTGGGTTTTACATCATTCTCCTGCCTCAGCCTCCCGAGTAGCTGGGACTACAGGCATGCACCACCTATGCCTGGCTAATTTTTTTGCATTTTTAGTAGATACGGAGTTTCACCATGTTAGCCAGGATGGTCTCGATCTCCTGAGGTCATGATCTGCCCACCTTGGCCTCCCAAAGTGCTGGGATTACAGGCATGAGCCACTGGGCTCAGCCACAAATCCTTTCTTAAAGCAAATTTTTATTTTTGAGGAAAAAGAAAATGAACACATCATTGGGTACCTTTTATTTCTGCTACATGGTATGTATTATTATTAGAAATTACAGTCATTTTCTAGCAAGATTATGAGCTTTAATCAGTGATGACCCAAACTTATTCAGCTTTGGCAATCACTCACCCAACTTTGTGCCCTTTCTACGGAGAAAAAGTGCAAAGAAAAATACTGAGCAACCTCAGAAGCACACAACAAATCGAGAGAAACACTTGCTCCATGTTTCTTGAACCCTAGACAAATGGCTCACTAGACATGGTTAAGAGAAAGACCCATGGTCAGAAGACAAATGGCTAAAGGATGTAAACAGACAGAAAAAAATTATAAACAGAAGTATAAAACATACAAAAAGATGCTCAACTTATTCTTAAAAAGAGAAACACAAATTAAAACTATACAAGAATGTCATTATTGGAAATCATACTGTCAGAAACCATACTAGCAAAAATCCAAAATTTGGATGTTATTGGGGTCACAGGAAACCAGGTATTTTTATATGTTTCTGGCAGCAATGGAAATTTGCACAATTCTACAGAGAACAATTTGAAAGTAGCTATCAAGTTTGCTAATGTATGTATTCTTTGACCTCATACTCCTACTTCTAGAAATTTATCCAGCAGATATGCTCCCATGCATGAGAAATGTTTGTACAAGCAAGGTTAATTTTTGCATGATTTGTAATTGTTTGTAATTGCAGAAGACTGGAAATAACCACAATGTTAAACAGAAGGTGACTGTTAAATTTTTTTTTCATCTACACAATAAAGAAGTTCTTCATGTATATTTATGGGAAGATTGCTAAGGTGTAGTCTCAAGTTCTAAAAAAGCAAAGTTCAGGAAGTGTAAGTATGCCATCATTGTGCAAAGAAAAATAATAAAAACTTGTATGTGTGTGTTGTGTGTAGATAGATAGGTATTTGCTTGTTGTGTTAGTCAAGATTCTCCAGAGAAACAGAACTGAGAGCTGTATCTACACCTATTTTGATAGGTATAGATAGATTAATATAGAAATGGATTTGTTACGAGAGATTGGCTCACATGTTTATGGAGTCTGAGAAGTCCCATGATCTGCTTGTCTGCAAACTGGAGGCCCTGGGAACAATAGTGGTGTAGTTCCAGTCCAAGCCTGAAGGCTTGAGGACCAGGAGAGCCAATGGTCTAAGTCCCAGTCTGAGTCCAAATACCAGAGAACCAGGAAAAGTAATGTCCAAGGGCAAGAAAATGTGTATTTCCCAGTGTAAGAAGAGAGTAAATTTGCTCTACATTTGCCTTTTTGTTCTATTTGAGACCTCAACAGGGATAATGGCCACTCACATTGGTGAGGGTGATCATCTTTACTCAACCTACTGATTCAAATGCTAATGTCGTCTGGAAACACCGTCAGAGACACAGCCAGAAATAATGTTTTGCCCAGCTATCTGGGCACTTCTTAGACAAGTCAAGTTGACACATAAAATTAACCATCACACTTGTATATGCATGAAATATCTATGGAAGTAGGAACTTACTGCATAAGTAAGGAAAGAGACAGATGAGGAATAATTCTGTTACCATGTAAAATGTGACATTACAAAGAAAAGTACAAGGCCCCCGCAAGGGCCTAGAGGAAAGAGTGACTCTTTGTAGGGCTTGGTAAAAGCAAGAGGTAAGGAGGGGGATTCTCCAGACAAAGAGGAAGGGAAGGGACACTCCAGGTCAAAAAAATGTGCAAAGGCTTGAAAGAGGCTGACGTGACATTTGATGCTCAGTAAGAAGTGCGATGTGTCCAGAATTTCAGGTGAACTGGAATGGAGTGGCAAGAGATGAGTCAGGTAAGGCTGAATTCCAAGCCAAGGGAGCAAGATGGGTGACATTGCTTGGGTGTCTCCCAAGGATATCAGGTGAATGACACCAGCCTCACCATGGCAGAGCCATTGCTTTGGGCCATCGGGAATACAGCTGAAGCAGCCAGGGACAGCTTTGCACAAACTGAGTTAGCCTCACAACTCTAACCCTTCTCGTGGATGCTTGGATGATAACAACAGCCTGGTTTCTAGCACTGCCTCATCTAATCTACCCTCCATTTGGCTGACAATGTCATTTCTAAAGCAACATCCACCTACTGCCCTATTGTTCTCAGAATCAAGTCCAGTTTCCTTAGTGTGACACATAAGGCATTTTGTAATCTGGTCCTGGCCTTGTCTCTCCCCAGCTTTATTTCTCTGAACTCAGTCTTCCAGCTATCCCATACTACTTGAGTCTGGCCACAAAGTCTTATGCTATTCCATGCCTCTCTGCTTTTCTCCAGCCTAGGATGCCCCATCTCCACCTCCCCTTCCTTCTTGACTCATGGCTCAACATTTAAGACATAGCTCCCTCAGCATTCCTCAAAGACCCACTCATTCCTACCTCTACCCAAGGCTGATTTCAGTGCCCTCTTCTCTCCTTCTAAACCATACTATATACATCTGTATTAGTCTTTTCTGATGCTGCTAATAAAGACATGCCCGAGACTGGGTAATTCATAAAGGAAAGAGGCTTAATTGGCTTACAGTTCCATGTGGCTTGGGAGGCCTCACAATCATGGCAGAAGGTGAATGAGGAGCAAAGTCACATCTTACATGGTGGCAGGCAAGAGAGAATGAGAGCCAGGCAAAAGGGGAAACCCCTTACAAAACCATCAGCTCTCATGAGACTTATTCACTACTACAAGAACAGTATGGGGGAAACTGCCCTCATGATTCAGCTATCTCCCACTGGATCCCTCCCAAAACATGTGAGAATTATGGGAGGTATAATTCAAGATGAGATTTGGGTGGGGACACAGCAAAACCATATCAACATCCTTGGGAGAAGTGGGGAAAAAAATCAAGATTTTGGTGTCAGGGAGAGATTCTTCCCTCTCATTCCCTCTGCTTCTCTGTATTTTGGTGTCTTTCAGGCAACTACTTAACCTTGCTGTAGCTCTGTTTTCTTTTCTGTGGAATAAGGATCATAATCTTGTTTTGCATGATTACCATGTGGATTAAATGGGGTTGTGTATCTAAAGCATGATTGACAATGTCTGCCTTGGCTGGAGTTGCCTGCCACTGCAGGTATTATTGCAGGCATGTCTCTGCTGCTGTCATTATTATAGCATTTCTATTTTTTACATCAAAATTATCTGTTTATGTGCTCTGTATGTCTGCTTTTTCCCTTTGTCATGAAGGAACTACCTTCTGCAGTCTCTGCATGGCTATGCTCAGCACGGTGTGTATCTTGTACTAGGTGCCCAAATGATATTTATTGAAATCAACTATAAAATATTTAAAAATATTTCCTATGATATATAATACACATGGTCATAACAATGGTGGTGATGGCAATAAACATTTGCACAACTTTTACAGTTTAACAAGGAAATTGGGCATATTTTAAAGCTGTGTTCCTTGCTTCATTTTTCTTTACCAAAGAGCATCTTTATTTACCAATTCCTCCACTTAAAAAAAGAATGTGTTACTTACTGCATTCATTAATGTTCGTAAGGAATGTACCTGTGTGCTATTCTTTTGATGAATTTGACCTATAATTTGATTACGTAAGAAAACATCTCTGCAGGGACTCCCTGAAGAAACAGGAAACAGCATAGGAGATGAGGAACAAACACAGCCAATGGTGAGGCCCTCAGCAGGGAGCAGGGAGGGGGTGCTGTTGTTAATAAAAAAAGAAGAAAGAAGATTTTCATCTAAAATGAGAAAAGAGAAGAGAGAAAACAGCTGCATTTATACAAGATGGTATGATTTGCTTCTATTCATGGGCATAATGGGAAAAAATAACTTGAGCATTGGGGTTAAAATTGGGTTGAATTGAAAAGAAATCCAGCTGGATAAAACGGCAGATCTGAACGGAAATGTAAGGTATCCTTGAAATGGCATTAAAATGGTGAGGAAAACAGTCATATTTTAGGAGGGGTGATTGCTCTGTGACTGAGAGGAGCCTGGGCTATATTATTCCTTTAAAGTTCTCTGGTTTCCAGCCTGTAAGAGTTCGGAGACTTGAGCTTCGCTGGGCTCAGTCTGCACTAGGTAAGTGTGGAGCTGAGCTGGCTCCACTGGCATTGTGGCAATCTATGGAAAGATACCTGTGCTTCTGATCCAGTATTTCTCCATCCTAGCTGTGCAGTAGATCAGTATAAATTGAAGCCCCAGTCTACCTTCACCACCTCCTCTCTACCACTCAGCTTGTCATGACCTGCTCAGCAAATAGCTCCACAATTCCTAAGAGCTGTCCTTCAATG
Source organism: Pongo abelii (assembly GCF_028885655.2). Taxonomy (NCBI): domain Eukaryota; kingdom Metazoa; phylum Chordata; class Mammalia; order Primates; family Hominidae; genus Pongo; species Pongo abelii. Next base: position 15,340,808 of record NC_071988.2, read on the forward strand.
CTTTCCTCTCAACTCCCTTATCCAGTCCATCAACAAGTGCTCTCAATTCCACCTCCTAAATATGTCTCTAATCTGAACCCATTTCTCCTCTACTCTGAAACCACTAGTCCAAGCCTTCGATATCTTTTACATTCTAATTAGTCTCTCTGCTTCTCCCCTATTGCCCTTTTCATACTCAGTCTCTTAACAGGAGCCAGAAGGTGTTCTTAAAATGGATCAGATCTTCAGTGGCTTGAAAAACCAACTCTCCCAAAATGGCTTAGCCAGCCCTGCATTATGTGGCCCATGCCTTCTGCTCCAGACCCTTTTCTTACCATTCTACTGTTCATCCACCACACTCTATACACTGGCCTTTGTTCAGGGTTTTCCCCCAGCCATGCATCTTCTATTATTCTGTGGGTAACAGGGCCCCCAAGGCTCACTTATGTCCCTCAAGCCTTATGGTTCATGTGCATACAACCCAGGTGTCTAACCTTGACCTCCAATGACCTCTACCTTATCATACTCCCAACAGATGTGGTTACTTTGTCCAAAGCACTTGGCCTTCCTTCTCCATCTGGTCTTTGCTGGATTGTTGAAAAGAGACAAATCTAAACCATCTTTAAATCCCATTCCTGCCCCCTTTTAGAGGTTTAGCCAGCAGCTGGTGCAGTGGGTCTGCTATCCTCTCTCCTGGAACAGATCCTGTAGCGGGCACAGCCCAGCTTTGTCTGGGGGATAATGAGTGCTGGAAGATTGTGTACTCTGTGCTACTTCAAGACATATAAGCTTGCCCCTCTGAAGCCCATTTCATATATATTGCAATGCATAGTTTCAGTGTCTTTCTGCCCCTTTTGCCAAATCACTAAATTCATCTCATTCTCATCACTAGAAAATCAGCTCCAAGGGGGCAGGAACCCATCTGACACATTTACCCCCATATCCCCCTCCCCTCCTAACATGTTGTTCAAGAGCACCAACACTGCACCCAATTGCCTGGGCAGAATCTTAGCCTAAAACTTTCTGGATGTTTTGAAAGAGATACATCAAATCTCTGTACCTCCTTCTTATTCTTTGTAAAATAGGAAAAATAATAGAAATTACTTTCTACGTTTGGGTAGATTAAATGAGTTAACATACAACAAGCACTTAGAATAGTGCCAAACACTTGAAAGTTCTCACATAGGTTTGAATGATTATTTTTATTGGCCTGTGATAGATGCTCATCAAATGTACTTTGAAAGAATGAATGAATGGATTCTGCAGGTATCAGCTTAAACATCATCTCTTTAGCAAGGTTTTCCAAGAAATCCAAGCTATAGTAGGTTCTTTTCTACAAGGGCACATTACCCCAGTTTGGCCTTCTCTTCTTTGTCTCGCTCTCAGGATCTCTCTCTCTGACTAGACATGATCACTCTGAAGGCAGCCTGTGTTTGCTTCATGGACACATTTTTCCAGCAAGTGCTTAGCACATGAAGTTGCCCAGGGTTAAGTACTGAATGAAAGAAGCGCAACAGGAAGACCGAAAGGTTTTTGGAGTGTGTCTGAGTAGTTGTGTGTGTCCAAGGAATGCAGGACATCAGAGGTCAAGGTTGAATATCTTCAGATCTTATGCACATGGACCAGAAGACTTTGGGGATCCAAGTGTAATTAGATAAGGGAGCTCTGGGGACCCAGATGCCAGTGACTAATGGGATCAAATTTGCAAATCCACACATACACACTTAAAAGCAGAACGGTGCCAAATATAGCCAATATAGTCATGGTCTTTGGAGTCAAAACTGGTCATAAATTCTGGCTCTGCCACCTACTGGCCATGTGACCTAGGCAAATGCCTTAACATCTTTGAGTCTCAGTTTCCCTATTGATGTAATAGGGATAATTATCATTCAATTCATAGGATTATTGTGAGAATTAAATGACAGAATGTGTAAAACTTGCTTATGATTTGTAGTATTGAATTATGTCTATTCAGCTCCCCACTAGATCATCACTAAAATGAAAGTAAAGGAATGAAAGAGGAGAGGTAGGAGAGGAAAAAACAATCTATAAGAAATAACAACATATATCAGAAGCTGGAAAGTGCTTGGAGTAGAGCTCAGTGACACAACAGAGCAGAAAAAGCAGAAGCAGAGAGGAATGAGGGTACAAAGCAAGTCTGAATTTACCCTGTAGAACCCCAGAAAGGCTTGAAACTTGGAAACATCATGAACTGCTGGGCCAGAGGTGAGGATCCAGATGAAAATCAAAAGAATTAACTGAAAGTCTGAACTAGAACAGTAAGACTTCTGGATGTCTCCACCTCTCGCTGCCCAAAGACAGCTCATTTCCTCTCCTCCACAGAGACCAGAGGTTTAGTCTCAAACCCTGAGGGCACCAGTGAGAAGGGAGTGGAGGAGTGAGGCAGGTTGAAATCAGAGTGGTTAGGGGAGAGTCTAGACTGAATAGTGAGACACTGCCTACCTGCTTCAGTTCCTGACTTGTGTCTAGAACTTCATCAGCCAGGGGTATTCCATCCTCTGTCCACTAACACACACAGCAGATCAGAAAATTCTTCTATGGAGAAATGGAATTGCAGAAAACTGCTACAGATATTGGCATCCTCACCATGTACTGGCCTCCTCAATTAAAAACCCAATTTGGCCGGGCACATTGGCTCACGCCTATAACCCCAACACTTTGGGAGACCAAGGCAGGTGGATAACCTGAGGGCAGGAGTTTGAGACCAGCCTGGTCAACATGTTGAAACCCTGTCTCTACTAAAAATACAAAAATTAGCCAGGGATGGTGGTGCATGCCTGTAATCCCAGCTACTCGAGAGGCTGAGGCAGGAGAATCACTTGAAACTGGGAGGCGGAGGTTGCAGTGAGCTGAGATCAGCCATTGCACTCCAGCCTGGGAAACAGAGTGAGACTCTGTCTCAAAATAAATAAATAGAAAGGAAAAACCCAATTTGCCTCCAAACTACCCTGCAGTGAGGCTTTCTACTCTTATTTTAGTGACCCATTCTCAAATATGAAGTATCATTAGATACTTGAGAAATGAGTGAAAAACACCAGATAAAAAGGAACTCAGAAGAAACAAAGGCAATAGAGAAAGCAAAAAAAAATTTAAATTTTTCTATTAATATCTTTAGATACATAAGGCAAGATCTCGAGTCTATGAAAAAGAATAAGATTTCATAACAAGGAGTAAAGGAAAAAAACCACTTTTCAATTTTAAAAATATAATAAATGAAATGAAAAATTAATGAGAAAGATTGGTAGAAATATCAAGAAAATCTTTCAGAAACCAGAGTAAAAATCAAATAGATGAACATTAGGATAGAAAAATAAGAAAAATTAGAAAACTAATTTAGGGAGTCTAATATCTAGCTAACAGGGACTTTGGAAAGAATAAAGAGAATAATATTGAGAGAAAATTTTCAAAGAAATAATACAGAGAAATTTCTCAGAACAGTAAGACATTACTTTTCAGGTTGAGAGGGCCTACCCAATCCCCAACACAGGGAATAAAAATAGATTTACAGAAATTTTAGACTACCAGTGAAAATGAGAACCAAAGATTTCACGTAAAAATACAAGTCAGTACAAAGAAACTAGATTAAGGATGGCATTAGAAAATAGAATAAATATGCTATATGCCAGAAAACAAAGAAAAATATTTTTAAAATTTTGAGGGAAAATTATTTTCAACATATAATTCTCTAATAAGTCACCTTTCAATTAAGCCCAAGTGTAAAATAAAGCCATTTTCAGATAGAAAAGAACTGAACATTTTTAATCTCCTACATATTCATTTTTAGGAAGCTTTTGGAAGATGTATTTCAGCAAAACAAGGGAATAAGCTAAAACATAGAAGTAGAAAAATCCAGAATCCAGGGAACAGGAAAGCCAACAGAGAGGCAGTGAAGGAAAGTTCCAGATTGCAACCATAGAGCAGTCCTAGAGAGTCATCCAATCTATGTTCACATTTTCAGCCACAGCATGGGAAGTGGGAAGCCAGGCAGAGCTCAGTAGATTCTAAGAGGTGAAAAAACAGAGCTGGGAGGCTGGAGAAGCCAAGGCAGATAATAAAATTCACAGGGTAGACTACCAAAGAGAAAAGTGTTGCAGAGAGAACTCCAGAGATTTACAGAGGATCTTTCTCAAGTATACAGTTGAGTATTGATGCATATCTGTAATACAATGCATGCCTATGAGGAAACTATTCAAGATCAGAGGAAGAACCACCTCAAAAGGATTAGAGGGAACAGTATTCAGAACTTATGCAGGGCTGGGAATAGTGCCTGTGCCCACAGCTGAAGTGGAAAACCTTGGAATTCACAAGACATTCATGAATAATGGTCTTGCCTCAGTAGTGGAGAACAACTAAACCTACCTGGCACCCAGTCAAAAATTATCAAGCATACAAAAAAGCAAGAAAAGATTGCCTTAATTAGGAAAAACACCTATCAATTGAAAGTGACCCAGAAATAACACAGATGATAGAATTAACAGACGAAACATTAAAAGTTATTACATCTGTATTCCATATGTTTAATAAGTTAGAAGAAAGACTGAACACATTAAGTAGAGACCTAGAAGAGATTTTAAACACACCCCAATCAAAATTCTAGAGATGAAAATTTCATCTAAGATGAAAAGTACACCGAATAGGATTAACAGCACATTAAACATTGTACAAGTCTTACTCAAACATTACTTTGATTATGGAATAGCTACAAAGTATTTTTAAAGTTCTAAAGGAAGCAGTGCTCTTATCTTAATTCTCATTTATAATCAACGCTGGACTTTCCTATTGACAGTACCTGTGAGTTAATTAAGAAGTCACCTGGCATTGATGTTGAGAAACCTGGCATGTCCTTCATCAAAATAGATTCTTTTCAAGCCATAGAGGATAGGTGCTGCCTGTTTAATGATACTGAGTGGTTGACTCCTTAGCTTGTCATGACTACATCCCTTTCCCAAACACATACATGCCATGTTTTTAACCTCTTGTGCTACAAATAAGAGTCTATGGGAAAAGCCCAGGATTTTGAGGCCTGATTTACCATATTGTTCAATTTTGAATGTGTTCTAGGCATGCTGTGAGGTGCCAGTGACTCAGTGATATATAAGACACAGCACCTGTCTTTATAATGCTCAAAATTTAATGGCAAGAGACAGATGAGGAAATGTGCAATTATGATACAGCATGATATGGTTATGATGGGAAGGAACTGGGTATTAATGAAAGCATACACAATGGTATTTAGATTTGGAAGCTAGAGAAGTTTTGGAGGAAATGAGGTCTTCTATGAACCTCGAAATATGAACAGGAGTTTATCCAGTGAAGAGTTGGAATATGGGTCAAGCAAAGGCCCAGAGCCAAGAACAGGTAAGGCATATTTCAGAAACTGCAAGCAACTCAGCATGGTTAGAAAGCTTGAGGACTGGTCGTGGTGAGAGAGAAGGCTGGGGAGGCTTGATTTGGATATTGTCTCAAGGGAAAAAAAGGAATGGAAGGAATTTATAATGTTATCACATTTACTTTAAAGAATGTTGACTCAGAATAAGATGTCAGAGCTGAAGAGAAGGCAGATGCAATAATCCCAGTGAGATGAATGTTAAATGGCATGAGGCAAAGGCTGCCAGGATGGAGAGAAATGGATACTTTCAAGAGAAATATAGGAGCTCAATTCAACAAAATGTCCTTGGTTAATAATAGGGCGCATGAAAGAATGAGAAGCCTTAGGTCATTTTTGGCTTGAGTAACTGTAAGCCCCCATCCCTGAGTCACTCTAACAAGCTTTCTTTCCTGAATGCCCACCTGACTGCTGGCTACTACTTGTAAAGTCCCCTAGTCCCTGTGTGGGCTGGTGTCTGTTTGAATTCACATTCTTGGAGCTCACCTCAGTCCCCAATGTTACCTGGCACCAACTCTGCATTTTTTGAGTCAGCTCTCATTCTACTTCTCTGTAGTGCTTCAAACCTCCCACCCTCCTTAAAACTCTCATCCAATCATTCATCATTCCCTTTGCAGTCCACAGACTTGCCTTCTATTTCACTAAAAACAATCAAAGCCAACCAAACCAACTGATGCTTGTTACCCTCTCACCCGCTATATGCTAACTTATCTTTACAGCTTTCTGTTGACATGCAGAGAAAAATGTGCCCTATTGCAATGTAAGCATAATTTCTCTGCCAGTGCACTAGATCACCTCCCTTTTCATTTCTTCAGTCACCTGGCTTTGGGGCTCTATCAATTATCTCCTCCTTCTGTACTTCCCCTACTCTTCAGTTTCCTTCCCACCAACATCTAAATATTCCCAAACCTCTGCCATCTTGGAAAACCCTCCCTTGAGTCTTTCTGGCTTGCGTGGCTCTTTCTTTTCTGTTCTAGTTTGCCTAAGACCTAGCCACCCTTTCTCTCACCACTTCTGACTTTCCCATTGATTCCTCAGCCTTCAGAGGCCACCTGTGGGCTAAACCTAGTGCATTTCTTTTTAGCTTTGATGTTACTTTTCTTATTTCAGCAGCACTTAACATGATTGAAACCACTGGACACATTCTTCAAATTCTTTCTTCCCCTCACTGGTCCTTCCATTCTCTTTTGCCTATTCCTCTCCCTTTGCTGGAATGTAATAAATTCATATTACCTGCAGTTTTATATTCGGGTCATTTTATTTTCTACTTAAAGGATTTTAACCAATATTTGGCTTTCTATTTTTTACATAATAAATGTGTGAATATATCTCTTTATAAACCATTCATTGTTTTTGGATAAAGCCAAAGTTCCCCTAAAATACCACCCTTCATCCCTTTCTATATTGCAGAGGTAACTGTGTTTATCTTTTGGTGAAGTTCACTCCTGAGTTTGTTATCTCAGCCTTTACGGACACACCTATGAGGGGTCTTCAAAATGTTCATAGAAAATGCATATTATGAACAAACTATGCATGGTTTTCACATTTTTTTTGCACCAAAATAAACTCATACTAATGTGTTATACCATGTCTGAACAGAATCTAGTTTGAGGCACTAAGAAGGACAATATATCAGTTTGAAAGGAATCCTTACCAGAGCAACATGAATTCTGCTAAAATTGAAGCAAGAACAAACATCAAATTTATGGTGAAACTAGGGTGGAAAATTGATAAAACTCATTGATGCTTTATGAAAATTTATGAGGATAATGCCCCATATTATTCAGCAGTTTACAAATGAATAATTTGTCTTAACAAGGAATAAACCCAATGTTGAAGATGAAGCCCACAGTGGCAGGTCATCCACATCAACTTGCAAGGAAAAAAATTCACCTTGTTTGTGCTTTAATTGAAGAGGACTGATGATTAACAGCAGAAACAAGAGCCAACATCATAGACATCTCAAATGGTTCAGCTTACACAATTCTGAATGAAAAATTAAAGTTTAACAAACTTTCCACTTGTTGGGTTCCAAAACCATTGTGTTCACCAAATCATCTGCAGACAAAAAAAAGTTTTCAATGAAAATTATAAACAAGTGGGATCAAGATCCTGAAGCATTTTTTAAGAAGAATTGTAACAGAAAATGAAACATGGCTTGTCAATATTATCCTGAAGACAAGACATAATCAGAGCAATGGTTACTAAGACGTAGAAGTGGCCCAGTCAAAGCAAAAGGGAACCAGCCAAGAGCAGAGGTCATGGTAACAATTTAGGGGGATTGTCAAGGCATTTTGCTTGTTGATTTTCTGGAAGGCCAATAAATGATAACATCTGCTTATTATGAGAGTGTTGAGAAAGTTAGACAAAGTTTGAGCAGAAAAAAACAAAAAAGTCTGGGAAAGCATTACTAGAGAGTCCTATTCCACCATGACAATGCTCCTGCTCACTCCTTTCATCAAACAAGGGAAATTTTGGGAGTGTTTCAATGGGAAATTATTAGGCATTCACCTTACAGTTGTTATTTGGTGCCTTCTGACTTCTTTTTGCTGTCTAACCTTAAAAAAATCTGTAAGGGGCACCCACTTTTCTTCAGTTACCTCATGTCAAGGATCTCTCATGTCAAGATCCTTAATTTAATCAACTGCTCAGTCCCTTTTGCCACGTGAGGTAACATATTCACATCCATCTTCCTTTCTGCAAATACTTATGGAATGCCACCATGTACTTGGCACTACACTGGACACTTGCGATATAGAAGTTAACAGTGACAATTGGTAAGAAAAACCCCTAGCACCTCTAAAGGAACGTAAAACAGGACATTTCATATAATTACACACAAAAATCACACAAAAACGTAAATTTCATGTTCTGCTTCAGAATACTAATGTGATAGTTAATAATCTAAAAAAGGTTGCATTGACATGGCTAAATTTTCAGGACCCGCAGTTCTTTAGGGATGAACTAAATGGCTGAAATCATAGCTTACAAAAGAGTCTTGACTTTGATGTGAAATAAAACTTACATATTTTATTTTTATCTTTTAGTTCCACTTTCTGTAAACTTTTTGAAGTCCTCTAGTATCTGCAATCTTTAGAGCCTTCCTCTACCCCAGAGGTCACCACTGTTTTGGTTTGATAGAAATGGTAACTTACCTGCACATTGCGCACATGTACCATAAAACCTAAAGTATAATAATAATAATAATAATAATAATAATAAAAAGAAATAATTATATTTACTCTGCAAAGTAATTTTTAACTTTACTCTGCAAAGCACCTGATTAAAAAAAAAAAAAAAAAAAAAAAAAAAAAAAAAAAAGAAATGGTACCAGATCTTTTCCCATGCATTTATAGACCTGTATAAATCCATGGGTATTTAGTTTAGTTTTATGGAAGTTTAAAAAAACTTGCATAACTTATTTTTGCAAATTGTCTTAAAAACAATGACAGTGTGTCTTGAAAAATCTTTCCTTGTTACTACTAATGGGCCAATCACATTCTTTTAACATACAACAAAGTATTCTATGGGTACCGATTAGCTTCCTATTGCTGCCATAACAAATTACCACAAACTTTGTGGTTTAAAGCAACACAAATTTGTTTATTTATTTATTTTAAAACATTTATTTCCAGTTCAGGGGTACATGTGAAGGTTTGTTACACAGGTAAACTCATGTCATGGGGGTTTAAAATTTATGGTTCAGAGGTCAGAAGCTGAAAATGGGTTTCACTGGGATAAAATTAAGGTATGCGCAGGGGTGCGCTTCTTCTGGAGAAAGTGTAGGAAGAGGAAAGTGACAGAAAAGAATCTCTTTCCTTGCCTTTTGTAGCTTTCAGAGGCCACTTGCATTCCTTGGCCATAGACCTTTCCTCCATCTTCAAAGCCATCAGTGTAGCATCTTCAAATCTCTCTCTGACTCTAACATTTCTGCTTCCCCTTTTCATGGATAAAGACCCTTGAGATTACATTCAACCCATCTGTATAATCCAGGATAATCTCTCATGTCAAGATCCTTAATTTAATCAACTGCTTAGTCCCTTTTGCCACGTGAGGTGAGGTAACATATTCACAGATTCCAGGAATTACAATGTGGACTTCTTCTGCATACCTCAGGCCCCATAGTCTGTAGCTGTTTTCCTCTTTTTTCTTTCTTCATTCTCCTTGGTGACCTTTCTCATACTACTGAATGATGCTACATTTCTATCTCCAACTCCAGTTACAGCTATTTATTGAGTCTATCTGCCCTCTGAGGTTCCACAGGCTCTGGAACCATGCCGTTTGTCTTCTTCAGGCCTTTGCACATTTGGTCTCTTGGTTTGAGGACTTTTCCCTCCTTTCAAGTCACATTATCTTCTTTGTCCTTCAAGACTCAAGGTGTTAGCATCCTTCCCCAGGATGTTTTCTTTCCAGATCAGTTCTCATACCTTCCAGAACTATGCCTATTGCAGTTTTCATCCTGTATTCTAAATGCCTGTGTTTTACCTGTTAACTTTCTCGGCTTATCTATTATTTCTTGTAACCCTAGTGCTTGGACCAAAAGTAGACATTTAATCAATGTTTGTTGAATATATGAGGTCAGAAAAAGCAGTCCTGAGGGCAACCATTTGCTTTGAAATCTGTCTTAAAGTTGCAGCTACTTCTAGATTTCCAACCCATGAACTTCTAACATTCTCCAACCAGTACAGTTTAGGAAAAGGGGGCTGCAAGTGTGACTTCATGCCAACCCTCCAGGGGTTTTCTGAAGACCTCAGTTCATATCAGGTGTCTCTGCATGCAGCTACTTTAGGTCCTGGCAACCTTCCCTTCCTCTTGCCCATTCAGAAAGAAAGGTGAACTGCTCCTCTCTGTCATTAGTCCCAGGGTCCTATGCTTGTTCTCATTAGCTTTTCTATTCCTGCCCATTCCTTTGAGGTATTCCCTTTACTTTCTTCTCCTTATCCAACTTGAACATGCTCTCTGTTTCCTGCCAGATCCCTGACTAACAGGGGCAGTGGTCATATCTAATCTGTACCCAGATCCTCAATAGTTCAAACCAAGCCTGTATCTCAGCACTCAGTTGATGTTTATGGAATGAATATTGAATATTCTGTAATAAACTTACTAAATTTTATAGTGTCATAGTGTAATCATGAAATGTTATAACTGGACCTGACTTTTGATATTTTCCAGCCAAGACCCATCATTTTACCTAAGCGAATTATAGTTTGGAAATTATGATGGAAGAGAGATTGTGCAATAATGGGTAGAGGAAAGATTTCAGAGTCATGTAGACTTGGGTTTGGATCAGAGGTGCCACTGGGCATACTCAGTTTTGTCAATTGCTAAATGAAGACAATATTACATCACTGGGTTGTTGAGAAGATTAAATGAGCTGATGCACCTGAGTTCCCTGGTATAGAACCCAGACGTCCTTATTTCCATTCCAGGGTGCACGCCACCATTTGGCCAACCAAACTGAGCTGAATATGTGATAGTTTAGTATATAGGAAGGACTTCATGTGGCCCTACTCCTGGTGTGTACGTCCATGCTGCTAAACCAGTGATAAGAGATGAAGGAGTTCTTGCAGCCGGCTCCCAGCTGACTCTTCCAGACCATATTTTGACATTTATGTTTTCTTCTCTTTCATTCTGTCGTTATACTTATTTTTGTAGCTACAAATTTTTATATTTAAATTCACACTCTTAGAAGATAGAAAAGTTGAAAAAAAAGTTGTTCAAGGGGATTCCACACTTGTTCTCCAGAACATTATTTTCTAACTCCACGTCTCTTCCTGCAAAAGTTCTTCCAGGGAGGGTGCTCTATGAAACAAGCTTCCTATTTAGCTAAGCCTCAGGCAAGCTCATACTCTTTTTTCTAAGGGATAGAATGTGTGGGTCTGCAGTCCTATTCCAGCAAATATCTTGATACAGCAAACATTTCCTGACGTCCTGTTTCCTTCCAAGTATTCTGAAGCTTGCAAACGCAGATATAATGAATGGAGCCTTTAGGGTGAACAATCGCTCAACAGCATAAGTTATTTTAATGGGCCCATCACTTGAAACTAAACTTCCACCATCTGTTCTACCCTTTAACTGCAAATGCAAAAAGAACACCATTCCCAGTGGCATCATAAAAAGTTAGATATAAGTGATTTAAATGCATGTTTTGGTTTTGTATTCAGTGCAATATGCATCTGAAGGAAGGCTCATATTGGATTTATTTTTTATGGCAAAATCAAAATTCAGAGTGGAGGAACATCTCTGTTAACAGTTGAGTACCTTTAGAGTTGGCATGGAATGTGTTCTACCATGTTATTCATTCATTCATTCATTCATTCATTCATTCATCTTTCTTTCTGCAAATACTTATGGAATGCCACCATGTACTTGGCATTGTACGGACACTTGGGATATAGAAGTTAAAAGTGACAATTGGTAAGACCCCTAGCACCTCTAAAGGAAAGTAGAACAGGACTTTTCATATAAATACACGTAAAAATCATATAAAAAACATAAATTTCATGTTCTCCTTCAGAATACTAGTGTGAAGGAATAAGAAAAAGTTTGCAATCAGTCAGATCTTGATTTAAAATTCCCAACTGCTCCATAATGTAACCTGAGACTGTTTCCTTATTTAACAATGATTTACATATCAAACTTTGTCTCCTCATCTGGAAAATGGGAGTAATAATATCTCCTTCTTGAGTCTGTTGCCATTGAATAAGTTGTATACACAAAGCTGTTAGCTCAGGGCTTGGCTCATAGTTGGTGCTATATGTTAATTCTCCTTCTGTTTTCTAAATAGCATTTTTTATGGATTTGGGGAAATTACATCTTAAAGTAATGTTTTCCCTTTACTACGTAAAATAATACACTCATAGAACACCAGAGTAGAAAAGAGTCTAAGAACTATTCAACTTTCAGCCTGGGCAACATGGCGAGACCCTGTCTCTACTAAAAATACAAAAAAATAGCCAGGCATGGTGGTGTGCACCTGTGGTCCCAGCTACTAGGGAGGCGAGGTGGGAGGATTGCTTGAGCTTGGGGGGCAGAGGTTGCAGTGAGCTGAGATTGTGCCACTGCACTCCAGCCTATGTGACAAAAAGAGACTCTGTCTCAAAAAAAAAAAAAAAAAAGGAAAATTCAGCCTTAACTTAATGTTCCTTATCGTATAGATAAATTTCATTCCAGAGAGAATTAGCAACTCAAGTCTCGCAGTATGCAATGGTTTCTAAAGCATTTTGGTTGTGTACCTATGAATAAAAAAATTTTAAGCATGCACTTCATATATATATATATATATGTATTTGGAATCATGGATAGCTATATTAACATATTATAGGCTGGGCGCGGTGGCTCACTCCTGTAATTCCAGCCCTTTGAGAGGCTGAGGCAGGCGGATCACCTGAGGTTGGGAGTTTGAGACCAGCCTGACCAACATGGAGAAACCCTGTCTCTACTAAAAATACAAAATTAGTCAGGCATGGTGGCCCATGCCTGTAATCCCAGCTACTCGGGAGGCTGAGGCAGGAGAATTGCTTGAACCTGGGAGGTGGAGGTTGCGGTGAACCAAGATCTTGCCTGGGCAACAAGAGCGAAACTCCGTCTCAAAAAACAAACAAACAAACAAACAAAGACCAAAAAAACCATATTACATACATTACTATATATAACAGAAATAAAAAAGAATGAGAAAATACGAACAATATTTATTGTCTCACTGGTTTTAGTGGCTTCATACTATGCTTAAGGCATGCGTACTGGTCTCTGGAGGCACACTGCATGCTTGGATGAAGTTTATTATTAACATTAATATATAATTTCACAGTCAAACACTTTTTGAAAATACATTGAAGAAATTTTTAACTGATTGCATTATTTCTATCTTGTGATGGGGCTGACCAAGACCTCATACCAGGAGGAGAAGCATCAACTCTGCCATTTTCTTGTTTTCCTCCTGTATTATGCTCAACCCACCATTTCTTTGCAGGGATATTTTCAGCCACTTCTCCATTTCGTGATGATTAGTATGATTAGAACTGGACAATAAAATGCATATCCACTTAACCAGGTGCATGTTAATATACTGACAGTGAACAGATGTGTGAGGGAGCTGCAGCTGTCCCTTCCCTTCATGGAACTTGTCCTTGAGAGCACTCTTTGCACATTATGTGGCATGTGACCCTCTTACATAACAACCAAAGGTGGGTGAGAGTATCAATATGCATGTAAAACATTAGTAAAGCTCTTATTATTTCTCAAGGATGAATAGTTAAATAGTTTTTCTTAATATTTTCTTTTCACTGTTCCCAAAATGGCCATGCTCACCTCACACTGAAGGACACTGAATTGCTGGAAATGGAAGGACTAGAGTCTATTGATTTCAGCAAATGTTTTTTCCTCAGAAAATATAATTGTAAGCAAATACAAAAAAATTTTATTTCATTGTAGTCTAACTTGTTCAGAAAAGTGTGCATACCAAAGTGCACACCTTCATGAAGCTTCCTAAAGTGAATCCACCCCATGACCTTCATGAAGATCAAGAAATAGAACCTTCCCGGCACCCACTTTGGTTGTGTGCGTCCATCTTCCCCCACGTAACTCCTGTCCTGACTTCTAAATCCACAGATTCATTTGCTTGTTTTTCTAATTTTATACATAAGGAATCATACAATGGAAATTATTTTGAATCTGGATTTCTTTTGTGTAACATAGTATTTGTGAGATTTATCTGTGTTGGTAGGTGTAGTGTGGTTCTTTCATTTTTTTTTTTGTTTTTGTTATATAGTATTTTATTGTTTGAGCATATAATTGCGTATGTGTCCATTCTAGGGTTGATGAATATTTGAGTTATTTTTATTGTATGGTATTATGAATAATGCTCCAGTAATGCTCATACATTTGGGGTGTGCATGTGTGTGTGTATATATATATATACACACACACACACATTTTAATTGGATATATACATGTATGTCCATTTAAATATATACTTAAAATATGTTTATATATGAATATATTTACATATAATTATAAATATGTATTATAAATATATAAATATAGTTATATATATAAACAGTGGATTTGCTGAGTCATAGATTGGATATATATTGAGCTTTACCAGATAAAGTACAGCACATATGAATCAACCATTGTCACAATAACGGCATGAAGTTAACCACATCAAAATGAGCAACATATAACAATGAGCATTTATTACTCACCCGTCTGTGGGCTGGCTGGGATGCTGCTGATTTAAGTTGGGCTTACTCGGGCTTGGGTGTCTCTCATCTTTCTTGGACCAGTGGCTTCTCTGGGTACATTCTTTTCACAGCAAGAGGCTGGAACCAAGATGGCTTGCCTAACTGCAAAAGCATATTTCAAGCCTCTGCTCACATGTTGTCCACCAATATCCTCAGTGCAATGCAAGTCACACCCAAGGGATGGGGAAAAATCATGCCACCCGCCATGCGGTCTTTGTTAGTGTGTGAATATATAATTCTATTACAGAGAAATGAGGAAATTCGCATCAATAATTAAATTGGTCAGATAGTTATTTAAAGTGTGCCAATTTACGCTGCCAGCAGTGGTTCTTAAAGTTCCCATTACTCTACATTTTCGACATTTGGCATTTTCAGTCTTTTTAAAGATAGTCATTCAATACTATGGTTTTAACTTATGGCTACCTAATGATTAATAAGGTTGAATACCTTTTCATATGTTTATTGCCTTTTCTAAATTGCTTGCCCAAGATTTTTACCCATTTAAAAAATTAGGTTGCCAATCTTTTCCTTATTGATTCATGGAATATATTCTGAATAGGAATTCTTTGTCAGTTATCTCTTTCCCCACTCTGTGCCTTGCGTTTTCACTCTTCTAATTGTGTTTTGGATGAATATACACTTTTTATTTTGAATGTAGCCCAATTATCAATCTTTCCCTTTATGATGAATGCCTTGTATGTCCTCTTTAAGAAGTCCTGGTCTACCCTGAAGCCATGAAGATATTTTCTCGTGTTTTCCTTCAAAAGCTTTATTGTTCTTTACATATTTAGATATGCAATCTCTCTGGAATTGGTTTTTATGTATTTTATAAGGTAATGATTCAGATTCATATGGATGTCTAATTGACCCAGTACCATTTATTGAAAGATCATCTTTTCGCTACTGCAGTGCGGGGACACTCTCATATGAAATGACCATTATGTGTTACCCATCCCTGAACTTTTTTTTTACATTCCATTGACCTATTTGTCTGTCTTTATGTCAATATTATACTCTCTTGATTACTGTAGCTTCATGATACATCTTGACAATTGAGACCATGAACCCTCTAGCTTTGTTCTTCTTCAAGATTGTTTTCACTTTTCTTGACCCTGTATTTTCATTAAAAATGTTTAAACCTGCTTGTCAATTTTTACAGCAATCCTTCTGGGATATTGATTAAAATGATAACGATTAACTTGTGGAGAATTGATAATTACAACTTCTTTCAGTCTATAAGCATGAAATATTCCTCCATTTTTTAAGGTATTTAAAATGTTTTACTCAATAGGTTTCTGTATATATATATAATATATATATATACTGGGCTTTTTATTTTTATTTATTTTATTTTATTATATATAGAGGTATATATAAATATATATATTTATAGTTATAAGTTTTTATGCTACAGTAAAAGATGTCTTCTTAAATTTCATTTTCCAGTAGTTTTTTTGTTAGTATATAGAAATAAAATTAATTTTATATTGTTTCTATCTGGTGGCTTTCCCAAATTTACTAACAAATTCTATCTTATCTGTATTTTTTCAGATTTTTCGATACACACAGTAATGTTATCTGCAAATAATGACAACTTTGTTTCTTTTTTCCAATTCTTATACCTTTTAGTTCTTTATCTTGCATTATTACTTTGAATATATTAGTATATATTGAAATAAAATATTTTCTAAAGTTCTTTCTGTAGGTTCCCTTAATCAAATTTAACCTGGTCCTTTCTAGTCTTAGTTTGCTCAAAGTTTTTAATAGGAAATTTTATCCATTTTTTTGCATTATTAACATATTTGTGTAATTTTTTATGTTATTCTATTAATATGGTGGATTATAATCCATTAATGTTTGAGCATTAAGTTAACCTCATGTTCCTGAAATAAGCACAATGTGGTCATAATAATTCTTTTCATGTGTTGCTTAATTCGTTTTGCAAATCTTTTGTTTTGTGTTTTATTTATTTATGTTCATGTGAGTTATTGGTCTCTAGTATTTTTCTTGCAATATCGTTGTCAAGTTTTGATTTCAAAGATGTACTGGCCTTATGTATAATATGACTTGAAAAGGGAACTGGCTTTGTCCATACTCTGGAAAAATTTGTGTAATATTGGTGTTATTTCTTCCTCAAAGTGTTTGGAAGAGTTCACCAGTGATGTATCTTGGTATGGAATTTTCTTTATGGAAAACTTTACTTACTTCAATATCTTTAATACCTATATACATATTCAAATTACTTTTTCTTGTTTAGCTTTGGTAAGTTGTTTTATAATAAATCACCTATTTAACCTACATTTCCAAATTTATGGGTATAAATTTATCATATTTTGTTAATTTCAGTGTCTATAGAATTTGTAGTTATGTCCTATTTTTCACTGATGGTATTACTTTTTAGCAACTTATTCTTTTCTTGATGTGTTTTACAATGGATTTATCAATTGTATTAACTTTTCAAGTATCAACTTTTAGATTTATTGATTCTTTTTATTGTACATTTGTGTTGTATTTCAGTAATTTAGAATTTCGTCTTCATTATTTTCTTCTTGACGTGTTTTTCCTGTCATCATCTTATATCACGACTCCAAGCCTATCTTCCTATCTGCTAGGTTTAATTGAGGCTATATGTTTTACTATGAGCGTGATTTTAACTGCATCCCATATGTTTTGATATCTTGCATTTTTATTATCATTCAGTTCAAATTATTATTTAATTTCCATTTTGACTTTTTCTTTCACTTATGGGTTATTCGAGAGTGTAAAGCTTAAATTGAAGATATTTGGAGCTTTTCCAGTTAGCTTATGCCATTAATACTGTTCTTGCTTAATTTCATTGTAATCAAAGGATATATTCTCATTTAAGTCATTTAGAATTTGTTGAGACTTACTTTATGATCCAATGTATGGCTGGTTTTGGCAACTTCTATATGTCCTACCTACCCCAAAATAATATGTTTTCTGCAGGTTATGAATGCATTTTCCTATATAAGTTAATTAGATTCACTATTGCATACATGTTCAAATCTTACGTTTCCTTAGTTTTGTTTATGATGCCATATTCCACTGATTACTGATAGAAGTATCTTAAAATTTCCCACTATAATTGTGGCTTCGTATGTTTCTTCTTTGAATTTGGGTCATTTTTTGCTTCATGTATTGTGAAGCTGTGTTATTTTGTGCATAAAAATTTAGATTAAAAATATTTTCCTGTAGATTGACTCTCTTATAATTACAATATCCCTTTTATTAAAATTTGTTTTTATTTTTTATTTTTAGATATTATATTGGGTCTCATTATGTTGCCCAGGCTTGTCTCAAACTCCTGGACTCAAGCAATTCTTCTGCCATGGCCTCTCAAAGTGCTGTGATTATAGGTGTGAGCCACTGCACCCAGCCTTCCCTTTTTATCTCTAATAATATTCCTTGCCTTAAATTCTATTTTGTTTCATATTGGTTGGATGTTATACATTTTCCATTGTTTTACTTTTCTATATTCTTCTATGTAACGAATATCTCTTGAAAGTATCATAGAGTTGGTATTTTTATTTTTTCCAATCTGGCAATCTTTGGCTTTTAATTAGGGTATTTACTTTGTTGACATTTTATGTAATTACAAATATATTTGGGTTTAAATCTATCATCTTACTACCTTTTAAAAATGTATTTCACTCTTTTCGTGTTTGGTCACCCTAATTTCTTGCCTTCTTTTGGATTTTTAAAATTATTTCAATTTCTTCTACTATTTGTTTGTTACTTTTACTGTTTTCTAAGTCTGGATTCCCAAGAAGTATAGCCAGAGATGAGGATCCATGTTCAAGTTATTTACTGCAGGGATGCTCTCAGGAGAAGAAGACTAAAGAAAGCAGAATAGGTCAGGGAAGAAACTCAAGCAAGAGTGGCTCTCTGCTACAGACTAGCTTCAATATAATCTTTTTTTTAATTTCATTATTATTATACTTAAAGTTTTAGGGTACATGGGCACAACGTGCAGGTTTGTTACAAATGTATACATGTGCCATGTTGGTGTGCTGCACCCATTAACTCGTCATTTAGCATTGGGTATATCTTTCATTATAATCTAAGGGGAATCTCTGGAGCACAAATTGCACCACAGAGTTAGTCCTCCTTGAAAGAAGGGGGCTTTTTGTACTCCTGCCAGTCAAACATTATTCAAGTTCTGTTGTGGTGGCTGGGGAAAGAATGAGGGTACATAGCCCGCATTTCCCTGCTTTTTAAATAAGGTTAATTTTTAAAATGTTTGCTCACCATTTGTGATTTTTCTCCCGTGAAAAGCTTGTTCATATATATTGTCCATTTATCTATTGGATTGCTGGTCTTTTTCTGTATTTCTTTATATATTCTGGATATTCATTCTTTGTCAGTATATGCTGCAAATATTTTCTCTTTCTTGTCTTTTCATTTTCTTTATTGTTTTTTGACAAATGGGAAGTCTTACAATTCTTCTTATTGTAAGATCCAGGGTACATGTGCAGGAAGTGCAGGTTTGTTACATAGATAAATGTGTGCCATGCTGGTTTGCTGCACCTATCATCACCTAGGTTTTAAGCCTGGCATGCATTCACTATTTTTCCTGATGCTGTCCCCACCCCGCCCATGCCCTCCCCTGACAGGCTTCACTGTGTGTTGTTCCTCAACCTGTGTCCATATGTTCTCATTGTTCAGCTCCCATTCATAAGTGAGAATATGTGGTGTTTGGTTTTCTGTTCCCACATTAGTTTGCTGAGGATGATGTCTTCTAGCTCCATTCATGCCCCTGAAAAGGACATGAGCTCACTCCTTTTTATGGCTGTATAGTATTCCATGGTGTATATGTACCACATTTTCCTTATCCAGTCTATCATTGATGGGCATTTGGGTTGATTCCATGTCTTTGCTATTGTGAATATTGCTGCATGAACATATGTGTGCCTGTATCTTTATAACAGAATCATTTATATTCCTTTGGGTATATACTCAGTAATGGGATTGCTGGGTCAAATGGTATTTCTGGTTCTAAATCTTTGAGGAATCGCCACACTGTCTTCCACAATGGTTGAACTAATTTGCATTCCCACCAACAGTGTAAAAGTGTTCCTTTTTCTCCACAACCTTGCCAGCATATGTTGTTTCTGGGCTTTTTATTTTTATTTTACTTTATTTTATTTTTTTGAGACAGAGTCTCGCTCTTGTCATCCAGGCTGGAGTGCAATGGCGTGATCTCGGCTCACTGCAACCTCCGCCTCCCAGGTTCAAGCGATTCTCCTGCCTCAGCTTCCCGAGTAGCCGGGATTACAGGCACCCGCCACCAGGCCTGGCTAATTGTTTTGTATTTTTAGTAGAGACAGGGTTTCACCACGTTGGTCAGTCTGGCCTCAAACTTCTGAACTTAGGTGATCCGCCCACCTTCATCTCCCAAAGCGCTGGGTTTACAGGAGTGAGCCACTGTACCTGGTTGGACTTTTGAATAATTGCCATTCTGATTGGCATAAGATGATATCTAATTGTGGTTTTGATTTGCATTTCTCTATGATCAGTGATGTTGAGCTTTTTTCCAACTTTGTTGGCCACATGTATGTCTTCTTTTGAGAAGTGTCTGTTCATGTCCTTTGCATAAATGGGAAGTCTTAAAGAGTGTATTTGAATTTATTAGTTTCTTCTATTAGAATTTGTGAATTTCATTTCATTTTGTTCTCTTGTTTACAGAGTTAATTTCTACCTCAGTCTTATAAAATACTTTTTAGTGGTGTCTTCTAAATGATTTTACAGTTATGCCTTTAACATTTAAGTCTTTGTTTAAGCTGGGATGGATTTATGTATGGTGTGAGGCAGGGCCTCAAATTTAATTAGGAATCTTAATTCCACTTGTAATCTTAATTCTCCCTTGCCATGTAACATGATATTTCACAGCTTCTGCAAATTAGAACATAGACATCTTTGGAGTGGAAGAAATTGTTCTGCCTCCTACAGTGTGCTGTTTGGCCTCAAAGTTTCATATCCAACTTACATGCAAAACATAAGTTGGATATGAAAACATTCACAATTGTCCAATTCCTCCTAACAGCCACAAATGTGTCAACTAATTACAGCATACACATTAAAAAAAAGTCATCTAAATTTCATCAGCTTAAAAGTCTTAAGTCTCACCATCTAAATCATTTAAATCAGGTATGAATGTGGCTGTGTGTATAATCCACTCTAAGGCAAATTCTCCATCTGAAACCTGCAAAACTCAAGAAATATCAAAATATATAGTGGTAGGACAGACATAAGATATCGGTTACAGAAATTCCCATTCGAAAAGGGAGAAAATTGAAGGAAACAAGCAAACAAACAAAGAAAACCCAAGAGTCAGTGGTTCCAAGCAATTTTGAAATCCAGCCAGGAAAACTCCATTTGATTCCAGGGCCTGGGAATAATCCTCTATGACTTGAGGCACCTCCCTCTGGGCTGGAGGATTCAACCTTTAGGCTCATGGATTTATTCTCACAATCATAACTCCTTTTTCTTAAAAGATAGCATGCATTTACAACTGAGTAGTTTTACCAGCCTGTTTTTTGCCTCTAGAATCTGGGGGAAGGGTTGACAGACTTTCATTTCATCCTCTCCCTGCATCTTTCAGTCCAAGATGGCAGTATTTCTGCTGATATGAGATTTCAAGAACTTTGTTGATCACTCATGTATGTCATGGGGATTCATGCCATTAGACAAGAGGCTCCTCCACAGATATTTCCTGGATAAGCCCAACTCTGTTCTTGGCTTCTGCTTAGATAGCTGAAATGATCCATGAGTAACACTTCTAGTTTCTCTAGTTTCTTCAAAAACCCATCTGTGCAACTGAATACTCTGATGTTCTGATTCTTCCAAAGCACTAGCATAAGGCTGTCCACCACACCCTTGACTTTCTCTCCAGAGCATGCTTCCCTGAAACTGAATATCCTAATTTTAATATCTTTTGTAATATGGATAAGTCAAGAATTTTCTGAATTATCAAATTCTAGTTTCTTTTTGGTTAACAGTTCTACAGTCTACTTATTTCCTCTTGCATTTTACTATAGCAGAGAGAGGAAACTAGACTTCACCTTTAATACTTTGGTTGAAATCTTTTCAGCTAAATATCCAAGCACATTGTTTACAAATTCGCTTTCCACATACCTGTACACAATTCAGCTAAACTTTCTGTCACTATGTAAAAAGGATCTCTTTTCCTCTGGTTTTCAATAATATATTCCTTATTTCCATCTGTGCCTTCACTGGCAGTACCTTAAATGTCCATATTTCCACCAACAGTCTGCTTATAATGATTTAAGCATTCTCTAAGATGTTGTAAGTTTTCCCTATCATGATCCTCACTTTCTTCTGTGTCCTCACTAACAGAGTCATTAACAGAAATATCTCCGCTAAGAGTGTTTGTGAGGCAATCTAGGTTTTCTTCTCTCATGCACTTCAAAATTCTTCCAGCCTCTTCCCACTGCACAATTCTAAAGTTAATTCTATATTTGTAGGTATTTATCTCAATAACACCACAAAATTTAAATTAGCTCCCTATTGCTATTATAACAAATTACCATAAACTTTATGATTTAAAACAACGAAAATTGATTATCTTGCAATTATGAAGGTTAGAAGTCTAAAACAGGTCTTACTGGGCTGAAATAAAGACATTGGCAGGGCTGTGTTCCTTCTGGATCTTCTAGAGGAGAATTCATTTTCTTGACTTTTCCAGCTTTTAAAAGTCGCTCACATTTCTTGGCTCTTGTCCCCTTCTTCCATCTTCAAAGACAGTAATGGCCAGTCGAGTCCTGCTCATTTTGCCTCCTTCCTCCACAGTTAAGGACCCATGTAATTACACTGAGCCCAGATAATCTAGGATAACTCTATTATTTTAAGGTCAACTAATGAGCAACCTTAATTTCCCCTTGCCATGTAATAGAACATATTCCAGGGATGCGTATCTTTTTTTTTTTTATTGACACCGAGTCATAGGATGCGTAATCTTTATGGGGACATCTATCTGCCTCATGACATGCTTATTACAGATTTCTGTGAATATCTTTTTTTTTTTTTTCTTTTGAGATGGAGTCTCACTCTGTCACCCAGGCTGGAGTGCAGTGATGCGATCTCGGCTCACTGCAACCTCCACCTCCCAGGTTCAGGTGATTCTCCTGTCTCAGCTTCCCAGGTAGCTGGGGTTACAAGCCCATGTCACCACGCCCAGCTAATTTTTTGTGTTTTAGTAGAGATGGGGTTTCACCGTATTGCCCAGGCTGGTCTCGAACTACTGAGCTCAGGCAATCCACCCACCTTGGCCTCCCAAAATGTTGAGATTACAGGCGTGAGCCACTGCGCCCAGCCGTGAATATCTTTTCATAAATAGTTTTAAATTAATATTTTTAAAACAAATTAAGGATGTGTCTTTTAAATTTCATGAGACACAATTACATATTCATTCACTAATTTTTTCATTTATTGTGAAAATGTTTTGAACACTAATCTTTGTTTTGGTACTCTAATGGGAGTTGTCAAAATGGAACCATCTCTGAGAGGTAGTGGAGCATGTGGCTAAGCTCACAGATTCTAGAATTTAACTGCCTGGGGTTGAATTCATTGCCTCAGCAGCAACACTACTTATAAACTTTCTCATCTTGGGATAGTTACTTATCCTTCCATGCCTCAGTTTCCTTATCTTAGCAAGAGGCTTAAACTAGTGCCTGACATATCAAACATCACATTAAGTGTTTGCCATTAACATCATTTTCATTTTCAGCCCTCAAGGAGCTCATGGTTTAGTTGCGGATTCAGACAAGTAAACAAAGTGTGATCGTCTCCATGACTAAGGTAAATTTTAAACATAATGAAACTCAGTGCATTTTGGTTAGACTATAGAATCAGTTTATCTGAGAATAAATAAGATATTTTCTTCTCCCTGACTATCATCTCCCTTTCTCCTGTGTTCCCTCATGAAATGTTAGCATTCTGCTCAACTTATCCGTGTGAGTCTAGGTGCTCTCCTGCCCTTCCCTTCCCCATCCTTCACATCTACTCAGACAAGTCCTGTTAATTCGATCTCGCTAAAATATAACTTTTCTCTTCCCTTCTTTTCATGTCCCTTTTCCATTCTTTTATCATCATTAACTTTGAATATTTAGTAGTGTACTAATTGGGCTACCTACCTCTTTTATCTCACCCCTTTCTTCTATCCTTTACAAAGCTTCCAGGGTGATTTTTCTAGAAAACAAAGTTGATTGCTTTCTGTTAAAAACATTTTCACCCTCAGGATTAAATCCAAACCCTTTCACACGATATATGCATCAGTTAGTATGCTTTTGTTCACTGTAAATTAAATCTACCTAACTTGTGATATGAGTCCCTAGTAAATACATATTTTTCTCACATGATAAAATGTCTGCAAACAGGTGATGACTGGTATTTGTTCAGAGTCTCAGTAAAGGATGCAGGGTCTTTCTACCTTCTACTTTGCCACTGTTAACATGTTGGCAACTCTCATGCATGCTACCTCATGGTCACATGATGCTTGCTACTGCTCCAGGCACCATATTCATGTTGAAGGCAGGAAGAAGGGGAAGAGACAAAAGACTTCCCTTTACATCTTATTGGCCAGAACTGGTTCACATGTCTGCTTCTTGGCCGGTCATTGAGGAAGGGGAATGATATTACCTAATTGGTTTAGACCAGTCATGGTTTAATCCCTTGACTGAGAAGAGGATTGCCTTCTCAGAGATCAAGGGATCTCTATATGTGAACTGAATCAAGATTCTGATAGCAGGGAAGACATGGTAAATGACATTGGGTAAGCCACTGGCAGGGTTTGCCACAGCATCCATGCCTGATCTGGCTTTTGCTTACCTCTTCAAGCTCATTTCTCACTATTGTCACTGTCAATCCACACACTACCCTCAACCCTAATCCATCCAATCTGAGTCTCTGTTATATGTAATTTTCCAAGATGCTATTGTTGCCTTATGCATTTGTGCCTTTCTCTATGCTGTTGCATCTGTCTGGCAACCCTCTGTGCTGTGTCTTCCTAGCAAACATGTTCTCATCTTCCTGGAAAATATATCCTTATCCTGCAAGAAAACTAGAGTATCTGTCCCTCTGTGAAGACTTTCCTGAGTCCGCCTGAGCTTCCACTCTAATCTGCACACAATTCCGTTCCAGTAGGTATTGTATTTGTTTGTTGTATGTTTGTTTTCCCTCCCTAAACAATAACCTCCTTGAGAGAGGACCAATGTTTTACTGTCTTTGTATTCTCAAAGTGCATTGTGGCTGGCATGAAGCTTTTCTTTGAACATTTTTGGCTGTAACAGTGGAAGCGATGTATTATCTGGAGCTTGAAAGATGAGTAGGGTTGGCTAGAGAGACCGTGAAGAAGGTCATTCAAGCAAGAGAGAATGGCTTATGTTTCCTAAATGACCTTTAGGAATGTGTGAATGACCTAAGGTGTTACCTTAAAAGTCACTTCCTCCTCTGATACCCATGCCAGCTTACATTACCCTGCTCTATTTCCACTTTCCTTATCACAACATTGATCCCCTCTTCCTTCCATCACTTCCCCACCTAGCCAATCTGAGCAAAGGGCACTACCATTCATCATTCATTCACCCAGTTGCTCAAGCTAAAAACATAATGGTCATTCTTACTTCCTTTCTTTCCAACATGACTTTTATTCATTCCAGCAGTATGCTTTGCCAGCTCCATCTCCAAGTTACCCTGTCACTACCTCTTTTCAAGTCAGTCTTGACCATGATCGTACAAGCCAGCAGCATTTCTCTCTTGCACTTCCTTAAAATTCTTCCTTCTGCTAACACTTTGGCTCTCTCTCTTTGCATTCCATTGTTCACCCAGCTGCCAAGGTAATATTTTGCAAACTCCAAAGAGATCACACCTTTCCCCTGCTTAAAATCCCCCATCTATGGCCAGGTGCAGTGGCTCACGCCTGTAATCCCAGCAGTTTGGGAGGCCAAGGTGGGTAGATCACGAGGTCAGGAGTTCAAGACCAGCCTGGCCAATATGGTGACACCCCCGTCTCTACTAAAAATACAAAAACTAGCCGGGCGTGGTGGTGTGTGCCTCCCAGCTATTCGGGAGGCTGAGGCAGAAGAATCACTTGAACCTGGGAGGTGGAGGTTGCAGTGAGCCGAGATCATGCTACTGCACTCCAGCCTGGGCAACAGAGTGAGACTCCGTCTCAAAAAACCAAACCAAACCAAACCAAAACAAAAAAAACCCATCTCCCTTGGAAGAAATGCTTCTCTTGGTTTCCAAGGCCCTATGTGTTCTGCCCTCTGTTTGTCTCTCAGACTTTGCTCCTGTTCATCTCTCAGACTTTGCTCCTGTTCCTCCCTCCCCTGATTCACTGTTTCAGACCTCTTTGCCTTCTTGCTGTTTCTTACTCCTCTGTCTGCCTGGACTACTCTTCCCCCAGTGACTCCCATGACTTGCTTCTCCTGATAATCCTCATCTCTTCTCATTCAGACAATGTCACTTAGAATATACTGGTAAGCAATGAGGGATTCGGAGTCAGATTTCTTGGATTAAAATTCAACAATTTTCAGCAAGGGACATTAGATAAGTTTCTTAAATTACCTTTGCCTCAGTTTCCCTCAACAACTTTAAAGTTTGTAAGTACTTAGGAGGGGGCTTGTCCGTGGTAAATCATATGCAAATGTGGCTCATTATAATTTTCTTAACTTAAATATAACTCTTCAGAGAGACTTCCTCGATCACTCATTGCAAAAAGGTAGCCCCAAGTCTCTCTATCACATCAGTCTCTTTTTAATTCTTTGTAAAACCTATAGCATTATCTTGTTTGTTCATTTATGTGTTGCTTCCTCCTCCTAGAATTGAGCTCGAGAGACCAGAAGGTGTGTTCCTGCTGTATCTTCAGCATCTGGAACAGGTCTAGAACCTGGTAGCATTTCAATTGGTAACACACACACAGGTGTGCCATTGACCTTGGAAGAAAATCCAGACTCCCAGCTCCATCCTACAAGGCGGATATTGTCTCCTCTCTGTATTTGTGACCCCATCTCTAACCTCCCTTCTCTTTCCTCATGAGGCTTCTTCCTTAGCGTGAGTTTCTTCCCACAGGATTCTTTTGAGCACCTTGCAAATAAAGTTCTCAGACTTTCCTCAAAAGACCTAATATTACTCCTAATTTTTCTGAATTTGCAGCCAGCACCCATCTTAGGTCTTTTGCTATGGATTCCACTCTTCTGGATGTTACCACTTCCTCTTTGAGTCCATGTCTGCACTTTTATTTAGTTCCCATGTTACATAGTTCCTGTCTGCTAACCTCTCTCCTCCATTCTAGAATCCCACTTCAAGGGAGTTGAACAGCACCATGCTGTTTGGTTACAGATTGAATTTTAGGGACATTGTAAATAATGTGAACATACTGCCTGTATATTCTTGTCTCTTTGTCCTTTATACACGGATTATGGTTGACAACTCACCATTGACACAGTCCATGATTCCAATTCTTCTTTTTAAAAACTAATTATTATTCTATTTCTGGGCAAGACCCCCAACCAGGGAGGTAAACAACTAAATCATTATGATTTTACATGTCTACAGAGAGAGATAAAATTATATAATAGGAGAATAATTAAAAAGCTATTGTGTTAGTTAATTATAACTTTAAAATAATTTATTCTTTAGAGGAAATAAAAAGAAATAAATGGAAATCCTAAAAATTATGGCACACTATGTAAATAGATCTCTTTGATGACACTTAAATGTCAATACTCCTTTTAAAAATTGGGTTCTGATTTTGAATACACTTGGAATTTCATGCCTGGTTCCAGATTAATAATGATAGAATAAAATTCTTTAGTATTTAACACATTACTGTGACACAGCGCTTCCTTATAATTTTGGGAAGTTTAAGGCCAAACTGAAGTAGTAAGAGCATTAACCCAATTCTTTGAGAAAAAAAAGAAAAAACTGGAATAAAATAATTAAGTCCCCTTTGCCTCCTAATGAACTGGCATGCAACTATATCCAATTTCCCTCTGCTTTTCCTTTGATCTCTTTAAGCTCTCCCTTGGTCAAACCTCTTCTGTTTGAATTGCACGAATTTGTAACTCGGCTTCTTCCATATGGGGATACAGATCTGTGCAGACCCGTTCCACGCTGGGCTAAATGCATTCGACACCTGGCTGAACATATTTGGTTTCAGCGTATTTACCCAAATTGTTAGTAAAACATCAGAAACAGTCGGCTCCTGCATATCAAATTTCAAACGGAGTCCCTATCACTTAACACTAATACAATTTAGACTCGAAGTTCGCAAACAGATGCACGGCATTTCCAATCATATCAGCTGCAGCCTCTGGAATCCCAGATTTGGTGTCTAAAACATCCAGAGAGGAAGAGAAATAAGGGCAGTAATTCAGTTGATCTCAGCCTTGTGTTTCATACATATTCTGCAGATAATTTTTTGACTCTTCCTTTTCATCTCCTTTTAACGTCCCCAAATCCTTTGACTAGGGCTACGTCCCGAGTGCTATAGCCACTCTCATTTCCTGTGGTCTTTTCAAATCCATTCTTTTTAGCTCCCTCTGTTTGGTTGAGGGATTAGAGCTTCTTAGCCTTGAAGCCAATTTTGGAATGCAGATTGAGGGTCAATGGTGAAGAAACTGTTTCCTCCTTCCATTTTTGTCTTGAAGTATCCTTTTTGACTTAAATGTCTAGAAACCAACAAAAGCCCTCTATTATTATGGTAGTTGGAAAATGGCCCAGTTCCAGCCCAATCCTTTGCAGCAAAGAGGTCCTTTCCCCATTCTTGCCTTATGCTTTAGCATTCATTATTGTGATGCCTTGTTTACTTACATTTCTATCTGGTGATAATAGGCTTTTCAGCCTTTAGGCTTCAAGGTCCCTGGCTGCAGAAGGAAGGCCAAGAAAAAGAGAGAAAAATATGGGATGGCTGGGGAACTTGCCCTGGGACTGGCTTCTCTGTGTAGATTCTGAACACTGATGATTAACTCATTGTGTCCTACTCATCTCTCTTAAAAAATTAGAATCTGTGAATGAACCAGTTTGTTTTCTTAGTTTAGTGTCTGGCTGGGGTTTTAGAGCCATGAGCAAAGTTAGTCGCTTGTTATCCCTTCTAAGGAGTGGATGCGGTGGCCCCAGGATGGAAAGAAGCTACTCTATGCTGCTGTAGGAATGGGATCTTTAGCTGGCCCTGCCATCTCCTATGACACAAAAGAGACTTCTCTCCTCCCACACACAGGTAGGAACAGAGTCCACCCCTTCTACAGCCCCCCACTACCCAGTGGACACAGCAGCCTTAGGAAATCAACTCTCATGTTTCAACACAGCCAAGATTTTCCAAGGAATAGATTGCAATTGTGTCTGTGGTTATGAATCAGGATTTGTGTGCTTTACATGTCATTTGTGTAGCCAGGGAGGTAATTTTTTATAGTATCCATCAGTTTATTTATCCACTTACTGCTTAGCCATTCCTTCATATATTCATTTACCAGTCCTCATGCCGGAGCGCTCACCACCTTCTGGGTCCTGCACTGGGTCCTGACAGTAGATGCTTACTAAATGATGAGCAAGAGATGAATAAGAAAGTGGAAACAAGGCTGGGGAATATCCCACAACAATTCATAACCAGGAGACATCAGTCACAATCCTGACTAGGGTGGTGAAAGGGTAAGGGGGTGTAAAGGGTCAAATAATTCAATAATTAGCCAGTAAAGTATTTTGTTGAAAGCAGTGAGGATGAGATGAGCAGACTTCTGTGTACTCCATCAGTGATGAGAATTGAAAGAGGTTGTCTTAGGAAAGGGGTGAGGTGAAACTGGCATGGCAAAGTCAAATCCCAGATGAAAAGCTTGGCTATGGTGGCCCCTTAGATACAGTGGGCCCATTTTAGAGAGGTCCTCTGTGTATCTTAGATGTGTATCCTTTTTCTTTATTTGTCCCCATCACAGGAATCCATTTCCCTTAGGAAGCCCATCCCTTAGGAGACTTGATGACAGTGGACAGAGACTTGATGACATTGCAGACCCTGGAAGTCAGATTGTGACTTTCCTAGCTTCCATGCAGCCAATGCTTTGGTATGTGCCTTGGACTCAGGTAATCAGATACAGGTGCCTCAGGCTGTGAATTGTGAGCTACCGATGCGAAGAAAAGCAGAGAATTCATTCTGGTAGCACGTGGCAACAGCTACAACAGCAGCATCCAGCTTCTAGAGGAGCAGTGGCCATGGTGATGGTTTCACTGTCTGCGTCTATCAGGCAGTACTGGTGGTGCACCCTGCCATGCCTCATCTCAGCAATGATACAGTGTTGTTCTCCCGCAAGGAAGTTGAATTTTGCCATTTTCCCTACAAGCACAGCCTCTGAAGCTGGTTTCCCAATATTCCTTCAGATCTAAAGAATCCAGTATCCTAATGGTAGAGCAGTTTATGGTTTAAATTTGCCAGTGGTTTTCTGTTGCATAAAATAATCTATTGCCCAAGTTTTTTCTCTTGAAGTCACATCCAAGTTGCATAATCCCATTCAAAATCTTGCTTTTAATCTTTAATTTTGTTTTTAATTAACTTTTTATTTTGTACAAACAACTGTAGCAAAGTTGCAAGAACCTACCCTTCATCTAGATTTACCTACTGTTAACATTTGTGCCACATTTTTGCTTTATCTTCCTCCCTACACACAAATGTGCTCACATTCTTATTCTTTTCACTATTCTTATTTTTATCTTTTGCTGAACCATTTGTGGAGATCTTACATTTCACTCCAAATATTTCAGTGTCACTACCCTAAAGAAAGTGACATTTTCCAATATAATCACAATGCAATTATCAAACTCAGGAAGTTTACATTTATTAAAACTGATATCCAATATATAGTCTGCATTCAAATGTTGTTAATTGTCCCAATGCTGCCTTTTTGGCTATGATTTTTCTCCCTAATCCAGAATCCAATTCAGGATCATGCATTGCATGTAGTCATTATGTCTATTTGGCCTTCTTTCTCTCTCTCTTTTTTTTAATGACATTGACATTTTTGAAGGGTACAGTCTGTTGTTTTGTAGAATGTCTGTAATTTTTTTTTTCTGTCTGTTTCCTCTCGGTTTGATTTAGGTTATGTGTTCCCAAGTCTTTCACAAATCCCTTGAATTTGCAACCTGTGTTTCAAATCCCTGACAACATTGAATCTGTAATTTCATTTGCTTAAGTAGGCCTGAGATGGTAATTCTATTCTGTTTGGTTGGATAAGTGACTTTGTAACTACAGGAAAATATAAAATATAAGCATAGAGATGATAAAAAAATAAATTTGGTGTTTAAACCTTCATGTAAATTGTGATTATACAAGTGTAATTAAAACTTTTGTATTCATTGTGTTGTTTGGATAAACTTGGTAGGATGTTTGAAACATTTAAGATATAATGACATTCTAGAGAATCTGGCCTAAGATTTTAATTTAAATTGTAAGATGGTTTTATTTAATTATATTTGCTTAAAGCTTAAGAGAATTGAAGTTACTAAATTTATATATTGCTTTTGAAGATATTGAAATGCTTACCTGTATCTGATCTACTAGTTTGATAAATTCATATTTATTAAAGTTGGAAGAGTTAGCTTGAGAAAATAAAATATATTCAATTTATGATCATAGTTTGACATGTTTAAGGAAACTTAATTAAGTTTTAGATAGTATGAGAGATTTTAATTTGTTTTTTTTTTTTTTTTTTTTTTTTTTTTTTTAATTTTCTTTTTTTTTTTTTCTTTTATTATTATTATTATTATTATCATTATTATACTTTAGGCTTTATGGTACATGTGCGCAATGTGCAGGTAAGTTACATATGTATACATGTGCCATGCTGGCACGCTGCACCCACCAACTCGTCATCTAGCATTAGGTATATCTCCCAATGCCATCCCTCCCCCCTCCCCCCACCCCACAACAGTCCCCAAAGTGTGATGTTCCCCTTCCTGTGTCCATGTGTTCTCATTGTTCAATTCCCACCTATGAGTGAGAATATGCGGTGTTTGGTTTTTTGTTCTTGCGATAGTTTACTGAGAATGATGATTTCCAGTTTCATCCATGTCCCTACAAAGGACGTGAACTCATCATTTTTTATGGCTGCATAGTATTCCATGGTGTATATGTGCCACATTTTCTTAATCCAGTCTATCATTGCTGGACATTTGGGTTGGTTCCAAGTCTTTGCTATTGTGAATAATGCGGCAATAAACATACGTGTGCATGTGTCTTTATAGCAGCATGATTTATAGTCCTTTGGGTATATACCCAGTAATGGGATGGCTGGGTCGAATGGAATTTCTAGTTCTAGATCCCTGAGGAATCGCCACACTGACTTCCACAAGGGTTGAACTAGTTTACAGTCCCACCAACAGTGTAAAAGTGTTCCTATTTCTCCACATCCTCTCCAGCACCTGTTGTTTCCTGACTTTTTAATGATTGCCATTCTAACTGGTGTGAGATGGTATCTCATTGTGGTTTTGATTTGCATTTCTCTGATGGCCAGTGATGGTGAGCATTTTTTCATGTGTTTTTTGGCTGCATAAATGTCTTCTTTTGAGAAGTGTCTGTTCATGTCCTTCGCCCACTTTTTGATGGGGTTGTTTGTTTTTTTCTTGTAAATTTGTTGGAGTTCATTGTAGATTCTGGATATTAGCCCTTTGTCAGATGAGTAGGTTGCGAAAATTTTCTCCCATTTTGTAGGTTGCCTGTTCACTCTGATGGTAGTTTCCTTTGCTGTGCAGAAGCTCTTTAGTTTAATTAGATCCCATTTGTCAATTTTGGCTTTTGTTGCCATTGCTTTTGGTGTTTTAGACATGAAGTCCTTGCCCATGCCTATGTCCTGAATGGTAATGCCTAGGTTTTCTTCTAGGGTTTTTATGGTTTTAGGTCTAACATTTAAGTCTTTAATCCATCTTGAATTGATTTTTGTATAAGGTGTAAGGAAGGGATCCAGTTTCAGCTTTCTACATATGGCTAGCCAGTTTTCCCAGCACCATTTATTAAATAGGGAATCCTTTCCCCATTTCTTGTTCTTGTCAGGTTTGTCAAAGATCAGATACTTGTAGATATGTGGCATTATTTCTGACGGCTCTGTTCTGTTCCATTGATCTATATCTCTGTTTTGGTACCAGTACCATGCTGTTTTGGTTACTGTAGCCTTGTAGTATAGTTTGAAGTCAGGTAGTGTGATGCCTCCAGCTTTGTTCTTTTGGCTTAGGATTGACTTGGCGATGCGGGCTCTTTTTTGGTTCCATATGAACTTTAAAGTAGTTTTTTTCCAATTCTGTGAAGAAAGTCATTGGTAGCTTGATGGGGATGGCATTGAATCTGTAAATTACCTTGGGAAGGATGGCCATTTTCATGATATTGATTCTTCCTACCCATGAGCATGGAATGTTCTTCCATTTGTTTGTGTCCTCTTTTATTTCCTTGAGCAGTGGTTTGTAGTTCTCCTTGAAGAGGTCTTTCACATCCCTTGTAAGTTGGATTCCTAGGTATTTTATTCTCTTTGAAGCAATTGTGAATGGGAGTTCACTCATGATTTGGCTCTCTGTTTGTCTGTTATTGATGTATAAGAATGCTTGTGATTTTTGCACATTGATTTTGTATCCTGAGACTTTGCTGAAGTTGCTTATCAGCTTAAGGAGATTTTGGGCTGAGACAATGGGGTTGTCTAGATATACTATCATGTCATCTGCAAACAAGGACAATTTGACTTCCTCTTTTCCTAATTGAATACCCTTGATTTCCTTCTCCTGCCTAATTGCCCTGGCCAGAACTTCCAACACTATGTTGAATAGAAGTGGCGAGAGAGGGCATCCCTGTCTTGTGCCAGTTTTCAAAGGGAATGCTTCCAGTTTTTGCCCATTCAGTACGATATTGGCTGTGGGTTTGTCATAAATAGCTCTTATTATTTTGAGATACGTCCCATCAATTCCTAATTTATTGAGAGTTTTTAGCATGAAGGGTTGTTGAATTTTGTCAAAGGCCTTTTCTGCATCTATTGAGATAATCATGTGGTTTTTGTCTTTGGTTCTGTTTATATGCTGGATTACATTTATTGATTTGCGTATATTGAACCAGCCTTGCATCCCAGGGATGAAGCCCACTTGATCATGGTGGATAAGCTTTTTGATGTGCTGCTGGATTCTGTTTGCCAGTATCTTATTGAGGATTTTTGCATCAATGTTCATCAAGGATATTGGTCTAAAATTCTCTTTTTTTGTTGTGTCTCTGCCAGGCTTTGGTATCAGGATGATGCTGGCCTCATAAAATGAGTTAGGGAGGATTCCCTCTTTTTCTATTGATTGGAATAGTTTCAGAAGGAATGGTACCAGCTCCTCCTTGTACCTCTGGTAGAATTCGGCTGTGAACCCATCTGGTCCTGGACTTTTTTTGGTTGGTAAGCTATTGATTATTGCCACAATTTCAGCTCCTGTTATTGGTCTATTCAGAGATTCAACTTCTTCCTGGTTTAGTCTTGGGAGGGTGTATGTGTTGAGGAATTTATCCATTTCTTCTAGATTTTCTAGTTTATTTGCATAGAGGTGTTTGTAATATTCTCTGATGGTAGTTTGTATTTCTGTGGGATCGGTGGTGATATCCCCTTTATCATTTTTTATTGCATCTATTTGATTCTTCTCTCTTTTTTTCTTTATTAATCTTGCTAGCGGTCTATCAATTTTGTTGATCCTTTCAAAAAACCAGCTCCTGGATTCATTTATTTTTTGAAGGGTTTTTTGTGTCTCTATTTCCTTCAGTTCTGCTCTGATTTTAGTTATTTCTTGCCTTCTGCTAGCTTTTGAATGTGTTTGCTCTTGCTTTTCTAGTTCTTTTAATTGTGATGTTAGGGTGTCAATTTTGGATCTTTCCTGCTTTCTCTTGTGGGCATTTAGTGCTATAAATTTCCCTCTACACACTGCTTTGAATGCATCCCAGAGATTCTGGTATGTTGTGTCTTTGTTCTCGTTGGTTTCAAAGAACATCTTTATTTCTGCCTTCATTTCGTTATGTACCCAGTAGTCATTCAGGAGCAGGTTGTTCAGTTTCCACGTAGTTGAGCGGTTTTGAGTGAGATTCTTAATCCTGAGTTCTAGCTTGATTGCACTGTGATCTGAGAGACAGTTTGTTACAATTTCTGTTCTTTTACATTTATTGAGGAGATCTTTACTTCCAAGTATATGGTCAATTTTGGAATAGGTGTGGTGTGGTGCTGAAAAAAATGTATATTCTGTTGATTTGGGGTGGAGAGTTCTGTAGATGTCTATTAGGTCTGCTTGGTGCAGAGCTGAGTTCAATTCCTGGGTATCCTTGTTGACTTTCTGTCTCGTTGATCTGTCTAATGTTGACAGTGGGGTGTTAAAGTCTCCCATTATTAATGTGTGGGAGTCTAAGTCTCTTTGTAGGTCACTCAGGACTTGCTTTATGAATCTGGGTGCTCCTGTATTGGGTGCATATATATTTAGGATAGTTAGCTCTTCTTGTTGAATTAATCCCTTTACCATTATGTAATGGCCTTCTTTGTCTCTTTTGATCTTTGTTGGTTTAAAGTCTGTTTTATCAGAGACTAGGATTGCAACCCCTGCCTTTTTTTGTTTTCCATTTGCTTGGTAGATCTTCCTCCATCCATTTATTTTGAGCCTATGTGTGTCTCTGCACGTGAGATGGGTTTCCTGAATACAGCACACTGATGGGTCTTGAGTCTTTATCCAATTTGCCAGTCTGTGTCTTTTAATTGGAGCATTTAGTCCATTTACATTTAAAGTTAATATTGTTATGTGTGAATCTGATCCTGTCATTATGATGTTAGCTGGATATTTTTCTCGTTAGTTGATGCAGTCTCTTCCTAGTCTCGATGGTCTTTACATTTCGGTATGATTTTGCAGTGGCTGGTACCGGTTGTGCCTTTCCATGTTTAGCGCTTCCTTCAGGAGCTCTTTTAGGGCAGGCCTGGTGGTGACAAAATCTCTCAGCATTTGCTTGTCTGTAAAGTATTTTATTTCTCCTTCACTTATGAAGCTTAGTTTGGCAGGATATGAAATTCTGGGTTGAAAATTCTTTTCTTTAAGAATGTTGAATATTGGCCCCCACTCTCTTCTGGCTTGTAGGGTTTCTGCCGAGAGATCCGCTGTTAGTCTGATGGGCTTCCCTTTGATGGTAACCCGACCTTTCTCTCTGGCTGCCCTTAACATTTTTTCCTTCATTTCAACTTTGGTGAATCTGACAATTATGTGTCTTGGAGTTGCTCTTCTCGAGGAGTATCTTTGTGGCGTTCTCTGTATTTCCTGAATCTGAATGTTGGCCTGCCTTGCTAGATTGGGGAAGTTCTCCTGGATAATATCCTGCAGAGTGTTTTCCAACTTGTTTCCATTCTCCCCGTCACTTTCAGGTACACCAATCAGACGTAGATTTGGTCTCTTCACATAGTCCCACATTTCTTGGAGGCTTTGCTCGTTTCTTTTTATTCTTTTTTCTCTAAACTTCCCTTCTCGCTTCATTTCATTCATTTCATCTTCCAGGGCTGATACCCTTTCTTCCATTTGATCGCATCGGCTCCTGAGACTTCTGCATTCTTCACGTAGTTCTCGAGCCTTGGTTTTCAGCTCCATCAGCTCCTTTAAGCACTTCTCTGTATTGGTTATTCTAGTTATACATTCTTCTAAATTTTTTTCAAAGTTTTCAACTTCTTTGCCTTTGGTTTGAATATCCTCCCGTAGCTCGGAGTAATTTGATCGTCTGAAGCCTTCTTCTCTCAGCTCGTCAAAGTCATTCTCCGTCCAGCTTTGTTCCGTTGCTGGTGAGGAACTGCGTTCCTTTGGAGGAGGAGAGGTACTCTGGTTTTTAGAGTTTCCAGTTTTTCTGCTCTGTTTTTTCCCCATCTTTGTGGTTTTATCTACTTTTGGTCTTTGATGATGGTGATATACAGATGGGTTTTTGGTGTGGATGTCCTTTCTGTTAGTTTTCCTTCTAACAGACAGAACCCTCAGCTGCAGGTCTGTTGGAGTACCTGGCCGGCCGTGTGAGGTGTCAGTCTGCCCCTGCTGGGGGATGCCTCCCAGTTAGGCTGCTCGGGGGTCAGGGGTCAGGAACCCACTTGAGGAGGCAGTCAGCCGGTTCTCAGATCTCCAGCTGAGTGCTGGGAGAACCACTGCTCTCCTCACAGCTGTCAGACAGGGACATTTAAGTCTGCAGAGGTTACTGCTGTCTTTTTGTTTGTCTGTGCCCTGCCCTCAGAGGTGGAGCCTACAGAGGCAGGCAGGCCTCCTTGAGCTGTGGTGGGCTCCACCCAGTTCAAGCTTCCAGGCTGCTTTGTTTACCTAAGCGAGCCTGGGCAATGGCGGGCGCCCCTCCCCCAGCCTCGCTGCCGACTTGCTGTTTGATCTCAGACTGCTGTGCTAGCAATCAGCGAGACTCCGTGGGCGTAGGACCCTCTGAGCCAGGTGCGGGCTATACTCTCCTGGGGCACCGTTTCCTAAGCCCGTCGGAAAAGCACAGTATTCGGGTGGGAGTGGCCCGATTTTCCAGGTGCCGTCTGTCACCCCTGGAAGGGGAACTCCCTGACCCCTTGTGCTTCCCGAGTGAGGCAATGCCTCGCCCCTGCTTCGGCTGGCGCACGGTGCGCTCACCCACTGACCTGCGCCCACTGTCTGGCACTCCCTAGTGAGATGAACACGGTACCTCAGATGGAAATGCAGGAATCACCCGTCTTCTGCGTCGCTCGCGCTGGGAGCTGTAGACCGGAGCTGTTCCTATTCGGCCATCTTGGCTCCTCCCCCCTAATTTGTTGTTTGTAAGCTTTTATGACTTTAATTTGATATGTCTGAAAAAATTTCTTGAAGTTTGAAAATAATGCTTAGGAAAAATTAATCTGTGAAATTTATGCTATAAATTAGCAGAAATTAAAGAATGAGAGTGTTTTTATTTTTCACTCCCAATTGTTAAATTTATAAGCAAATATACTGGACTTGAAAGTTGAATTTAAAGGCTAAAGGAATGACAGATTTTAAAATTTAAAAAAGTAAGTAAATTACTATCAATAAAAACCCAAGTCATGGTAATTTTTTTTTCCTATACACCAATCCTCCTTTGGATGTTAAAAAACCAGTTGATAAGTTCTGGGTACACAGTTCCTGATATGATTATTAAGTCATAGAAAAGATAGACAGATGAACACAAAATCATGGTACAAAATTCTGAATGCAATGGAAGAGGCAGACCCAGCGGGTTGGAGAAGGCACCTATCGGATCTCAGGGTGGAATAGGATCAGAGAATGCTCCAGGGGTGAACAGGAGTTTGTCAGCCAAAGAGGAATGGAATGGCTTTCCCAGCATGAGTTGGAGAATTGAAACAGTGCTAGGGAGAGGGAGGTATGGAAGGCGAGAGACGTTGTGCTTGACAAGATCTAATCAGATCTCACATTGCATAAGGCTGTGAGAAATTTTTTCAAGTGATTTATTTATTTATTAAGTGCCCACTGTGTGCCAGCATCTGTGTTTCTCTTTCAGGGCAAAGACATGGAAGATACGGGACCTCACTGTATAGTAGCTGTATCAGTCTTCTTGGGCTGCCCCAAGTCTCTGGTCTTGGGTGTTTCTGGT
This sequence comes from Pongo abelii, assembly GCF_028885655.2. NCBI lineage: Eukaryota > Metazoa > Chordata > Mammalia > Primates > Hominidae > Pongo > Pongo abelii. The sequence continues at coordinate 15,379,071 of NC_071988.2, forward strand.
TATCTGGCTGGACGGCTTAAACAACAGAAGTTAATTTTCTTACAGTTTTGGAGGCTGGAAGCCCAAGATCAAGGTACCAACAAGGTTGATTTTTAGATCAAGGTGCCAACAAATGTTGGCCTCTCTCCTTGGGTTGCAGATGGCAACCATCTCACTATGTTCTCATATGGTCTTACCCCTGTGCACATGCAGAAAGAGAAAGAGAGAGAGAGAGAGCACAAGCGAGCTCTGGTGCCTTCTCCTCTTCTGAAAAGGATACCAACTCTATTGATTTAAGGCCTTTCTCTAATAACCTAATTTAACCTTAGTTATTTCCCTAAAGGTCCTAACTCAAAATATGAATTTTGAGGGCATACAGTTAAATCCATGACATTAGCATTCATTATATTGTACTCAAGTGAGTCGGTTTATCGATATGTCTACATGACAAGGCTGACAGTGCCGTCAGAACTGGAGTACAGACTTGTGTGGTTTTTTGTATCTCCAACACTTGGCATGAAGCCTAAAACATAGGAAGCACTAGATAAAAGCCCATTATGTGAGTAAAAGAAATTACTAAATGAATAAATGATGGCAAGTAAACCCAGCATGACAATTCAGTATGATATGGTTTAAACTTTTATTCAACAATATTATCTGGGGCCCATTGTGTCCCATGCTTTCTAGAGCCTTTGAAATATCAGGGAACAAAACCGTTAGAACTCTCTGTCGTTTAGGTAAAATTCCTTAGGAGCTGCTGAAACAGGTATCTTTGTTCAAGTAATTTTTTCCGGGAAATGGTCATAGAAGAGGGGAATGAAGGAAGCAGAATAGGGAGGGAATAAAAGCTAAGTAAGAATGGGACCACAACTGGAGGCTAGCCTTAGTTTGTTCCCATGGGGAAGCTCTGAAGCAAAATTACATAGCAGAGTTAGTCTTACCTTGAGTCAA